>NW_024499464.1:0-1506 GCF_017590055.1 Onychostruthus taczanowskii
CTGTTGGACTTCAAACCCATCACTGATAGAAGTCCAATATTCCTGTTCCCTGATAGCCCAGGTTCCTCCCTGGCCAGCAAGCAGATAATCCCGGGCTGTGCGGTTCTGTGGAATCCCCATTCGTGTTTATTGGAGCTCCTGGGATGTGCTATTGGACATTTTCATTGTATCATTTGCTATTTCTTCTAATAATCAATTTATCCCATTACTGTAACCCCCACAGGACCAGGGAGCACACATGGGGCACAGCGTGAATCAGAATATTTTACTTTCTGAAACCCAAGGCACTCCTTGGGGACAAAGTGTTCTCTTGGCCCCAACTCTTCCTTGTGGTTGTTACTGAAGAACCCTAAATGGAGGCCCTACAGCTGGGAGTGGTGTGACACTGACACTGGACCAGCTCCAGCATCCCGGGTTCTACTGACATTGGGAGTGATGGTAAAGGACAGAAATCCTCTCACACTGTGGCCTCTGTAACTATAAGAGGGTTCAGTTTCTCCTGAAGGGAAATCTTAGTGAATCTTGTCAAACTGATAATTGTACTCTGTGTTCCACAGCACAGTTTTCTGTAACTGACCCTGCAGTGACTGTGTTATGAGGCAGAGCCCATGGACAGAGTTCTCCCACCCCACAGGGAGGGCCCTCCCAGGGAAACCCGTTCCTCCCAACTTCAACTGAGTACATATCCAGCAATTAGTGACATGGAGTACTTTGGCTACTTTGATCTTTAAATTTTCAAAACATTTTTGATAACCAATCCCTTGGTGAAGCTCTAAAGGTGTTTGTGGCAAACAAAGATTCTGGCTGACTCTCAAGGTACAACTTACAGACATCAGCAGTACTTCAGTGACAAGGTTACTCATTCCTTTTCCTCAATCTTATTTGGGTTAGGAGCAATAATTCTGTGGTCCATGGTGCTGGTGCCTTTTTTATTCCAGCATAACGCCCCCAAGGTCCTTTGCTTGTCCGTTGGGGCAAACAGGGAGATTTGGTCTGGCAGGATGTGTAAAACAATATCCTGTAACATCTCCTTGTTCTCACACAGAACACTTGGCTGCAGGGACACATTCCCGTCGTTCCTGCCCAGGTTTCAGGATTCAAACAGTGCTGTCTTTCCCAGGAACTGTTCCTTCACGTGCCTTGGGAGGGCCTTTTGGCCTCTGGACCCACACTCTGGCTCCTTTATTAGGACTGCTGCATCCAAACCCTTTATCTCCACCAACAGCAGTAATTTGAGGTGGATGTCCTTTTTTCCCAGTTGTTTTAAAAACTGACAATATCAGTAATTGTGTTACCCTGTAGTTGAACAATCCAATCTTGTTCACTGTTGTTTAACACAATTCCTTTAATTTCTCCTTGATAATCTGCATCAGTTCCTCCTCCCATGACATGAACATTTCTCAAGGCCAGGCTCGAGTGAGCAGTTACCAAACCAAAGTGTTCTGGAGGAATCTGAATTGCTGTTCCTGTATTGATAATGCTTATTTGCTTCTGATTTTTCCTAAT
>NW_024499465.1:0-1429 GCF_017590055.1 Onychostruthus taczanowskii
GAGGGGATTTTGGGGGGTTCCCAGCAGATTTTGGGGTACCCCGGGCCCGGCTCACCGCCAGCCGTGCCTGCCGCTCCCGCTCCTTCTCGGTGCGGCTGCGCAGCTGCTCGTTCCGCTCGGCGCGGCGCCGCTCCTGGGGGCCAGAGCCGCCCAAAATCACCCAAAATCAGCCCGAAATCACCCAAAATCAGCCCGAAACCGCCCAAAGTCAGCCCAAAATCACCCCAAAACCGCCCAAAATCAGCCCGAAATCACCCCAAAACCACCCAAAATCACCCAAAATCAGCCCGAAACAACCCAAAATCACCCCAAAAGCGCCCAAAACAACCCAAAATCAGCCCGAAATCACCCCAAAACCGCCCAAAATCACCCCAAAACCGCCCAAAATCACCCCGAAACCACCCCAAAACAACCCAAAATCAGCCCGAAATCACCCCAAAACCACCCAAAATCACCCAAAATCAGCCCGAAACAACCCAAAATCACCCCAAAAGCGCCCAAAACAACCCAAAATCAGCCCGAAATCACCCCAAAACCGCCCCAAAATCACCCCAAAACCGCCCGAAATCACCCCAAAACAGCACAAAGTCACCCCAAAACACCCAAAATCATCCCAGAATCACCCCAAAACAGCCCAAAATCACCCCAGAACAGCAGAAAGTCAGCCCAAAATCACCAGAGCCACCCAAAGTCAGCCCAAAATCACCCCAAAATTACCCCGAAATCACGCCAAAACAGCACAAAGTCACCCCAAAATCACCCCAAAACAACCCAAAACAGCACAAAATCACCCCAAAACAGCACAAAGTAACATGAAATCAGCCAAAATCAGCCCAAAATCACCAGAACCGCCCAAAGTCAGCCCAAAATCACCAGAACCGCCCAAAGTCACCCAAAACAGCACAAAATCACCCCAAAATCAGCCTAAAATCACCCAGAATAACTCCAAAATAACCCTAAATCACAACAAAATCAACCAAAATCACCCAAAACTGCCCCATATCACCCCAAAATCACTCCAAACCCCCCAAAAATCAGCATAAAATCACCCAAAATCTCCCAAAATAACCCACAATCCCAAAATAATCCCAAAGTCACCCAAAATACCTGAAAATCCCCTAAAATGACTCCAAATCACCCCAAAATCACCCCCAAACTGTCCTAAATCACCCCAAAATCATCCCAAAACAGCCCCAAATCACCCCAAAATCACTTGAAATCCCCCCAAAATCACCCCAAAGTCCCTGGAAGTCACCCCAAATCCCCCCAAAACTGCCAGAAATCACCATAAAATCCCCCAAAAACTCCCCAAATCCCCCCAAAACTGCCAGAAATCACCACAAAAATCCCCAAATCCCCCCAAATTGCCCCAGAACTCCCCAAAATCCTCCCAAAACTGCCAGAAATCTCCCCAAAATCCCCCCAAAAC
>NW_024499466.1:0-1504 GCF_017590055.1 Onychostruthus taczanowskii
TACCTGTCCAGGTGACCTCACCTGTCTGTTACCTGTCTCGCACCTGTCCAGGTGACCTCACCTGTCTCTCTCTCACCTGTCCAGGTGAGAAGATGTCCCTGTCCCTGTTCGCCCTGCTCACCTTGACGGTGTTCCTGCTGCTGCTGCCCATTACCTGTCTGTTACCTGTCCCATAACCTGTTACCTGTCTGTTACCTGTCCAGGTGACCTCACCTGTCTCTCTCACACCTGTCCAGGTGAGAAGATGTCGCTGTCCCTGTTTGCCCTGCTCACCTTGACGGGGTTCCTGCTGCTCCTGGCCGACAAGGTGCTTACCTGTCCAGGTGACCTCACCTGTCTCTCTCACACCTGTCCAGGTGAGAAGATGTCGCTGTCCCTGTTTGCCCTGCTCACCTTGACGGTGTTCCTGCTGCTGCTGGCCGACAAGGTGCCGGCCACGTCGCTGCAGGTGCCGCTCATCGGCCGTTACCTGACGGGCACCTTGGTGCTGCTGGCGCTGGTGGTGGCGCTCAGCGTGGGCGTGCTCAACCTGCACCACCGCTCGCCCGGCACGCACGGCATGCCCACCTGGGCTCGGCAGGTGAGGGGCGCACCTGGGGCAGGTGGGAAAGGGAAAAATCCAGGGAAAACTGCAAAAATTCCGGGGGAAAAACCCCAAAAAATGGCCAAAAAAAGGTAAAAAATGGCCAAAATCCAGCCCAAAACCAGCAAAAAATAGCACAACACGTGCTCAAAACAGCCCAAAATGAGATCAAAACTCACCTGGCACACCTGGGCACGCACGGCATGCCCACCTGGGCAAGGCAGGTGAGGGGCGCACCTGGGGCAGGTGGGAAAGGGAAAAATCCTGGGAAAAATGAAAAAAATTCCGGGGAAAAAACTCCAAAAAATGGTAAAAAATGGCCAAAATCCAGCCCAAAACCAGCAAAAAATAGCACAACACGTGCTCAAAACAGCCCAAAATGAGATCAAAACTCACCTGGGCACACCTGGGCACACCTGGCATGCCCACCTGGGCTCGGCAGGTGAGGGGCGCACCTGGGGGAACCCGAAAATGTGAAAATTCTGGGGAAACTGAAAAAATCCCGGGGGAAAAACTCCAAAAAATGGCCAAAAAAAGGTAAAAAATGGCCAAAATCCAGCCCAAAACAGCAAAAAATAGCACAAAACCAGCCCAAAACGAGCTCATAACTCACCTGGGCACACCTGGCATGCCCACCTGGGCTCGGCAGGTGAGGGGCGCACCTGGGGCAGGTGGGAAAGGGAAAAATCCCGGGCAAAAATGAAAAAATTCCGGGGGAAAAACCCCAAAAAATGGCCAAAATCCAGCCCAAAAACTGCACAAAATAGCAAAAAATAGCACAAAACCAGCCCAAAACGAGCTCATAACTCACCTGGGCACACCTGGCATGCCCACCTGGGCACGGCAGGTGTGTGGCGCACCTGGGGGAACCCGAAAAAGCGAAAATTCCGGGAGAAAAACTCCAAAAAATGGCCAAAATCC
>NW_024499467.1:0-1504 GCF_017590055.1 Onychostruthus taczanowskii
GAAAAACGGACAAAAAATGGCTAAAAATGGACAAAAAGTGGGAAAATAATGGATAAAACATGGGGAAATAACGGATGAAAAATGGGGAAATCGGGGGGGTTTGGGGCAGATTTGGGGTCAGTTTGGGGTCAGTTTTTGGGTCAGTTTGGGGTCAGTTTTTGGGTCAGTTTGGGATCAGTTTTGGGATGGATTTGGGGTCAGTTTTGGGGTGGATTTGGGTCAGTTTTGGGTCAGTTTTGGGGTGGATTTGTGTCAGTTTTGGGCTGGATTTAGGGTCAGTTTAGGATCAGTTTTGGGTCACTTTTGGGTCAGTTTTGGGATGGATTTGGGGTCAAATTGGGCTGGATTTGGAGCAGTTTTGGGGTCAGTTTTGGGCTGGATTTAGGGTCAGTTTAGGATCAGTTTTGGGTCACTTTTGGGTCAGTTTTGGGATGGATTTGGGGTTAGGTTTTGGGGTGAATTTGGGTCAGTTTTAGGATGGATTTGGGATCAGTTTTGGGGTGGATTTGGGATTGGTTTAGGATCAGTTTTGGGCTGGATTTGGGGTCAATTTGGGCTGGATTTGGGTCAGTTTTGGGGTCAGTTTTGGGCTGGATTTGGGGTATTTTTGTGTCAGTTTTGGGATGGCTTTAGCGTCAGTTTTGGGGTCACTTTTGGGGTGGATTTGGGTCAGTTTGGGGTCAATTTTGGGTCAGTTTTGGGGTGGATTTGGGGTTAGTTTTTGGGGTGAATTTGGCTCAGTTTTTGGGTCGGTTTTGGGCTGGATTTAGGGTCAGTTTAGGATCAGTTTTGGGTCACTTTTGGGTCAGTTTTTGGGATGGATTTTGGGTCAGTTTTGGGGTCAGTTTGGGATTGGTTTAGGATCAGTTTTGGGGTCAGTTTTGGGCTGGATTTGGGGCAGTTTTGGAGTCAGTTTTGAGTTAGATTTGGGGTCAGGTTTTAGGTCAGTTTGGGCTGGATTTGGGGTCAGTTTTGGGTCAGTTTTGGGGTCAGTTTTGGGCTGGATTTGGAGGCAGTTTTGGATCACTTTGGTGATAGATTTAGGCTGGGTTTGAGGTCAGTTTGGGGTCACTTTGGGGCAGTTTTGGGGTCAGTTTGGGGTCATTTTTGTGCTGGGTTTGGGGTCAGTTTTTGGGCTGGATTTGGGTCAGTTTAGGGCCAGTTTTGGGGTGGATTTGGGGTCAGTTTTGGGGTCACTTTGGGGCCAGTTTTGGGCTGGATTTGGGTCAGTTTGGGGCCAGTTTTGGGCTGGATTTGGGTCAGTTTGGGGTCACTTTTGAGGTAGATTTGGGGTCAGGTTTTAGGTCAGTTTGGGCTGCATTTGGAGCAGTTTTGGGGTCAGTTTGGGCTGGATTTGGGGTCACTTTGGGGTCACTTTGGGGATAGATTTAAGCTGGATTTGAGGTCAGTTTGGGCTGGATTTGGGGTCAGTTTTGGGCTGCATTTGGGGTCACTTTGGGGCCAGGTTTGGGGTCAATTTGGGGCCAGTTTTGGGCTGGATTTG
>NW_024499468.1:0-1514 GCF_017590055.1 Onychostruthus taczanowskii
TGCCTACAAACCCCTTGGAACAGCCTGGTTAGGGTTTGCTGTGGCTCTTGGGGGCAAGGCAGGGCAGTGCCCAGGGCAGTTCAGCCCTCCAGGTGTGCAGAGAAGTTCAGCTCTCAGGTGTGCAGGGCAGTTCAGGGAAGGTGTGCAGAGCAGCTCAAACCTCCAGGTGTGCAGGGCAGTGCCCAGAGCAGTTCAGCCCTCAGGTGCCCAGGGCAGGTATTCAGGCTCTCCAGGTGCCCAGGGCAGTGCCCAGGGCAGGTAGTCAGGCTCTCCAGGTGCCCAGGGCAGTGCCCAGGGCAGTTCAGCTCCCCATGTGTCCAGGGCAGTTCAGCTCTCAGGTGCCCAGGGCAGTGCCCAGGGCAGTTCAGCTCCCCAGGTGCCCAGGGCAGGTACTCAGGCTCTCCACGCCTGCCCCACGCTGGGCTGGCAGTGTCCAAGCCAGGAGAGCCTCTGCCAGGGCACAGCTGTGTCCTACTTGTGTCCCTGCTGCCTTGCCTATTAACGAGGAGGTATTTTAGGGCAGAGCACCGGGGAGTTGGTTTAATTAGCAGGTTTCAGGGTATTTGTGCTGAAATTAACTTTGGCTCCGTTTTCCTTCCATTGCACAAACAGCAGTTACTGGTTCAGGCTCCTGGCAGGGTCCTGGGCAAGAGGCTGTGGCTTCTCCTGAAAGTTGTGATGTGACATTCTCCATGGGTGTATAAAAATAAACACTTGCAACGGCCTTTCAGTAATTCTGTGCAGGGTTTGGGCATGGGGACAGAGCATAAACACGGCCATAAAATCACTGTAACATCACACTGCTCAGTGACAATATCTTGTCTAATTATGGAAAGCTCAGAGACATCCTCAAGAAGATATAAAATGGAAATGTAGGTGTGTGGATGGATCCAGGATGAATCCTGAGGAGACTGAGTAAAAGAAGTGGGTAATAATGAGTAGTGCAGAAACAAGGACTTGAGGAAATTCAACTATAAAAAGATGGGGAAAGGGATTGTCTGTGCAACCAGGAAACAGCTAAAACAACAGACCAAAAGGGAGACATAAAGCTGGAAATTGGGTAATAAATCTCTGCCCTCATCAAAGAAGAGACAGTTCTATTGGAAAATAAAAATAACATTCTAGAACACAACAAAGTGGAATTTATAGTCCAATTAAAAATGCACGACTGAAAAAAACCCCAAACCTCAAATACTTTTCTTCCTACTTTAGGTAGAACGCAGTGAGAGCACAGCATATGGTGGGGGCTGATCAGAAGCTGCAAGGAAAGAATAGCTTGGATGTATAATTGACTCAGGGCTTCTCTCTGCGTGGGGGTGGTTCACAAAATCACAGGCTGCCCCAGAGCTGCTGCCTCCCCTGGTCCTGGAAGTCATTTGCCCTCCACCAGCTGAAAGTCTGGCTTTGGTTCTCCAGCCTGAGGTGGAGAGAAGTTTGGGGAGGGTTTGCAGGGGATGGCTGTACTGTACCTGACAGGATGTGTGGGGATCTTGTAGGTTTTAAGCTGATGCCTT
>NW_024499469.1:0-1502 GCF_017590055.1 Onychostruthus taczanowskii
TGCTCTGGTTCAAGGTGTTAAACAACAACACAGTGTTGATGTGTTCTCAGGGGCCCTGGTTGCCACCGGTGCCCGTGGGCAGTGCCTGGCACCCAGGGGCACCCCTGGCAGGAGCTGCCCCATCCTTCCCAGCTGATGGCTTTTGTTTTCCACCCCCCTGGCCCTTTCTGACTTCCAGAGGCTTTTCTGCCAGGGAAGGGTTTGTGGGCACTGCCCTCTGAGTGCCAACGGAGTGAGTAAGAGCCAAACCCTGCTGGGGCCAGCAGCTGTCCCACCCTTGGCCACTGGGCAGTGTTTGGTGACATTATCTCCCGAGATAAGCTTTTTATGTGTGGCTTTTGTTTTTGTTTTAGCGATGTAGAAAGTTCCAGGCGTTCAGACACGCCCAGGAGGCAGGAGCTGTCCTGCCCAAGGTGAGAGGAGAGAGCTGGGTCTCGGTGCCACCTTGGGGGCACCTCAGTAACTGGGCAGGAGAGGCTGCTCCTGGTTTGTCAGACCCAAAATGCTTCCAGATGCTGCTGTGGTGAACACAGGATTAAGATGAGCCATGGGAAAAATTGAAGTGACCACCCTTTAACTTGAGTGGACTTCCTCTTACACATTTAAATTTGATGTTGCCTTTTGCAAAGGTTTTTTGAAAAGGAAAGGTTTTGTGGTGTCTGCATGCAGACCTTTTTGGTTTTGTCAAACATGTTTTATTTAAACTGTCAAAAGTTTTCAGAGGTAGTGGGAGCAAGTTCATTTCTCTGTCAACCCAGCTGCCCAAATCTGTTCCTGTGTGTGCAGCCAGAGCATCCCGTGGAGCTGGGAGTGAGCCCAGGGTGTTCTGACTTCCTTGGCTGGGGTTGATTTGGGGCTGGGGGCTCTGCCTGTGGCTGCCACTGTTGTGTGGCTCAGATAAGTCAGAAACAGAGCTACCAATGACTTTTGGAGAGGTTGTAATGGACTGGAGACTGAAACACTGAGGTGGATTTGTGGGAGCTTTGATGTGGCACAGGAACCCTGTGTCCCCCCAGCTGCCTCGGCTGAGGAAGTCCCTGGATTTCTTGTGCAGAGGAAATCATTAGAAACAGGATGTTTGCTCCAGGCTGCTCCCTGCACACCCACAGGGCCCCGAGCAGCAGCAGCAGGAGGTGTGGGTGCTCCCAGCTCACACACAGCTGCTGATGTCACCAGCCTGCCTCGATGGCAGAATGCTCTCCAGGCTGGCCCTGCTCATGGAAGGAAGTGTGCTCGGAGGATGAGCTGGGAGATTGCCAGCTGTGCTTGTTTAAACAGCGCTTTTAGGGCTGAAACGTGCTCGTTATTTTTCTAGCTGCTCCACTGGACCATCTGGCCACACCCAGAATTATTCTTTGGCATCTCTTCCCTCGTTGGAAATGCACATTTGGAAGGTTCCCAGTGCCCAGCTGCAGCCTGCTGGGCCTGGATAAGCACACAGGTCACACTGCTCCAGAGGGACTGATGCTCCTCGTTTTCTCCCTGCCAGGCTGCAAACCTGG
>NW_024499470.1:0-1501 GCF_017590055.1 Onychostruthus taczanowskii
CCCAAAAAGCCCCAAAAAACCCCAAAATTTCTAAAAACGGCTCCAAAAAAACCCCAAAATTTCCAAAAACGGCCCCAAAAAACCCCAAAATCCCCCAAATTTTGGGGTCCCCTCCCCCCCCCCGGCCTCACCTGGAGGAATTCGAGGTCCCCGAAATTTGGGAGTTCCCAAAATGTCCCAAAATGTCCCAAAATGTCCCCAAAGGGTCAAAGTCCGGCCGGGGGAGGGCGACGACCCCGGGGGGAGGAGAACTGGGCAAGAATCCCAAAAATTTGGGATGAAATCCAAAAAAAAAATTGGGGAAAAAAACCAGGAAAAAAAAGGAAAAATCAAAATTTGATTAAACCCAAAATTTCGACAACCCCCCTTAAAAACCCCCCAAAAAAACCCCAAAAAACCAAAATATTCCTCATTTTAAAAGGAATTTTTGGGTTTAAAAATCAATTTTTTGGGGACAGAGATTTCGGGGCGCAACCTCAATTTTTTGGGGGGGCAGAGCCAAAATTTTTGGGGTTTTCTTGAGGTTCGGGAGTCCCCAAAATCCCTAAAAAAACCCCAAAAAAATCAGAATACACCAGGCTTAAAGAGCATTTAGTGCGGTTTTCACGGCGTTTTTTGGGGGACAGAATTTTGGGGTTCACCCCAAATTTTTGGGGTTTTTTTGGGGTTCATGAACCCAAAAAAAAAGTAAAAAAACAATGAAAAAAAATCAGAATACGCCTCATTTTTAACCCATTTATTGGGGTTTGAATCCATTTTTTTGGGGGACAGAATTTTTTGGGGAATCCCCAATTTTTTGGGGTTCACCCCAAATTTTTTGGGGGTTCAGACAAAGCCGAGGAGCCCCAAAACCCAAAAAAAAAAAACCAAAAAAAAACCAAAAAAATCAGAATACGCCTCATTTTTAATCAATTTATTAGAATTTAACCCCATTTTTGGGGGACAGAACTTTTTGGGGGACTCCCCAATTTTTTGGGTTCACCCCAAATTTTTTGGGGTTTTTTTGGAGGTTCAGACGAAGCCGAGGAACCCCAAAACCCCCTAAAAATCCCCCAAAAAAATCAGAATACGCCTCATTTTTAACCAATTTATTAGGATTTAACCCCATTTTTTTTGCATACAACATTTTTTGGGGACTCCCCAATTTTTTTGGGGTTCACCCCAAATTTTTGGGGTTTTTTTGGGGTGTTCAGAGCCCCAAAACCCCTTTAAAAAATCCCCCAAAAAATCAGAACGCGCCTCATTTCAACCCCATTTATTTGCATTAAAACCCATTTTTTGGGGTACAGAATTTTTTGGGGGACTCCCCAATTTTTTTGGGTTCACCCCAAATTTTTTGGGGTTTTTTTGGGGGGGGTTCAGACGAAGCCGAGGAGCCCCAAAACCCCCTAAAAATTAAAAAAAAAAAAAATCAGAATACGCCTCATTTTTACCCAATTTATTTGGATTTAACCCCATTTTCTGGGTACAGAACTTTTTGGGGACTCCCCAATTTTTTTGG
>NW_024499471.1:0-1501 GCF_017590055.1 Onychostruthus taczanowskii
GGAAATTGGGGGAAAATTGGGAAAAAACAGAAAAATTGGGGGAGAATTGGGAAAAAACAGGGAAAAATTGGGGGAGAATTGGGGGGAAAATTGAGGGAGAATTGGGGGGAAATTGGGGAAAATTGGGGGGAAAATTGGGGGACAACTAGGGGAAAATTGGCAAAAAACAGGGAAAAATTGGGGGAAAATTGGGGGAGAATTGGGGGGGAAATGGGGGAAAACCAGGGAAAAATTGGGGGGAATACTGGGGGAAAATCACAGAAAAATTGGGAGGAAATTGGGAGAAAAATTGGGGAAAAATGGGAGGGAAACTGGGGAAAAATTGGGGATAAATTGGAGAGAAATCAGGGGAAATTGGGGGTAATAATGGGCAAAATTTGGGAAAATTGGGTAAAAAATGAGGGGAAAATTGGGGGGAAATCGGGGGGAAATCAGGGAAAATTTGAGGAAAAATTGGAGGGAAATTGGGGAAAAATTGGGGGAAAATCGGGGGAAAAATTTGGGGGAAATCAGGGGATAAATGGCAGAAAAACTGGGGGGAAATTGGGGAAAAAAACATGGAAAAAATATGGAGGAACTACGCAAAATTCATGGAAAAACCATGGAAAAATCATGGAAAACCATGGAATTATCAAGGAAAACCATGAAAAAGTCAGGGAAAAAACATGGAAAGATCATGGAAAACTATGGGAAAACCATGGAAAATCATGGAAAGATCAAAGAAAACCATGGAAAAAACATGGAAAAACCATGGAATTACCATGGAAAACCATGGAATTATCATGGAAAACCATGGAACAATCACAAAAATTTATGGAAAACCATGGAATTATCATGGAAAACCATGGGAAAACCATGGAGAAACCAAGGAGTCATCGTAGAAAACCATGAAAAAAATCATGGAAAAACCATGGAAAAACACGTAAAATCCACAGAATCTCATGGAAAACTCATGGAAAACCATGGAAAAGCCTTGGAAAATCATGGAAAAACCACGGAGAACCATGGAATGATCATGGAAAAACCATGGGAGCTCATGGAAAACCATGAAATTGCCACGGAAAACCATGGAATCATCATGGAATTATCATGGAAAACCACAGATAAACCATGGAAAAACCACAGAGAAAAACTATGGAAAATCGTGAAAAAAACATGGAAAAATGATGGAAAACTCATGAAAAACCACAGAAAATCACAGAATTATCATGGAAAACAAGGAATTATCATGGAAAACCATGGAATTGTCATGGAAAACCAAGGAATTATCATGGAAAACCATGGAATCATCATGGAATTATCATGGAAAACTATAGATAAACCATGGAAAAACCACAGAGAAAAACTATGGAAAATCATGGAAAAATTATGGAAAACCCATGAAAGACCAAGGAAAATCACAGAACTATCATGGAAAACCATGGAATTATCACGGAAAACCAAGGAATTCTCATGGCAAACCAAGGAATTATCCTGGAATTATCACGGAAAACCAAGGAAT
>NW_024499472.1:0-1501 GCF_017590055.1 Onychostruthus taczanowskii
TTGGGAATTCCGATCCACCAAAAATCCAAACAAAAAATCACATTTAAGCACCAAAAACTCCCTAAAAACGTCAATTTCCCCCAAATTTTTCCCAAAATTTTTGGAATTTCTCCCAAAATTCCCAAATTCTCCAAAACTTGTCCCAAATTTTCCAAAATTTTGGGGGTTTCCACCCACCCCAACACACAAAAACCTCTGAAAAAATCAAATTTAAGCCGCAAAAAAACCCCAAAATTCCCAAAAAAATCCCAATTTTTCCCAATTTTTTCCCAAATTTCCCAAAATCCCCAGAATTTCCCCCAAAATTTGGTGTTTTCCACCCACCCTAGCTCCTAAAAAATCCCAAAAATCCAAATTTAAACCCAAAAAACCCCCAAAATTTCTCATTTCACCCCAAATTTTCGCCATTTCCCCCCAAATTTCCCCAAATTTCCCAAAATCCCCGGAATTTTCCCCAAAATTTGTCATTTTCCCCCCACCCTGGCTCCCAAAAAATCAAATTTAAACCCAAAAAACCCCCAAAATTTCTCATTTCACCCCAAATTTTCGCCATTTCCCCCCAAATTTCCCCAAATTTCCCAAAATCCCCGGAATTTTCCCCAAAATTTGTCATTTTCCCCCCACCCTGGCTCCCAAAAAATCAAATTTAAACCCAAAAAACCCCCAAAATTTCTCATTTCACCCCAAATTTTCGCCATTTCCCCCCAAATTTCCCAAAATTTCCCAAAATCCCCGGAATTTTCCCCAAAATTTGTCATTTTCCACCCACTCTGGCTCCCAAAAAATCAAATTTAAACCCAAAAAAATCCCATTTTTCACCCTGATTTTCCCCAAATTTTCACCATTTCCCCCCAAATTTTTTCTGTATTTCCCCCAAATTTCCCTAAATTTCCCAAAATCCCCAGAATTCCCCCCAAAATTTGGCATTTTCCACCCACCCTAACCCCAAAAAAATCCCAAAAATTCAAATTTAAACCCAAAAAACCCCAAAATTTCCCATTTTCCCCCCAAATTTTCTCCATTTCTCCCCAAATTTTTTCTGTATTTCCCCCAAATTTTCCCAAAATCTCCCAAATTCCCCCAAATTTGTCAAATTTTGGGCATTTTCTCCCTGTTCCAACACCCAAAATCCCCCAAAAAAATCAAATTTAAACCCAAAAAACCCCAAAATTTCCCATTTCCCCCCAAATTTTCGCCATTTCCCCCCAAATTTCCCAAAATTTCCCAAAATCCCCAGAATTTCCCCCAAAATTTGGCATTTTCCACCCACTCTGGCTCCCAAAAATCCAAATTTAAACCCAAAAAAATCCCATTTTCCACCCAATTTCCCCCAAATTTTCGCCGTTTCCCCCCAATTTTTTTCCGAATTTCCCCCAAATTTCCCAAATTTCCCAAAATCCCCACAATTTCCCCCAAAATTTGGCATTTTCCACCCACACTAACCCCAAAAAATCAAATTTAATCCCAAAAAAAACCCATTTTTCACCCGATTTCCCCCAAA
>NW_024499473.1:0-1491 GCF_017590055.1 Onychostruthus taczanowskii
CATTGCAATCTAAGACAGTTAAATATTACTTTTCAACATTGTAATATATATAGTTGTTTTCTTTTAAGAGAGAAGATGACTTTGACTAAAACTGCACTCTACAGTAAAAAAATATAAGAAAATTCAGGCAAATATTACATAAATCCACCAAAATTAGGACACATAAAATGCATTTTTTTTTTTAACTTACTAGGTTTGGGTTGCATAATATGAACTTCTTACTTTAATCAAGTTTGATATTTGTAAGCATAGCCCGTGTACTTCTCTTATAATTTAACAAATTATACAATGGATTGTACAATAAAAAAACTGCAATACAGCATTAACAGTTTTATTACTTTTCTGATGGACTTAAATTTCATGCTTTTAAAAACTGTGTTCTAATTGTATTTTTCTAATGCAAACTTTTGTATTAACAGAACAATTTATAGAAGTGTCAAGACAAATACTTGATTGGTTGGTTATAAAGCAAGATTGATGACATCCCTCTAAAATGTTAACATTTCTGGTAATAAACTCACTTTTTCTATTAAATAAAACTTTCTTCTACATCTAAGAGGTCAAGAAAAGTACTGTGCTTTGCTACTTTAGTAGTGTCTTTAATCAATCATTCATTAACTTGTCCAGAGTGTCCATTTTTATACAGTAAGAGAATAAAATGTGATCTCTGACAGAATCCTGCTTCACAAAATACTGCTGATTTCTATATAGAAATCCTTTTGTGTATGTTCCTATAAAGTTTGTCCTCGGGTATGGATCAACAACCATATAGTTAGACGCAGAGGGGACATTCTCATTATCGTATTTAATTCAGTTTATTAATACAAGCATTTCCCCATGCTCTTGTGGAACCTTCACACTAACTCCTTAATAACAGCAGTGGAATCATACCACATTTTATTGGATTACATTTCATCAGAAAGTTGTCCTGTGGTTAAATGAATCGTGACTACCACATTTTCAGCTCCTTTCCTACTCCCCGACTCTTGCCAAGAAGGCCCATGCCAACATTTTCAAAAATAATCTCTTCCTTACAACTTGAAAACCTATGTGCAATCATGAAGTGTTAGCAGAGGACTTCTGCTGAGGCATTTGCACTTCACACATGCAGGTTAATAGCCTAAACAGTTAGCCGGCCATTCTTCCTAGAGAATTACAGCTACCACAAACTTTTGAGCATTGGTTTGTAAGTCAGCAGTCACAGTCCATCACCAAGATCCACTTCTACACATGGTTTATTATCTACTTTAATTTAATTTTATGTTAACTGAAGTAAATTTGGTTTGGCACACATGAAAGTCACAGCCCTTGAAAAGAGGGCTTCTGTCGTCATCACCCATGGGATCGCTGCAGTAAAAACTTTGCACTTCTGTTTTTTTCTTAAATATTTTGGAAGCAGTGATAGGTTCTTAAAAAAACTTCCAGGTTTTTAGCTAATATAATTCCATCAGATAATCAACTACTTTAATTAAGTTGCTTTTTTTTTTTTTT
>NW_024499474.1:0-295538 GCF_017590055.1 Onychostruthus taczanowskii
AGGCACCCAGAGAGACGGAGACAACTGTTGACCAAACTCTTCCCCTGTCTTCCTTACCACCAGCCACGTGAGAAGCTCTAACCTGTCATACTCTCAGATCGTGCCTGCTTCAGTCCAGCCTAATGATTTCCCAAGAAACACTTCACAAAAACATTTGACCAGTTCCTTTTTTAGCACTTAAATCAAATTACAATAGATAACATTGTCTTACCTTAGAGCATAAGGTGTATAGCATCTGAACCAATGCATGTATATCTTTCTAGCTCTCTACATCTCAAGCTTACTCTTGGAATACTGTTGTTTTAGAGAAATTTCACTATATTCCTCTGAAGTCTGCTTCCTTGCACTTGATAGTTCTCATTAACTCATTCACAATTTTCTTCTAATAGTTGTCTTTCTAATTCATCTCTTTTTTTTCCCACCAAACAGTAAGAAGTGCAAAGATGATCTGCTTTAGGAATTTTATATTACTAGTACTAAGAAATTAATTTCAAACAATTTAGATAAAAGAATTCTTGTTTTAATCTTTATGCTTTAAAATACAAATGTAAACAATAAATTAAGAAATTAAGCACAGGAAAAAAAAATCTTTTTACCCTGGACAGGAAAAACAGATACCAGGCTACCCACAGCACATAGGCAATAACAACATATATGACTTTTATCATTTCATATTGAAAATGAAAATTCTAAGCACAAATTAACTACAAATTTAAGCCTGCCTTAGAAAATGCATAGACATTTGTATATATTTCTGGTAAGAGAGACTTTATTTGTAATTTGCCGCATATTTTATATCCTATACCATTCAAGAGGAGATTAAAATAATTAAGCCAATTATTTAATAAAAAAAGGAAGCAGAAAGAGCAGCAGTATCAACAACACATGGTAGCACAAAATTTAGCACTAGGTTGCTTTATTTTCCTTTATATAAAAAGCACTCAGAGAAATTACTGATGCAGCAGATAAGGCATACAGCCTCAAAATAATATGTTTTTCTGCAGTCCCTCAGTAATGTGATTAAGGAGTTACCATAAACTATCTTGCATCTAGATAGTGTATGTTAGAGTTAGCAGTATTTTTGAGCTAGATTTACATTTTTTGTTTGTTAGGACAGGATAGCCTTTTCCGAGCTATCTATGTGGGAGGTTTTAGGCTTAAATTTGCAGGTCAAGTAGCGTCTTTGTGAATTTTTTAAACCATGTTTCTTGATTTGTGTTTAGCCAGAAAAGGAAGTCCAGTCATTTAAGAGTTCTAAGCACAATTGCATTAGCTTTGTCAAATTTATTTTCTGAGACAGAGGGAGATATGCACAGGCTAAATACTATCAGGTTCCCTGCCCTATTTCTCCTGTGATCCTCAAAAACTCTTTTAATTCAGTTATATATGTGTGTTTTCATGTATTACTAATTTTAGTGGCATGCTTTCTGCGACCACTGCAACCTTCTACAATCAGTCAAGAATTTTTAAAAAATTAGAAGTTTAGAATTCCAATATCATAGAATTCCAGAATGGGTTAGACTGAAAGGAACCTTTAGATTACCTTGTCCAGACTCCCCAGCCACAATGGGGGCACCTTTCACTGGACCAGATTGTGCAAAGGCCCATTCAACCCAGCTCTGAACACTTCTAGGAATTGGATATACAGTGGTGGTCTCTGGACCACCTCTTCTGGTGCCCCACTGCTACCCTCTTTTAATTGGAAACCATTCCCCCTTGTCTTTGTCACAAGGTGCCCTTGTAAATAGTCTCTCTCCATTTTTCATGCAAGCTCCCTGCAGGTACTAGGAGGTACTAGATGACCCACAGGCCTTCTCTTTTCCAGGCTGAACAAACCAAATTTCCTCAGCCTTTCCTCATAGAAGATGTGCTCCATTCTCTGATCATCTTGGTGTGCCTCCTCTCCAGGTGTTCATGTCCTTCCTGTGCTGGGGATCCCAGAGCTGCATGCAGCACTCCAGATGAGCTCTCACAGGAGTAGATGGGCAAAATCACCTCCCTCAACCTCGACCATGTAGAAAGAAAATTAGGAAGGTAAAAGCTCATTTAGAACTTAATGTGGCCACTTCTGTAAAGGATAATAAATAATGGTTTTGTAAATACATTAATATCAAAAGAAGAGCTAAGTAAAACCTCCATTCTTTATTCAAAGCATGAGGGAATATAGTCATCAACAGGCAACGCAGGTTTAGGAAAGGCTGGTCATGCCTGAGCAACCTGATCTCCTTTTATGAACAAGGGACCTGACTGCTGGATGAGCAAAGGACTTCAGCAGAGCCTTTGACATTGTCTCCCATGGCATTCTCCTGGAAAAGCTAGAAGCTAGTAGCCCATGGTTTGGCACTATTTTCTCGGTTAAAAACTGTTCCCATGCAATGCTACAGGCCAGGGCAGAGTGCTTGGAAAGCTGCACAGTGGAAAAGAATGTGGGGATGCTGGACAACAAGAGCTGAACATGAGCCAGTAGTGTTCCCAGGTAGCCAGGAAGGCCAATGGCATCCTGGCCTGCATCAGCAATAGTGTGGCCAGCGGGACCAGGGCAGTGATTGTCCCTCTATCTTCAGCACCGGTGAGCCCACACCTCAAGTCCTGTGCCCTGTTGTGAGCCCCTCACACATGAAGGGCACTGGGGGGCTGGAGCATGTCCAGAGAAGGGCAATGGAGCACAGGTCCTATGAAAGGCAGCTGAGCTGGGGTTGTTTAGCCTGGAGAAAAGGAGGTTCAGGGACAACCTTCTCACTCTCCACAGCTACCTGAAAACAGTTTGTAGCCATATGGGGGTACATTGCCAAGTCATGTCCACCCTCTGATCCATCAGCATCCCCAAGTCCTTCTCACAGGGCTGCTCTCAGTCTGTTCATACCCAGCCTGCATCAGTACCAGGGGCTCCCCCAACCATGATGCAGCACCTCGCCCTTGATCTTGTGAAACCTCATATATTCCCATGGACCCATTTCTTGTACTGGTCCAGTCCTCTGGATGGCATTTAATCCTACAAGTGCATCAATTACACTCCTCAGCTTGGTGTCAGATAACTTATTTGAGGCTGTGCAGCCCACTTTTCTAGTATGCTTTCCCCTAAATATTTCCAGTTAAAATAAACATGTATTTTAATTACAAAACATTCAAAACATACATATTTAATGTAGCTTAAAAAAGGTTTCTTTTTCATTGATTTTGGAGTTTTTTAACTGATAAAAGATTGGCCAGCCTGGAAAAATTGCTTCTATATTAAGTCTAAGTATTTTCATTTTCTTTATAGTCAGTATAAGGAACTTTCAAATAGTGAACATTTCCGAGTATTTTGCTGTTAAAATAATCAGATTCAATTTTTTACTTACAGCACTTAGTATGGAATTGTCACACCTTCTGTCAGAGTCAGCTTCCATGATAGCCAGTGTCCCATTTTGCTTGAAAAAAAGTCATGCACAGTTTTTCTCTTCCGAGAAATTCCATCATCGTCAATAAATGTAACTTTTGCCCCCTTTCAACTGTTGAAGCTTATAAACAAATAACTATATGGTTACAGCAGTTGTTTTATGTTCTCTTTAACAAAGAACACTACTAGAAAACCTAATTATTTTACATTAAAAATGTTAATAACTTGAAGAGTATCATAGAAGAATAGCAGAAAAAAAATGCATTTAGAGAAGAATAAAAAGATAATGAAGGTAGGTGACAATTTTTAAGTGTAGGAATAAATTGCCTATTCCTCCAGATTTTTGTTCATTATAGCAAAAGATAAATACTAACTACACATAGGGAATTATTAATTTTTTAGTTATACAAGGGATGTATACAAGCAAAATCTTGAAAGAAAATAAAATGGGTTGTGACACAGAGAGAACAACAAGTCTGCTGTTTGCAGACTACATTGATCTACAAAATATCTGATTTCATTACACAAATTACAGGCCAAAAATGCTCACCCACGGTGCTACTTGGGTTTCATGAAACGGTAATTTGCTGCTCAGCTGCTAAGTTCCATGATAGTAATTTGGAAGAGGGAAGGGGAAAGGAAAAAAAATGAGAGGCAGAAAAATTTCTGTCAAATCAACAATGTCACATATCACTCTTCGTTTTAAAATTGCAGCAAAACTTTACTTTTGAGGACAAGTTCTCTAAAGTGTGATTGCAATTGGTATTTGCATAACAAATTGTTCTTTAAAGAGGTCACATACTTCCACTCCAACAAAAATATTATTTATTAAAAGTTAGAAAGAATTTTCTTGTTAATATGATGTGGACTTAAAAATATATGCTTCTAGTTGATTAAGATGAGGAACTTTGAAGGCTGACAGAAACACATTCTTATTAATAATAAGCCTATATTAAACTCTTTGGAAACAGCTACACAACATGAGCTTAAAAAAGATTTTTTCATCTCTGCTTGAGAAAGTTACAGTGTTTGGCAAGATCAATGCAACTATCTACTTAAGGCATACATAATTCCTTGCATTTGAATTTTAGTCCTCAGCAATTACACTGAGATCAAGGGCATTTGATTGAACATAACAGACTTGTTTAGTTCTGGTACTTTTTCGCTATGTAACCTTTCCTCCTAGTTTCACGTTTTCATTTCAGGTCAGTGACATTACTGCAGACATCATTCTCAGTGTCCATGTCAGAGATAAAGCACCAATAGTACAAAGAATATCTGCTCAATGTCATGAGGGAAATCAATGAAAAGGAAAAACATTAAAGTTCTATCGACAGAGACCTGCCATCCACTCATCTACCAACCAGATTTATGAATATCTGGTACAGTATTTTGAAAAATGCACAGCCTTTAGTTACTAATCCATGACATAGCTTGAGTGTGGTTTCATTATTGTTTTTTAACCCAAAGAGATTCTGCACTATAAAAAAGGGAGAAAAAACAACTATTTTTCTCTTATATAGAGTTATTATCTCATTTTGCCTATTCTTATAGTAGGCAAAATGAGATAATAAGTACAATATATTAATTTTTTTTAAATAATTTTAAGCTTAGAAATAGACAACTTTTTCATTTTTTTTGACAAATTCGGGCACACAGGGCAAAAAAATTATTGCAGTTGAAAATGAGATTTTAACTTTGAGTGAACCATTTCACATCACTTTTAGAAAAATGATGGGTTACCAAGATTTTGAGCTTTAAATTTTTTTAGTACAATAAGGTGACATCTTGAAAGGGATATAACTTTTTATAGGAAAAAAAACCATTTTCTTTTTTAGCATCCTATGTTTTACTCTGTGTTTCAAAACCAGCCAGAAAAAGTTCATCTATTAGCCTTTTTCTAACGTAGGTTTTTGTGACTTTGTTTTCTTCTGAAAAAGGATTTCATAGCAAGAAATGAAATTACCACTTCATTTAACTATTGCAGCACTGGCACATCAATGTACTTGTATGCCTTTTTCAGCTAGGATCACTGAAAAGGCTAAGTGCATGTGGTGGTAAGTTACAGTCCTTATGATGATTGATAGAATCCAGTTGCAAAGCCCCCAGAGTGCCTGGAGCAGATGCCCTAATGTGTCACAGCTCAGCACGAGGGGTTACCTGGCTTTTTCTGGCTCCACTTTTCCTCTCATTTTACCAAGACTTAAAACTACTCTTGAAGCTCTAAACTCTTAGAGCTTACAGTTCTTACTGTGTGCTGCATAGCAGAAAAGTTCTGTAACAGTTGAAGGGCTTATCTCTTCTTTTTATCCCAGCAACAGGCAAAGTGGAGCGAGCAGCAGTGTAAAAGTCCAATTTCTTCCCTTTTCTATTATCTGCAAGGCAGCTGACACTGCAAAGTTACACCAGCAGTAATCCTGAAACAGGAAGGAATCATCCAGGCATGCTATTGCAAGTCTGAAATCTGTACAACTCTGTCTTTTCCTATACTTTTGTGTAATGATCTTGCATTCTTTCAGAAGAGCAGGCAAATTACAGTTTTCTACTGCTGTAGCCACTGCTTAAGAGAAACACTTACTTTCTAAAATATTCCTCCATATGCTGGCGTTTCTGAGAGAGCAATTAATGGCTACATTAGGAGTTCTTGTTAGAGTTAAATCTTAAAAATATTCCTTTTAGCCCCACAGGTATTAGAAGCAACCAAAAGTCATATTTTACAATGGGATATGATACGCGTGTATCCTAAGATGAAAATAATTGCAAACATTGCTTTTAGATAAAGGTTTACTCTTAATAGACTCTCTGGTTTAGTCCTTCCTTTTTCTGAAGTAGAGTTTCATTATCAGATTTCACTCATGTATAACAGTGATTTCAGCTGAGTGCTCTGGGAAATTCTGCCACCATCTAAGCAAGGAGAGTGAATTTTCAATATAGACAATGCTATCAGGGGTCAACTATCTCCTACAAATTCCACTTGCAATTTTTCATCTTGCTCTGCTCTCATTTTGTTTTCCAGATATGAAGAATGTATCAAA
Organism: Onychostruthus taczanowskii; assembly: GCF_017590055.1. Classification (NCBI taxonomy): domain Eukaryota; kingdom Metazoa; phylum Chordata; class Aves; order Passeriformes; family Passeridae; genus Onychostruthus; species Onychostruthus taczanowskii. The sequence continues at coordinate 6,415 of NW_024499474.1, forward strand.
TAAGTAGATCATAATCAACCGCTTCCACTTTTCTAAGCTGGCCATTTTATTAACTCAAATGTCCTGTTCTCTTTTTTTTTTCATGTCCTGGTTTCTTGCTCTGTCCCCCAGTCTTTCTTGAAGTACCCCTAGCTGAAACCTGAAGCCTAAGTTTGATACAGCCCAGAGACCAACATAGGTCAGATTTCTGTGGAAATTTCTGCACTGTTAGGAGGAATGATGAGAACATGCACAGAATGGACCCACACAAGATAGAGAATGGAAAAATACAGAGGCAAGAGAGCAGTAAGAAGACTTAAGAACAAGAATAGCAACTGAAATCTGAGCATAAAAAACAAGGACATTGAATACATCGATCACCAGACCACAGTTTCAGACCATATAACTTTTTTTGCACTGCTGCTCCAGCTTACATGTGGCTTGGCCAGATACACCAACAGTGCTGAGCATAATTGTTCAGCGTAATTGTTCTGACATGTGAAAGCATTGCACATATCTGTCAGATATCCTTGATCATGTCCACCACAGAAGTCAGAAGCTCAGTTCAGAATCACTTCAGTCCTTTATGTCAGCGAGGAATTAAAAATCAGTTTTTCATGGTGTCTTACTCGGATGAATGCATGCTGAGCATGCTCATAAGTAGCTATTCCTATCTGCCTGCATGTCAAACCCCTATGGAACAGTCTCTTAAAACCATGGAAGAAAAATAAAATACTAACCCATAATATTAGACTCCACTATTCTAGTCAGTTTAATTTCAATGATGGTGTGGAAATTCAGTTTCAAATCATGAACATGGAAGAAGTCACAAAGCTTGTAATTAGAAATACAAAAAACCACTGGTTTGTGGCTTTTGTGATATTTTGGGAAGCAAGAATTCTGGGTTTCATTTTTAACTTTACATCAGATCTTCTACTGCTATTTGGGTAAAATTGTTCATTCCTGCTATAATATAACACTTGAATTTGCAAACCAACAGAATTAAGCATCTGTTGGGATTTTTAGGTAATCTCAATCAGCCCAGGTCTTCAATACCATGTGTATAATTTTGGGTGAGCTGAAGCTTGCAGAATCTAAAGCAGCCAAATTTTGGTCTGAAAGCCATATAGCTCTAAAAGCTTAAAACTAGAATTATCTAGAGTAAAGTGCTGCGTCAGTTCAGATGTATGGTTTTCTGGCTAATGTGACCAATGTGAACAAGGGGAGTAACAGGCAAGTCCATATTGTACCTGAGATTATGGCAAATTTTGTTTTTAGGGGGTGCAGGGGAGATTGAGAATTTTTCTGTTGATGCAAAAAGCTAGTCACACAGAAATACTCTTACTGAAATATTTCTACAGTTTTATAACTAAACATAATATCACATTATGCAAATTTACCTATTCAAATGTCAATAGTAAGATCTTCCAAAAATGTCTCATCCTCCAAAATTTGAGTATAGATAAAAAAACTTTTTAGAAAGAGTGTAATTAGCTGTAGTGTAAATGTTGTTGAGGAAATGGTGGTTTGCAAAGACATAAGTACTTTTCTGAATTCATGCAGAGAAACAATGGTTACCTCACAAGCTTTTTCGTCTCTCATTATTCTTAAAACAATAGATTTCCTGTGCCTTGTTCTTTTTTCTTCCTTCACAGTTCTGAAAAATACAGCCTAGGTAGACATCAGGCTTGTGGTATGACTATTTTCTTTAATTAGAAAAAGTTATTTCAAACAAAACAAAACAAAAAATGAAATCTAAAACAGAAAATAACCAAAAACAGACAAAAACCAAATCAAACAAACATAACTAAACCAAAACCCAAAGAAAATCCAAAACAAAAACAGAAAATAAAAAAAAGACCAACCAAACTGATGTTAGGTTCTGATCCAAACATCCTGATCTGCTAGGTGTGTATGAAATGAGGACAGATGTCCACTCTGATCAAATGGAGAAGAACAATTTAAATAGGGTGAACTCATTTCCCTGCCTCTTTATAAACACTCAAGCCTCAGTCCTTATTTCTCCTGTCTGCCTACTAACAACAGCGCTGACAGAACAGGGCTGTGAGACATCTTTTCTCCTGTCTCAGGAAGGCACTGACACCAGCTGCTGCCCAGGAGCTTGCAGGCCAGAATAAGTTCTGACAAGAAAAGCAGCTGGCCTCCACCCTCTCCCCAGAACACACTTGCATTATTTTGGCAGTCACAGACTCTCACCACACATGCCCAGGAGTGGTCAGAGCTTGTCCCAGCTTTACTAAGGCCTGGACTCCTGCTAAGAGTGTCTACAATGCCTGGAGAGTCAAGCAAGGATCTGGCTGGTGCTGTATGGTGCGTTGGTGGCTCTTGGCAGCAGTTATCCATGCCTGTCCCTGAAGCTGTTGGCTGTGCTTCCCTGGTTGCCATGGGAAAGCAGCTGCTGCCCTCAGCTCTCTCCAGCCTTCTGCAATGCATTGAGAGCATGGCCACAGCACCAGGCTGGACATACTCCATCTCCTGCAAAGCTTGATCTGACTTTCAGGATCCTGTGTCTACACCAGGTCTGCTTTGGCTGCATTATACAGGGGACAGTAGGAAAACAGACTGTCCCACTCTGTGTGGGACTTATGCAGTGCATCTAGTTCCTGGTGTGGGTGGAAGATGACTTTTTAGAGTGAACCAGCATGCCTACCACAGAGCCATTGGATGCCAGCAGCTATATAGAAACAGCTCTGACAACCCAGACACCCACCATCTTTTTCCCAAAGGATACCATTCCACAATGCAGCAGAGATAGTACCCAGGGCTGCTGTGTGTGGCCTCCCACCAGACATCTGGGCAAGCATTTTCCAAGGCTATCCAGAAACCATTGAGGTCATGATGCCCTGGCTGCAATAATTGTTGCAGGAGATCTAAGGGGTATGGTGGTGGCTAATGGCTACAGCAAATACCCTGATCATGACCAGTCTGTGCCTTCTCAACAAGGAATCCCTAGTCCAGGAGCTGCAGGCAGCCTGCAAGACCATGTAGCAACAGTCTTACATTGGCCCATAGATGTCATTGTGCACCAGTGCAGTGAAGAGGACGAGAGGCATTTGGGCCGAAAGGACACCTCCAGTTCCAAAGGGGCAGGAGGAGAGCCCCATGGATATCCCCAGACCCTCTACCTCCCTAGAGGGACTCATGTCAGCATGGGCATCTCCAACAGAAAGTTAGGAAGTTTTCCTTCAGCCACTCCAGAAATTTCCCAGTTTAATTGTGTCTTGCTTTCTTGTCCCTCCAGCAGATATTAGCATAGTTCAAATTCTCTGTAACTGTTAATGTGATGTTTCTTCCAGTTGTCTGAAGATGGCATCATTTGCTTTTCATTTGTGATGAGGCAGTGCATTGTGGACTCCCATTACAACATCTCGTAGTTTTATCTGCCTCCTCGTCCTGATGCACAACCAAAGTCAGTTGTCTCATTATCCATCCCTAGGCAGAGAGCTCCATACATACCAGCTGCTTTCACATCAATTGGAATCCTTCTTCTGCCTCCTCGTATTCCTGTCCTGCCCACACTGGAGAGACTGTATTCACCCACAGCAGCACTCCAGTGGTATGAGCTGATCCACTGTACCTCCACGATCCCATTGAGACCGAGGCCCTGCAGACACATGTAGACCAGGAATTTGTCCTTTTTCCTCTCCATGCTGCATGTGTGAGAGAGGTGAAGAATGAAGAAACTAGAAAGTGATCTCTAGCAGGCACAAGTCAAATTAGTTCTGGAAATACAAGAATAAATGTTTCTTGTCTACACTGTCTCAGAGGCTGCTGGAAATTGAGATGACATCTTCTGAGGTGTCATAAATTCTGAGACTCCCCTGGCATGCTGCAAACCTCATTCACAGAAAAGAGTCACTCTCACAAAAGATATATAATCTTTTCTTGAGGAATACCAATAAAGAAAATCTCACATGCCTTAGTCCAAATATACTTTGAATGAGAGCATTACTTCATAGGACAATATGCAGTTGTATGATACCTAGTGATTTATGTAATTTCTTGGAACTATGTTGCTATGATAGACACATGAAGAGGTAGCCTATAAAATTTTCAGAATTAAAATAATTATAGTTAAAGAAAAAGCACCAATAAAACCTTCTCCATCAAAACTTTTCCCCCCACACACTAAAAACCTGAAGTAGTTTAGATAGAAAATGACAGCTTTTTTCATTATGTAACACTCCTACAACAACTGCTTCTTCCAGTTCCAAAGGGACCAATTAAAGAGGCAACGGCAGTGCTTGAATTTGTACTTTTTCCCATTACCTGAACTATCATCTGGAAATACTGGCCCAGGATGACTACTTCCATATTACTTGTCCATGAGAAGGGTCTTTTCTGTTTCTAGTGGTTTGACTCACACGATGTCAAGTGTATTTTTCTGAGAATGAGAAACTGCTTTGGTGATTCACTGTGAAAAAAAAAAGGGGGGGGGAGTTCAGAATAAATTAGATGCATAAGAGAAATGCATTTTTCTAGAAGAGAGGCACAAGCAAAAAAGTACCTAAGGGGACATTCTACATGACTTCAAGAGTGTCAGTAAAAAGCTCACTAGTGACTTTTGCATTAAATACAGACATTGAAACATCATGTTATATTTATTATGATTGCTGGTTTCACGTGAAAACTCTCTACAGTTCTGTTGAAAGTGTTAAATTCAGGGACAGGGCACTTTTGAATTATATTTTCAGTATTCATCTATTTTTTTCCATTTCTCAATCTTTATTGAAATAGTAATTTAATTAAAAAGCAGTAGTCTTTATACTGATAGAAAAAAATCAAGAAACTCATTGTATAAAATTATACAGATAGAAGTAGAAAATTTTTACCACAAAATCTTTCCATCTTGAAAATATGTCACTGTATACTTAAGGGATTCTTAAGAAGAATATTCTTCTTTTTATTTTCTTTTTGTTTTCTTCTGATTTTCCAACCCATTCACTTAAAAAATTGCCACTGGCTGTACTCCTGATTGAGATTACTATAATATTGCACTTCTTCTCTGTGTGAATCATCCTTTATTAGTAAAGGTACTCTTTGAAGATAGCAAATTCTTAAGCAGCTAAATCCACTTTTTGCTAGTATTTACTATAACACTACCTTCCTAACTTAAAAATTCAGTGTTAGGTCTTGATTTCTAAAAGTTTTACTACGCTTGGCTCTGAATAAAACCTATTACTAAAACAGGCTGCCCAGAGAATCTGTGGATGTCCTATGCTGGGGTGCAGTTTCGGCCAGTTGGATGGAGAGAGAAGCAACCTGGTATTGTGGAAGGTGTCCCTGTACATGGAAACGTGGCAAAGTTAGAGCTAGAATTAAAGATTCTGGCTTTAATTTGAAAGACACTAAATGTTTCCCCAGGTCAATCCTATTTTGCCCATGACAGTAATTGCTGAGTGATCTTGTTTTTACCTTGATTCACAACCTTTTTTGTCACATTTTCTCCTGCCTGTGCTTTTGGACAGGGGGAGTGAGAAAATTCCTTGGCAGGTACCTGGCATGTAGCTAGAGTTCACCAACTCAAATGCTCATTTCACAAAACCTTGAAAATTTCCAGAAATTCCTGGCATTCTGGAGTATACACAGTCTACCATTATTATTTAAGAGCTCTTATCTCTTTAGACGCAGTATTTCTTAAATGACTGAGGGACCAATGCTGCAGTACCAACAGCACACTACCAATATAATCCTACACAAAATACACAGAGCATACACATATTCTCTTCTGTTCTCTCTGTGATAGTTGCTTCTCTTCCATAGAAACAGTAAGCACACAAAGGCAGTGCAAAGAAAAGCAGAACATATTTCCTTTGCTTTGTGCATTGAATTATTCATTTAGGGCTTTCTGAATTTGTTCCAAATTATTCCTCTGTGCTCCAGCACTTTAAAAGACCTTTCTTGGCACCTTAATAAAACTGAACAAAACTTTTAACCTGAAAAACTTTTATCATGTCTTTAAACATTATTCTTAATTGTAGGACTACTTCTGTATACAAACACCTAAAATCCTTGTTTAAGGAATTGGAATTGTTGTGGAAGGAAAACAGTAGATTAAGTTTCCTAGACTTTGTTAGAGAGATTAGTATATTTGGTAGATTAGAATCTCTTTCTTTTTAAATACTCTGTGGACAAAGGAATTTTATTTCATTCCTAATATGGCCATGGACTAGCAATGCAAATGCATGCACTGCATGACAGTACGGTGTAGACATCTTAAGATCTGTTCAACATGAGATTGTTTAAATATAAGAGGTCCTTCAGCTCCACTACCATCACATTCCTCCTGTAGGTGAACTTGCTCTGAAATGAGCAAGTTGAGAAGCTCATCACCGAGGGAGAGCTGTCTCCTTGCACAGCTTCCCGTGTCTAGTACTTTTGATAAGTCATTGAGATCTGCCTCCAGTTCCTGCATTACTCGTATTTTCCAGTCCTACTTTGATATTTTTCAGGAGCTAATTAAACCAAGGTTTAACACTACCCCTGTACTCAAAGGACTCTGCAAAATGGAGCTGAGAAATGCATATTCAGTAATAACACTGTAATTGAATGTGAACATAAAAATGCATAAAATCAGCACCATGGTTTTTCGCTGGAACTATGTTCAGATAGCAGAGACAAACATGAAATTTTTTGTACATAATTTCAATTTCCTGTTCTATTATTGTTTCCCACTATCTGATCACCATGCAGCAACACAAACTACAAATCAAGGGGTTTCACACTTAGTGTCCCTGACAGATCCCATTCATTGGACGGATTTGCAACTTAGAATAATAGAATCATTGACATTACAGAAGACCTCTAGGGTCATGAAATCCAAATGCTAGCCTAGCACCTGATGTTCACCGCTAAACCATGCTCCCAAGTGTGACATCCACATGCCTGTTGAAGCTTTTAGCAGTGATGATTCCACCCCTTCCCTGGGTAGCCTGTTCCAGTGCCAGGCCACCCTTTCAGTGAAAAATTTTTTCCTACCATCCTACATTAACCTCCCCTGATGGCAGTTAAGGCCATTTCCTCTTATTCTGTCACTTCTGACAGAAGTGAGAGGATCTGGGAGAGCAGACTGACTCTCATCATACCTTTCTGCTAGTTGTAGAGAGTGATAAGGTCACCCCTGAGCCTTCTTCCACCTACACCATTTCCTTTGCAAACGTGGAGAGCTACTGGCAGTGTTTGAATGATGAACTCATCTCAGGAGGTCCAAAACCAATCATCATGCAAAAACTGCTCTACATTTTAATAAAGGAACCAATCTGTCTCATTTACCAGCCTGGACAGCCATTCATGAGCCAGTTTGGAAAGTACCTGTAAACCTGTAACTTTCTGTACCAAAGGAATTCTGTTTCTATTCTAGCAGCACAGGCATACATAATGTTTAGTATCCCAGCAATGCAATTTCTAGAAGGCAAATAACTGTTTGAACCAATGAGAGACAGACATGAGATGACTGCTAGATTTTTTCATTCCTTTATTACACTTTCTTTTTCATGAATTTGTTGTCCAGCATTGGGGAAAATATGATAAAGGCTTTGTAGCTGAGCCCTTTTTCTTTTACAGTCACATATCAGAAGTCTGCAAAGCCTGCCTGCACCTAGTGAAATTCTTATGCCACTTTTTCAGGTGCTAGTGGATCTTACATCAGTTCACATTTCTGATACTCATTAACTCTGTCATCTTAGTTCTCCACTGTGTAAGGTGTCTTTGCCATGTACAACTAGTTGCACTGATTTTATTTAAGACTGTTTTAGAAATTAACTATTGTTTGAATACTATTATTTTAAAGTAGTATTTTTATGATATCTGCTGTAGGATATTTCATTTTCTCAACTCACATTCTTTTTATTTTTCTTTTTGCTTCAAAAATTTGCATGAAAGGAGGAAGATGGAGGCTTTTATCTATACACACATATTTACACAGATATAAACATGTATATGCATGCAAATTCTTCTAAATCACAAAGCTCACTTGCTTTCAAAATGCAGAACAAGCTTCTAAAATGAAAGCACTCTTTATTCAGAAAAATATAGAACTCCAAATTTTCAATATTGGGGTTTCTTTTCCTGGAAAAGTCAGATTTTCTGCTGAAATAAAACCATTTGAGATGTGTATCTAGAGAACTCATGGGTATGCTACGATCTAGGAGATAGGGAATAGAAACAAATAGTGAAAAAGTAAAGCTTCTGCTTAATCCCTCAGCATTTTCCTTGAAGAGCCACACTTGCTTTGTTCTACAAGATTAAGAAAAATATTGCAAGAGATTGTCATATATCCCACAATTTTCTGTGGTTGGGTATGCAAATCATTCTTCCAAGGAAGCCAAACACAACATATTCAGGGGTATAAATCAGACACCAAAAGCAGTGCAGGATATTTAATCTCCCTAAATTCATGCTGATTGAAATTTGATATACAAATTATTCCTGGAAACAGAGATGTGTAAATAAATGAAAAATGGAGCAAGATTATGATGACTTATGTTGGAAAGTAGAATCTGACCCCTATAGCTTCAAGTTTACAGAGACAACCCTGAACTGACTCATCTAAAAACCCTTTAAGATATAATCAATTTAGTTTTACAACCTTTGTGTTGCTAAACTTAATTTCTTTGGTTTTCTTTTGCATATCCCTAGTTTTAGTCTTTACCTACAAACACGCACCCCTTCTTTCTGGTGCTGCTGCTTAGCTCAGGCTCTGATGGCACTTTTGCTAAGTTGGTCATGGCCTCTATCCCCTTCACTGCTGTCAGAACTCTACTTCATCTGTTGATACAGACCTAACTGGGAGGAGTGATACACCTGGTACCAGAAGCTGACATCCCTCAGCCTTCAGCATTGACTCTCTATTTTCCAGCTCTTCTTCTTCTTGCAGCAGTTTTATTTGGCAACACGCATGGTCCATCCACACAGCCACCCTGAAAACAACAGCACTGTCACCCCCAGCGTGGTCACATTGAGGCCCCACACTGCTTAAAGGTCTACAAGCTCATGCCTGGAGACTTGTACCCTTCCATGAGAGCCCCTTCCAGGCTGCTGCCTCTGATGTGCCATGGTAGTTTGTCCAGTGTATGCTGGGCATATATACACTGCTTTCTGCACATCTTCTGACTCCATTTTGTAGGAAGAAATTGCTGTGTCTTCTGTCACTTACAGTTAAAAATTATTATTCTAGGAGCTTCTTATATCTTAACTACATCTTCTTCAACACAATTTCTGTGGATCTTTGCTCAACACTGTAGGTTTAATCTGTGCTTTCTGTCTTATCTCCTAGTACAACTGAGAGTTCTGCATATGAAATCCATCATAATGTGTTATTTCCCCACATTATAGCATTCTTTGAATGTGACATTAGTTCCATGAAGCACAGTTGTTTCTTCCCCCTAAGAATTTTCTCTTTGTTTTCAGAACTAATGTCACATATACATAGTTGGTTCTACCACCTCTGTGACAAACTACATAAAAGATGTCTCTTTTTGGATCAACTGCTATCCCATCCTAGAAAAATAATTTTAAGGACAAAGATTGCAGACAGTTTTCTTAGACTTTTTGTTATTTGCTTTCTCATTCTAATAGTCTTGTGCAGTGCTTCATTATTTGCATAATTGTAAGTGAACACACACTTTTCAGATGCTTCTGTGGATGGGGTGAAAGGTTGTGCAGAGAAAGTTGTTTACAGAGCATTGGGGATAAAAATGTTTATCAACAGGACTCAGCTCTTCATTCTAATAAATACCACATCTACTGCTGACAGTGTTTTAGTTTTCTTATTCCATTCTAGGTCCTGTCTAAAAGTGATAACGTTCAAATCACAGTCCCTGGAAACACCCTAAAAAGTTTTAGGATGCATGTGGTAGGAAACCATTTTTTTCCACTTTTTTTCCCCTTCTCTGTACTTCGACAAGAAAAAAAGTTAATTTCTTTCCCTTACATATAATGCCTTTGTCTTTGTGTGTTCTCCTGATGCTTTTAGAAATTGTGCAGTCAGAGAGACACGTACATGGATTAACACTTAAAGCATTATGGGATTCTGCTGCATTGAAACATCAGTGGGAGACTACAGGTCAGCAATGAAAAGTCCCTGGTAAAACCATCATGGACTCATTCAACAGCCAGGTGGTAAATTCAGTCAATTATCACCAAACCAATCTCATTCTATCTACTGAGTGCTGAATGACTGTAAGCAGAAGATAGGTCTAAGTATGTAGGCATCAGGCATTTCAAATATTTCTATGTATACAGTGAGTTTCATATTAATAGTAACTATACCTATTTTAAGAATGTGACACAGAATCAGTCTCTTATAACAGTATTCCTATGAAATATTATTTGCAACTGATTTCCGAATTTATTGAATGGAATTAAAAAAAAAAAGAGATTTTTGAGGATTATCCTTCACATCACCCTGCCTTTCAAAGCACAAAGTGTTAATTCTTCTAGTATTTCACTAATATATTCCTTTAAAGAAAGAGTATTTTTATTTCTATGATTCAGTAAAGTCCAGGATTTAGGAGAAAACCCAACCCATCAGAAAAGTTGACACACATGATAAGAGACAGAAGAGCTATTAAAAATTAATTTCAGGGAATACGTGAGCTAACTTCCGGAATTTCTAATGTTAATCCTGACTACCTTTATATATGTATTTTTAGGAAGCATAGATGATTCTACCTGTTTTTAGATGCTACCATGTTCAGGTGTGGTCTCAGCACACAAACAGTTCTGATTTTAGACAGAGAGGCTAAATCATACTGTCTACAGGATGGTACTCATAACACTGGGATTTATAGCATATTTATGGTGTTTTTCAAAAACGGAGGGTGAACAGAAGTCAACTCATCCTTATCCAACATAGGTATAGCAGAGAAACAGAGCTGCCCATTGCTAAAGAATTGTGCATACCAAAGACTTTGCCTTGTGTAGTGAGAATCCTGAAAAGAGCTCAGAAAACATTAATACTGCCCATGCTTCAATATTCTGCTTGGACCTTTTCTAGGAGCAGTTTCAGCTTTGGTAGAATTCTCATTCTGAGTCGAAGCAGGATGCAACAGCTTCATGAAGCATTCAAAGATCATTCTACCAGCTTTGGTAAGCATTAGTGTTACTGCATTTACAAGGTGTTAAATTAATATCTGCAGGATGACAGAGATATTACAGAGTTTCTTTTCTGAAGCTGGAAGTCAGCCAAATGCAAGTCCCTGAAGATGTAAAATTTAAAAATTGTCATACTTTGGAAGAAACCGGGTGTTTGAGCAGAAGATTGGTAAGTGTGTAGTGTACCCAGACCCTGAGTCACAGAAGTGGAAGGGATAGAAGCCTGCTGAGGCATGGAATGCCTCAGCAGCTTTCCCATTTCATTTAAAAAGCAGAAAAGGTGAGTCCTTGGCATGAGTGAGGGCAGGCCTGGGGAAGAGGGCTGTGATTCACACAGCCCCAAAGCACAGCCCCCATGTTCTATGCAGGATTTCATTCTGATCCAAGGAAAGTGAGCTGACTCAGGAGTCCCTTCCCCAAGCAGATGTAAGACTTGACTTATTAGTGGAAGCTGAAACCTTTCTAGTCTAAGCAAGACCTCTGACTAAGACTGCTGAGCCTTCAGAGACCCACCTCCCCCTGAGATATCCTTCCTGCTGAATATGAGAGGAAGACATCATTTTGTACTGCATGACATTTGTACCACTGAGCATGGACATTACAGTAAAAACTGTTGTCATGATGAATGAGGCTCATGACCTCTATCTCTCCATGCTATCCTGAAAATTTTGTTATAACACCTTAAAACTCTACATTTACACATCTCTTCCTATACAGTAAGGCATTCCTGCCAATACGACCTTAGTAAAAAGGTCATTTGCTAGGGGCTGTCAACAGCAATAATATTTGTTTATTAATACACAGCTGATACTTTTTATATTTTTATCTGCAAGAAAAATAATTTCGTTTTAGCTGAGGTTAGAATAATTTTGAACAAATCTCGGATTCTTTTGTTCCTCTATAGCAGCAGATTCTCAGCTGACAGAAAAGACCACATCTCCTTCAGATGAACTGCAACAATTTAAACTGCCTGGGAATTTGGCTGATAATTTAAGCAGTCACTGTCTGTAGGAAAGAGCTAATAATTAAACTGAGAGTCAGAAAAATTAAGGTTCTTTTATTTTATTTATTGTTGTATTATTTTTATAGCAAAATCAAGAAAAGAGTTCACCTCAGCACTAATGTGTCAAACTGCAATTCTTCTCTAGGTAATTCACCTAATGTTCACTAACTTCCAAACAACATGGATGAAGACCTAAAATCTCTTACCTGATGTTGTAGCTTTACATCTACAAATGCTAGCAGCTACAAATCCAATCAATACCTTAAACTTAATGAACTCACTGTGGTGAAATTCTGAGCTTTGTCATTTGATAAACTCTTTAAACCTTTCCAGCAACAAGAAAGAAAATAAAAAGTTGTGATCCATGGTTTTTCTTAGCAGATTTATTTCACTGGATTTAATTTTGTTCAGACTCAAATAATCAGTATTCACTGAAGTAATTTTTCAATTCCCAGATAAAAAAAGTCCAGTTTATCTCTCCTTCACTGTTGCCATTTGGGTCATGACCACTTTTTTTGTTAATTTTCATTACATCTGAGTGTTTCTTGGAAATAAAATAAAACAAAATTTAATTTTTTAATTCCATTTCTGCTTCAAATACAATGCAGGTGTTCTGGGAACACATAGGTTCAAAAATGGAAGCCAGATTCAAAAGTATAATGGAAGTGTCCCAAGCATAATCTATCCAAAACAAAAGGGAATGGTTATCTGTGAACATTGCAGTTTACAAGCAAATTAAATGGTTGTGTCAGTTCTGTCTAGGTGGCATAGATTAATTTCAGTCATCAATAATTTAGCTTATTCTGTATGAATTTTTACTTTTATTAGCTTTTCACATTGCTCCCTATAAACTTACTAAAAATATTTTGTTATTTACAAAGGGAGAGAATGAATCTTGTGCAGACCACAGACATTTCTCTTGCAGATTTCAGAAACTTTCTGAGAGAAAATGGGAGCTAAATGAGGCAGGTATCCCTTCTTTACTTTAAGAAGGTAAAGACCTTAGATATGTCTGAAAACATAGAAAAGCATTTTATAAAGTGGTAGCCACCGTCTTCCTACAAAAGCCTGGACTGACTTTCAGCTAATATCAGCACTAAAAAAAACAAACCTTAAAAATGTTATAATAAAAAATAAGTTCTGTTTTTTGATGTTTTTGGGAAGAGTGATCAGTAACAAAGGGGCCCAAAGTCTAATTGTTTTTAACTGATCCATACTCTCAAGCATACAAACCTTCAATCTGTTACGTAGAGTATCAGAGTAAGAGTACTCTTTAGAGTTTCCTCTACAATGAGAGGACAGAGGAAATGGCCCTAAGCTGATATTCAGAAATTAGCTGAAATGGCCCTAAGAGGGGATATTCAGATTAGATATTAGAAAAAAAACTCCCTGTCAGGATGGTCAGGCATTGGAATAGGTTGCTGAGGAAGGTGAAGGAGTCACTGGAGGTGTTCAAGGTGCACCTGGATCTGCTGCTGGGTGATGTGGTTCAGTGGTTTAGGTGCTACAGTGGCAGTGCTCAGTGGATGGTTGGACTGGGTGACCTTAAAGGTCTCTTCCAATCTTGATGATTCAGTATACATTTGCACAGAATTTGAAACACTTTTCTCTGTAATGTAGTTTGTATTTGGTTCATAGACTTTCTCCCCCCACTACCTGAATTAGATGGTTGTATGTACTTTAAATTAAATTAAACATCTATTCTAGAAGCTCCTACCACATCTTCTGTTTGAAACAACCTGCACAGTTTTTTTCAGTCTTCTTAATGCAGTAAAGCTCCATGGGTCTAACTGTAATTGTATTATTTGCTATGCAGTTTTCAAATGTTAAGTGAGATGTGCCAATTGCCCCATGATGCAGGCTGTGTCCATGTATTGAAATAATTAGTTGTCACTTAATGCAGAAGTGTTTTGTCTGTCACTGAATGTCTCACAGGTTATTCAGAGCTCAGGGTGAGCCATGATTTAAAATGCTACACTATATGAACATCAAACATCAATCCTCCAGTCTTACTGCTCCTAAACAGAGAGAAGTGAAAAGCAGTGAAAAGACCCTAGTGTCAACTGATGAATGCCTTGCAATGTGATTTGCAAATGGGCTTATTTTAGGCATATTTACTTGGGGACAGTATGCAAAACAGGTCTATGATCCATATCCATGTACCTGCAGCAAGCTGGTACCGAAGAAGAGATGAAGTCTCAGTGGCTGGGAAGCTAGAGCTAATGACTTTATAGTTCTGCTCTCAGATCCATTGCTGATTCATTCTCCTACAAGCTTTTTCTGCAGCTGTGGAATGAGTGTCACTGACAATAGTCACAAGGACATTCATTGAGTATACAGATACTCTTGTTGTCTGTCTAAACTAGGAGAAATAGGTAGCATAGGTTTTGAGTCATCCAAGTGAGGTCTGTCAGACATTTGGAAGGGAAGGCTATCAGGGTGTATTCCATTGGTTAATTCTGGAAATGCACTACGGGAGGTTTGAAAATGGAAAACAAGTGTAGATATTTCATTAGGATGGACTACGTTTTTAATCGTTTCTGTTTAAGAGAAATAACAGTATCACAGTTTGTATCCATTTAACTAAATTTGTAAAATTGAGGAGTAGTAAGATACACTAGGATTTAAATATTAATGTGCATCTACAGAACTGATCCAGATGGATCATTATGATCTCTGCAGCTAAAGTATTCAGGACTTGTGTTAATGTCCAGTCCACTTTTCCACCCATAAAGCCTCTTTACTATCCTCACCTCCTAGCTTGTCTCTTTACTCACAGTCAAGACTTTGGTAACCATTCTACCCCATAGCCTGACCCTATGGTGGTTATAGCTAAGGAGTTAACCTTCTTCTTAGTGTTGGGTATGAATTTTGGATTTGTGCTAAACACAGGGTTGATCATTAGTGACATTTTACTTATTGCTTAGCATGGAGCCAAGGTCTCTTCTGCTTTTTTGTACTGCCAAGCTGGTGAGGAAGTTTTAAATGCCTGAAAGGGTGGGAGAAGACAGGGCCAGGACTGCTTACCCAAACTGGCCAAAGGAATATTCCAGATCACGTGACATCCTGCTCAATATTTGAAGCTGGGGCAAAGGAGGATGAAGGAAGGGATGTTCCTAATGATTGTGTTTGTGTCTCCAAGGCACCTTGGGGTGGAAGGCGGCCATGCTGTCCCAAAGATATGAAACACCTGCCTGCCCATGGAAAGCAGTGAATTAATTCTTTGGGGATTTTGCTTGTGTGGCTTTTGGATTCCCCATTACATGGTCTTTATCTCAACCTATGTGAGTTTTCCAGCTTCTATCCATCCGATTCTTTCCCTAGTCCTGCTGGGGGTAGAGAGAGCAAGTGGCTGTGTGTGATGACTTGGTTCCAGATGGGGTGAAACAACAACACATACATATCTTGGTTGCTTAGGAATTAAAAATACAGTAGAGATTGAAATGAAAACAGGTAAATTAAGTTGAGGGAAGACATTTTGTGTCAGAGTAAGGTAGGCGGGATCTTACCACGGGCAGCAGCTCTCTGACTTGCTCTGAATTACACTAGAAAATCCTAATTTTCCATGACCAAAAGGCAAAAGAAATTTACTGTGGCAAAGTCTAAATGAAGTTTTCATTTTTTTATGTCAATAAAAAATACAGTTTTATGTGATTCCTTGATTGAATTTTTTGAGACCTTGAAAAATATGAAGTACCAAAGTAAGATATGTATGGCTTTTTTTATTTGTTTGTTTAATTGGTTCGGTTTTTTTGAGGAGACAGGGTTGTTTACGTTTTTGAAAAGTTTCTAAAATGTTTTCATTTACCTTTTTCTTCTAATTTAAGCTACTTTTTTTAAGAGAAAAAAAAATTAAAAAAAAGGCTTGTCCTCTGCATCCAGGACTGTAGAGTAGTTATTTATTAATGCCCAAGAATATTGAAAAGTGGGGAAAAAAAAGACTTCTAATGCAGGTAAACATAATACATATGTCCATTTTAGGGTTAAACTTCATAGAACCTTTTTTTTCTAGTATATATCCCAACAACACTACAATATTTAAAGATAATTTAAGTCATAAGCAACTTCTGAGCAATTGCTAAAAACTCTTTCTAAAGACTAACTTTTATGAGAGTATGTCCATGTGAGCTAGTGACTGGTAAGTTATTAACATTTCTGTAAAGAGCTTGTGCTCCCTACCTACATGTGAACTCATACCTAGACCACCATTTGTTATTGTGTGTTTTCATTTGTGCTTTCAAGCTTCCAGGAACTTATTCAATTTTTTTTCTGTGAACAACTGAAAATACAAATATTTAAGGATGTCTCCCTTGTCTTGCGTCAATATATTTTTTCATATATGGTAATTTTTTTATAACCATCATCCTTCTAAAGAGATCATATGTTTATTCTGTATGTTTTAAATTACATTTAGATTATACTGTGTATTTCCAATGAATGTGGTGACAAAAATCTACCTCTTTGAAATACCTGATGCTTACAATTGCTACAGAAAAACTCTGCAACTAATGCATTTTCTTTGGTTAAATAAAAAACAAAAAGAGAGAAAAAAATATATTTTACTAAAGCTGCTCTAAAAATTAGGATATTAACATTTTTCTTTTAAAGTGCATCACAGGAGACTCAAAGGAGTGAAATATGAACCTTTATGTTGCTAAATGGCAAAGACATTTTCAGTCTTTAGATAAAGCCTGCATTCCTCAAGAAAGACATTATTAGCAAGGAAAATTATTTTCCATTGTTATACCTGTCACCTTTCCTCTGCAATGAGTCCCATCTCAGGACAGAAAATCTCATTTTATGTGTATAGCACAATGAGGGACAAATATCAAATGTTTATTCAAGCAGAGACATGGAATTAATTACTCAAGAAAAATCTGCATTTTCCAAAGAATAGATTTATATGAATATTAGAGAGATAGAAACCCTTGGACATCCCAAAAACAATGTCAAACTCTTACAATGTCTTCTATTAACAAGAGTTTGGGGTTTGTTTTTTGGGTTTCTTTTTTTCCTATCACAGGCAGCTTAAGCGGAAACTTGCAGTCTTTATTTAAATCCAGAGACTTTTCATCTCCTAATTAGTACCACAGTTCACAGAGTGTCTGTGCTTGGTTTTACAAATCTGTATTTAACTAATTAGATTTGCAGTGCCAAAATAATTTTAAAAACTTGGGAATCTGACTCTTTTTTAATCATTGTAGACTACAGCAGAAAGGTGCTATGCACTTAATTTCCTAAAGATTTGTCTTAATGCCTTACTTCCCTCAGAAGTGCACAGTCACAGGAAGAGAGGCAGAATTCTATATAGAAACCTTGAGAAAGTAAGGCACTTTTTACTTAAAATCAATTAATAATAGTCCAATTTCAGTCGTCATAGTTAAAATCTATAAAAGTGTGTTATTTTTTAACTTCTTTCCACAACTGAGAGGCTTGCAGCCTCTGCTGCAGTCACCGAAAGCTAAACACCTACGGACATGCTTGGTGTGCTGCAAATCCCAGCTGTCCACAATGCCTTCCTCCAAGCTGCAACAGGTCAATTGGCTTTGCACTGACTTAATGTCTAAACATCAGGCAGACAGAGATGTGATAACAGGGGTCAGCCTGGTCTGTGGCATCAAACACTTGGAATAGACAGAAGGAATCCCCCTGTACTTGTCAAGGTGAGTTTTTGTCTGCCATGGATGAGCAGGCTACTCTCACTAATTATTTGAATCTCCAAAGCACAAGGTCATACATTAGTAATGCAAGCACTTCCACATCAGCTTTAAGGAGAGTGAAAATCATGCCTTACAGTAAATGGTGGAGTTAAACACAGCCTTGGAAGCAAACACAAGCTAGCACTCAGCAGCCAAACTCTTGCCCACTGAGTACCTATTTATATCTATCAAAAATCCATGTGAAATGGATTTCCAGTTTGGGAGTGCTTTCTGCTCATTTATGCAAATGTAAATGACTGAACAATATTTAAAGCAGTACCAAAACCTGCTCGAGGAGTTTAATATTCATATCAGGACAGATGAAGAGGACTTTTGACCATTTCAAAATTTCTGGTAAAGAAAACCCCACAAATACAAGGGAAGTTGGCCTCCAAAACAATGACAGGTAACACCATGAAAAGAGGAAAATACCATATCCATGACTTTGACATAGAAAAATTATTTTTGTTAATTAATATAACACTCTAGCCATAGGTTGCACAGTTGATTGGGTTGAAACCTTCTCAAGTTGGGACATGACTAGGGTAATACCTGTAAAGTGGGGTAGCTTGACCACTACAATGCTGAGTGTGTGGGCTGGATAAGCAGTACTGGTAATATGTATTGACATATGACTTAATGTGACTTAATGGTACTGGTAACATGGAAGTGACAGGTATGAGCTATCATTCAAGCAAAGTTAGTACCAAGTGCACTGGGGGATACTTAAACAAGTGTACAGTACCACTCAAAGTATTTTATCAGGTTTTTTTAAGGCATTACCTTAGACAGCCAAAAACTTTGTTCTGTTGAACCAAAAAATCTTGAAAGACTGCAGACATGCCACTAGGAGGGATTTGAATGTTATTCAAGGACTTGAGTGAAGTGTAAGTACTTTTCCTGAGCTGTGGCTGACAAGAAGAACATAAAAATTTACGCCATTATTTTAGCATTGATATACAGATATTGCAATATCACCAAAATCTAAAAGGTTAAAGCAAACACATACACCATGTAATTGCTGAATAGTTTAAATTATCAAAATGGAAAGTTTCTGAACTTTTAGTTTTCATCTTATTGACCTGTCATTATTCATCTGTCAAGGAAACAGAAAGGTTCAATAGGACTGTTGAAAATGAGCAAATAAAAAATGAAATTATCTCAACTGAGAAAAGCAAAACTATGTATTTTCATTTATTTATTAAGATGTGATAGAATTTCAGAGCAGAATCTTGATCAATCTAATATCTTTTAGAATCCAAGTAGAAAAAAAAATGTAAGTACCATTTTAAAAAAGCTGAAAGAACAGGTAATGAACCCATTCTGATTTATTTATTTAATAACTATTCCTTTTTCAAGGCCAAAGTCCTTTGTTTCTTATTTGTTGTAGTCCACACTGCAGTCACTGCTGATGAGTCATATATGT
Organism: Onychostruthus taczanowskii; assembly: GCF_017590055.1. Taxonomy (NCBI): domain Eukaryota; kingdom Metazoa; phylum Chordata; class Aves; order Passeriformes; family Passeridae; genus Onychostruthus; species Onychostruthus taczanowskii. Next base: position 25,637 of record NW_024499474.1, read on the forward strand.
CTATTTGCTGTTCATACTGGAATTTGAACCAGTGTAAATTTATAAAGTTTTACTCTCTATTCTAGCTCACTTTTGCAGTAGCAAGTATTAGGCAAACACTTTGCTGAGCATTTGAATCTAGCCATTTTCTATCACTCTTCTACATATTTCATTGTGCTGCGTCTGAAGGAGACAAGGCACTTTGTGAAATGTCACACACAATACACCTGATGAGGACACTCAAGAAAGAGCTCGGGGTAAAATGAAGTATAGTCTACCATGCTAAAGAAATCTAAAGAATTTCACTGGTGTAGTTATTTTTACATAGAGGTTGTCTAGAGCTCTGCTTTGCACCCTGCTGGGCCCATCCTTCCCACCACGCTGGCAGCACAAGAGCCTTTCAGCGAGAAACACAGAGAAACGGGTGAGTGAGAGGGACACTAAAAGAGACAGAATCATCAGAATTGTATATAATAAACAAAACTGTTATTTGGTTGTTTTTTGGGGTTTTTTTTCAGCAGATATATCACAAATTAATTTGTATTAAGTTTGGCACTTACAATTTTAATGCAGCTCTTTGGATCCCTAGTGCAGAAGCATAATCAGGTGCCTGTCTTCAAGCACTTCAAAAACTTTTCCAAAATCAGTGAAGATATTCATGCTCAGTACTAGGAAGAGGATTACAACAAAGCCCTACTAGGGGAAGAAACAGAGGAATTCGAGGTAAGCTCTCATGGCAGAGGTTCAAATTAGATTCTGGACTTGAAACCTCATGAAAGCATTCCTCTTATGCTGAACCACTCGTGTTTTATGCTCAGATATATCAACAATGTTGCAAAACATTCAAGGCTGTCTTGTAAGGGTGTTGAATGTTTTTGGAGAAAAAAAAAGTATTCCATTGCCACCTCTTCAGGCCATCTTGTGGAATGAAAAGAAAGAGGAAGAAAAGTGTACAACCTATTTTGGTAGTCATTATTTCACTAAATTTACCCACAGGTAAGTTTAAACCCCATGGTTTAAAGTAAGCTAATAAAACCCAGATGAAGGACTATTCCAAAAACAATCGTCATATGCCCTCCAGGACTAAATATTAATTCCCAGTCTGTTTCAAGTAGTAAAATTCTATTTCAAACTCCTCCACTAGCAGCCTTATACTAAAAACACCACCAGACTGAGGAAAGCAGTAGAAAAGTTTCCAGATGAGCAATGATCAGGAGAGTGACTTTAAAAAAATGCCCTTAGTTAAAGTAAGGAATGAAGATGGAGTAGAACAGAGCCAGCTTGTTAAAGCAGAGTTGACTTTACAACGGATATTTTTCAGTACACACTGTTACTATGCCTGAAAAAAAAAGAAAAATAAAATTAAGAAACCAAACAACATTCAGGTACTAATTAAATCACTTTAAGCAGATGGGAAGGACTGCTAACTGGGAACAGAAGAATTAAAAATTTTGTTTATATGCTTACCTATCTGAAGTATTAAATTCAATGACAATTCATAGGTCTTTTGGGAGTGAGCAGACAGTTAAAACATCTGCTGACAAAATCCAATTACTTAATTAATTAAACTAGTGCTACATAAATAATATATTTAAAGTTAACTAACAAGATGATAATGTCCTTACATATGTAGTAATTCCTTTGGCGTCATGAAGGCTGAAGACATCATTTTGGGCTCAAAGCCACCTTGAAGAATTGTATTTTCAGGAGATCCTTGGATCCAGAACTTTGATAGAACAGAACAACTACAGATGAGTTAAAACATCTTTCTATTAATCCTCTGTGAAGCTTACCCAGAGTAAAGAGTTATACTGTAAGTGCATGTTTTTTCCCATTACTCCTTTGCAATGGCGTTTCAGAACCATTTGCAACCACAAAATAAACAACTTCCTTTTTTTTTATTTATTTCTTTTTAGCTTCTCCTCTCTAGTCTAAAAGATTCTCATGGACAAATAAATAAATGAATAAATAAACTGAGTTTATATTTTCAGATTTTTGTCTCAGAAAAATATCTCAAAGCTTCCAAAAGATTAAATTAAAAAATACATTCTATTTCTAGAAGAACTGTCTCAGGGAGTTTGTTCTAGCTACTCTACCAGTTGCAGTAGTGTGAAAAAAAATCTGCATTTAAACAATTACAGTTTGATTTATAGGTGAAAATATATTTTAAATAATTTCATGTCGTATATTAGATAACAGCCTGAATAAATTCAAATCATACTACCTTCCATAATTTATGTCTCCAGGCTATTCAGATTTTTGCCTACAGAGTAAAAGGAAGAATAATTACATTGAAATTACGTGAAAAAATTAAAGACTAGCATCCTCACTTGTCCATATCAGTTGCCTTTTAGCAGCGAGAAAAATGTACAGAGCATATTTTGAAACACACTTTTCAATAACAGACACAAAGTAAATTGCTGAAAAAATTCTAAATGATTCTTAAAAGATACTGCTATATGGTAAGGAAGTGCTACTTAAATGCAAGAAACACTACCTGGAGATCAGTTTTTGCACTGTATAAGTTTTAGCTATTAGAGCTACACAACTATGTGTTTTCAATCAAGTTCTGCAAATGATAAAATTTTTTTCCATGGCAGAATAATCTAGCAAAGGCTGTGTGAAACTGGAATTTAATTTGCTTAACATAAGAGCTAGTCAACATTTGATTGATTCAAGATGTGGAAAGGTAGTAGAGCTCAAAAAACTGTACATGAAGTACTTGATTAAACAAGACAGGAATCACAGGGTTGATTAATATAAAGTCACAGCACCAAGACAAGTTCCAAGCCATCAGCACTGCAAGTACTCAGGGAAAGGACATAAATTCTTGCACTCAAAAGCCATCAAAGTTTTTATCTTGCTACCACTGAGAAGAAATTCAATTTTCTGTTATATTCCATATTTTGAAGTACGCTTCCACAGGAAGACAAAGGATATGTGTAACTCTTAAAGTACAGATAAATTCCTCATCTGATAACAGCAATATTTCCATAAGGGGATATGATCCCCATAAATGGGAATACATATTATTTTCTCTTTGTTACAATGCTGCATGTAAATGTCAAAATAAAATATTCTCACTGTTAAATATTTAATGGGTTTTGAGATTTTTATAGACTTTTCTTTCAACTCAGAGATCATTCTACCTCTGTAAAATTATGGGGTTTAAGAACCTGGACAGAAAAATGTCAATGGAAATTTATGCAAAATTCTTCTTAATGTTGTCTTTTAGTAGAAAGGTATTTGGCATTACATTTTCTGCCTCTTGAAAAAGGTTAAGGTCGGGTAAAGGGTAAATCTCCTTACTAAATCTAGGCAGGTTCCCCAGGTAATCTCAAAGATCATACTGTCTGATGAAAAAGAATTCACACAAATGTTTTACCACAGTGGCACACAAAGTTCCTCATTTTAGGGAAAAACTCAGAGGTGAAAAGGATTGCCAGCCAGTCATTACACCAGAGACCTGTTCAGGCCAGCTCAACATGACCATTAGCACCATGAGCAGAACATACATTAGTAAGTTTTCAAGGGTCAAAATTCACCTAAGTGCATTTTCAAATCTTGTTTAATTAATTTTAAATAATATTCAGTAGCACAGAAATAGAGAGTTGCAGCATCATAGAAGGGTTTGGTGGGTTTGGTTTAGTTTGGTTTGATTTTGTAAGTTGAAGGTTGTCTTGAAACTCCCCTGCCATGAGGAAGGACATGTCTCTTGGTCAGGTTGATCAATGCTTCATCACACTTGCTTCAGGAAAAATATTATCAAGTCTTTCAGGAAAAAAAGAAAAATGTTGTAAGCAACTAGTGGCATAATTTATCTTTATATATATGTGAAGTTTGTAATTAAATCTTTCATGATGCCTGCAATGTAACATGCTTGCAGTCAAATGGTGTACCAAATATTTCCATGCACATATAAATAACACATCACTTGCAGAATTTTTCTTTGAATGACCTGGTCAATCATTAATCTCTGTAGTTAATCACACCAGAAAATAAAGTCCTGGGACAAGTTTTAACTTCTTGAACAGGTACTGCAACATAACAGATGGAAAAATAACTCATGGATTGATTTTCTTATCACGGTTTAAAACAGCATTAGTATTTATTGCCTGAGGGATATAGCATAAAAAAAAGGCAGAAGAGAGTTGACAGAGTAGTAATAAAATTTAAAGAGAAATCCCTCATGGTTTTACCAACATCATTTTTCCACAATAGCACAGGAATCTAAAGTTACTACAAAAGCCAACAATCTTCTGCCGTTCACTAGGACTGACAAGGAGCAAAAATATCACAGTCCTTAATTCCTGTTGTACTGTTTCTACAGTGTGTATACAAAGAACTGATTTATGGGAAAAAAACTCCAACAAACTGACATCATGGTTGACTTGCACTCAGGCCTTTTTTGTTTAGGCATTCAGCAGACATGGTGCTTGAGGAGTTCAGAGGAAACTGTCCTGTGAGTTCTGTGTAGGCTGAGCAGATAACTCTGTGTTACTGACTGATGTTCCACAAGTGAAGCAATGTTAAAATAAGCTTATCTCCAACTCTAAAAGTAATATCATAGCAATCCATATGTATTACATGGAATTCATTCAAAAACATCAAACCTTAATGCAAAGATTAAGCTTGAATGAAGTGATACTGTGTCATCCACAGTCCACATTCATACCTTCTGATTTGGGCACAAAAATTGTTTAATTTTGGTGCATATATGTCAGGTGGGGCACCATTTTATTCTAAAGAAGATTTTAAAGGCCTTTGAAGGAAGGCTTCTTTCAAACTAAAAAAATCATTTTAGTATTATTATTATTTTTAAGAAAAATAAGGAAAGAGAATAAAAATATCTTTTAATGCAGTACACAAGAACATAGTGTATTAGGGTGTCCCTGAACAGCTTTTGTGCCTGAAACAGCACCATGTGACCCTATCCATTCTACTTTATTCTGGCAGCCAGGTATAAGTTAAAATCTTGATTTATGAATTTACTATTTCTGTATATAGGATGAGCCATTGCAATTTGTATACATACATTCAATCAGTTCTCCATTAGTCTTTGTCTTCTGGAACCCCAGACATAACTTTTAAAATATTAGGAAAGGGAACAAATCAAACACCTGAAAAGTCGGAATAAAAAGAAGCAGTGGTTCAGGTACAGAGATGCTTCACCCATATTCAAGTTCTGTTTGATCCTGGTTTCCTTCATACTTCTCTCTCTTGTTCCTTTAGTTATAAATGGCAGTTTTCCTGCCTAGATTCCTTTCACAAGGCCCCTGAACCCATAAACCCCTGTTTCTCCAGTCTACTGATCTCCCAGGTCAGCTGTTGCTCATTCTCATCCTGCAATTCCATACATTCCTTTAGTACATGTTTTGCAATAATTCCTGTGAACTTGCTCTAACTGACTGCCCAAATCCAAATTTTTTTTTTCAAAACACAAAAAGTTTTTAAAGTCTCCCAAAGTAAAGCAGTCAGATCATTGGTGGGTTTATTTTTCTGCTTTGGGGTATTTTTGGGGGGGAGAGATTGATTTGCTTTGCAGAGGGGGGAGTGTGAGGCAGATCAGGTTTTTTGTTTATTTTTTGGTTGGTTTTGGTTTGATTTTTTTTTTAAGTGTCTGAATTGATGGATTTTGACTTAGCCTTGTACTCCACAAATAATACTGTGGGGACCAAGACATGCATAAACATTTCATCTGTAGGCTTGTGTCTCTTATTCCATTGCTGGCTCTGACTGAAGCATTAGCTGTGTCTGGATATTTTTCCTGTTTTTAAACTGTGGGAAGTCTCAGTACTGCTTTTCCTACCATTGAAATATCTTTGTTCACTCCCCACAGTTTTGCTTCCTGGTTTCACATAAAAACTTGCTTATCTTTGTGATGTACTTATCTCTGTCCAATTTTAATGAAATCAGTCAATGAATTATTGGACTAGGCAAAGAATACTTAGACAGTGGAAATAAAACTAGAGCAAACCAAACCAGTTGGTGTTTCTCAAACAGTAAGGCTGAGAGAAATTTTTAATTGTATGCAGGCTTCTGATACTTATCATTGCCTTTACATTCACTGCATCATCTTGTCAGTATAAGAAAAAAAAAATATTTGTCAACTTCTCGAAGTATTTGTGAGGTGCTGGCAAGACTGGCAGCTTTCAGTGCTCCAGGAATACTACTGGCAAACTAGTTTTCATTTCTTGACATTAATAAATGAAATAAGCTGTAGAAATCACCAATGCACATGAACTACATAATAATCATTCCCACTAATTCATAAAGGAAAGATTTGCCATGCTTAGCTTACAGTTAATAGGGGACAGAGAAGCACAAAGAGATAATTTCAAGACTGTCCTTTTTTTCACCTGAGATTTGAAACTGGATGTCCCATTTTCTAAACATAAGCTGGAGCATACAAGTCATAAAAGTGATATACACACACAGGCATTTCTACAGCTGGGAGGGACAATCAAGCCCAAAACTGACATGAGGTCTGAAATGAAAGTGCACTGAACTATTCCTGCCAGTCGGTGCAGACTGGCAAAAGATGACCAAACTGAAGGAATGGGTTAAAAAAAAAAAAAAAAAAAAAAAAAAAAAGAAAATAAAAAGAAAGAAATATAAGGAAGATTTATTGAATATATTATAATGTATGCTAAATTCTATAGTGGACATAATATATACTCATAAATCTAACCTTTCAGTTACTCTATAATGTGGCAATTAATTAGCTTTTTCCACTTTTGATGTAATGCTAGAGGTTGTAAGCATTTCATTTATGGATGTCCCAACTCACTATTACATGGCATTATTCTGCTTTGTCCACCTTAATTCAGCACCACTGAGGTTTTTCTGCAGAATTAGTGAATTTGATATCTGAAGGGAGCCTACAAAGGAGATGAAGAGAGACTTCATCTGAGTGACAGGATGAGGGGGAATGCCTTCAAACGGAAAGAGAGTAGGTTTAGATTAGATACTAGGAAGAAATTCTTTACTGTGAGGGGGGTGAGGCACCAGAGCAGTTGCTCAGAGAAGTTGTGGCTGCCCATCCCTAGAAGTGTTCAAGGTCAAGTTGGGCTTTGCACAGCCTGGTCTACTCAGACATGTGCCTGTCTATGGAAGGTGTGTAGGAGCTAGATGATCTTTAAAATCCCTTCCAGCCCGGGCAAATATTTTATTCTATGGACCTATCTGGCTTATTAGGAAGCTGTGAAACAAAAATTAATGAGGTAGAGGATCAAGACAGGCATTTTCCTGTGTCCAGAACACTCTGCTACTGAGACCCCCAAAATAAAGGAAAAGAAGAGGGCCTGGCTGCTTGGCTGAAGACTGTGCCAAAATCCCACCCAAAACAAAAATGAATGAAAAAAGAAAACTGGATGAACTGCATTTGTCACTGTGATTGGAAAAAAATATGGTCTTATTGTTCCAGTAAGTTAAGAAGTTGTCACATTTTGAATAGTAGTATTTCATGTGTCTTGATAGTGATGGATGAGTTTCTCAAAAGTTAGGCAAGAAGCAAGCTTTCTTAAATAAGATTTTTACTGTTTGGGAAAGGAACTGTTTGGAAAACCTATGAAGGGCTTTCCAAAAATTTGGGTTTTGTTTTATTTCTCATAGACTGTAGCTGCCAGTTGTTGTAGTTCAATGCTTTGACACAGATTCAAGGCTTTTGTCTGTGGCCATTACTGCTGTGATCAACAAGTGCACAACACTTAACAGCTAAGCACAGGTCCAAGGCTCTGAAATATGTTCCAGAATTAGACCAAAGAAAACTCATCACCCTATAATCTTTAGATTAGTTTATAAGATCTGGTTCATAGCTCAAGCTTTCCCCAAGGGCCTGTGAAAGCAATAAAGTAGGATTATAAAACAACCAGAGGAGGAGTGCAGCAATCATTTTTCTTCAGAAAACGAAGCTTATCATTGTCTGGCATAAGGACAATTAACTAAAACTTGTCAAATATTTATGGTGGTGTTTTAGTTTAAAAAAATTTTAGACAGTGATTTGACAAGTGCTTTGGAAATGTTAATAGACAGTATAGAGTGGGATGGAGTGTGTGTGTGTGTGTGTGTGTGTGTGTGCGCGTGCACATATGTTTTATAGATACAATCATTTAATATACTATGCACACGTGGAGGTGTTATCCTTAGGAGTTCAGAGATGGGATTTATTAACCAAGCATATATCCTTTATCTCCTTGCCAGTTATCTGCTGTCTAACTTTTCTTTGGTGAAGCTTACTCCAGCATCCAAATTTTAGATAAGCATGATTTTCATCCTGAAATAATTTTTTCTGAAATCCTGGGAGGTGTCCTTAGTTTGTTTTTGTTTTGGTGGGTTTTCTTTCACACTGCTCCTTCCTCTGCAAATTCTACCTGCCTGAAGACTGCAGTGAACAAGGGTTGGTTTGCATTCCCTGTTAGGTTGTCCTATACCTACAAAAAACTCAGCTGTCAATGTAGTATCTACATTAAAATACTTTAAACATTTACACCAAATATGTCAGCTCATAAATAAGAATTTCTCAATTTAGTATTACATTTCAAGACTTACTACTAAGCATTAAATATGTTTAATTATTGCAAGGCATTAAAACCACAAAAAGATAATGTAGGTTTTAGTTAAATCTACAACTGCACTCTTATATATCCTGAAAAACTTAATAAACATCTAATTGTATTGAAAAGCAAATGCCTTAAATGAGACTACATTCCATTTACCCCTGTATAACTGTCAGTGCAATAAGTAAGAAGAACTTACACTGTAAAAGCCTAAAACAAGAGAGGGTGGCATTTGCACATGAGTGCACACACACACACACACACACACACACTCTGTAGAGGAGATTGCTATGAGAAGCTGCTAAAAGTTTCTGCCAGGTCCAATGGAGCCAGTGACAGCCAGCTTCAAGCCAGTCCTGCCACTAGCCAAGGCTGAGCCAGTCAGCAAGAGTGGTGGTAACTCCAGGATAACAGATTTTAGAAGGGAGGAAAAGTTAAGGTGCTGCCATATATCCAGACAGAGAAGAGGGTGGTGAGAAGGTGTGAGACAAACAGCCCTGCAGACACCAAGATTAGTGAAAGAAGGGGAGGAGGTGTTCCAGGCAGTAGAACAGAGGTTGCCCTACAGCCTATGATGAAGGTCATGGTGAGGTAGCTGTGCCCTTGCAGCTCACAGAAGTCACCAGGCCAGAGCAAGTGGACACCCAAAGTAGGATGTGATGCTGTGCACAGTCTGCCCTGGAGCACTCATGACCCTGTGAAGAGAGGACCGTATTTGAGCAGGGTTGCTGGTAGGACATGAGATCCCACATGCTGGAGTGATCTGTTCCTGAAGGACTGCACCCTATGGAAGGGAACCATGCTGGAGTAGTTCATTAAGAACTTCAGCACTTGGGAAGGAGGCACATTGAAGCAGCTCATGGAGGACTGTCTCCCATTGGAGGAACCCTGTGCTGGAGCAGGGTAACAGTGTATGAGGTGCCATGCCACTGAGGGGGAAGAAGTGGCAGAGACAGCATGTGATGAACTGACTGCAGCCCCTATTCCCCATCTCCATGTGTTTCTCAGGGATAGAGAAAACAGAGTGAAGTTTAACCCATGAAGAAGGGAGGGGTGGGGGGAAAGGTTATAAGATTTGTATTTACATCTCATTATCCTACTCTGATACCATTGGTTAGAAATTCAGTTCATTTCTTCAGTCTGTTTTGTTTGTGATGGTAATTAGTGAGTGATTTTTCCCTGTCTTGATCCATGAATCTTTCACTATATTTTCTCTGTCATGTCCAGCTAAGGAGGGCAGTGACAGGGAAGCATTGGACCTGTTATCTAGGCAGGGTCACCCCACCACAGGATTCAATTCACTTATTTCAAAACACCTTTGACGAGACCTTTGTGTCACACCATTATGTAAGTCCTAGCAGCAGTGTGAATGAGATCAGACAGCTGGAAAATTATTTTCCATTTTAGGAAGCTGATCACTACACTAATATTTTGAGCAGTCAGAAGAAGACAGAAATCTGTTTTTATTATGACTACAGTTCTAGCAGTCCTGAAGTGTAGCTATAAATAGCTAAGGTGCTGAAGAAGGAGGGCAGCAACATAAATTGCTGCAGTACAGCAGAGATGGAAAAGGAGCATACAGCAAGCAGGATGGATGTAATTTCTGGCTTAGGAGTCTTCAGGCTTTAAGCTTAACTAGAACATCCATCTTTGTGGTAAAACTAACATGTATTCAGTACTGAGTTACTTGCTCTCTTCAAGGACGGAAAGGAAAACAGTTCTTTGCTTCACTAAGGTAGAATACATTGCTACAAAAAAAAAAAAAAAAGTTCTTTGAGATCTACTAGGTTTTCAGCAGAAGACCACATCACATGGGCTCCACTTTAACATACTAATATCTTCGTACCAGCTTCACATTAACTTCCCAGCACTGATGTGGATCATTTGCCAAAGAAGGATCCTAAAATGCCTTTTTAATTTAATATTTTCTCATCCTTATTTCTGGCCTCTGAACTTTCTGAACTCTAACTCCAGTAACCATCACTTTCCATTTTCTCTTTGAAATAAAATCTTAATGAGCTGCCATAATGCAAAACAGTTAACAAAAGAGAAAAAATAATATATTGCCTGATTCCCTTATTTGCTTTGTAACAGCTGAATAGAGCATCCTAAAACACTTTAGTTAATTTTAAAAGCATGTGTAATGTTATCAACAACACTTCATTCAAAGGTCACCATAGTTCAGCTGATTTTTTTTTTCATTTTCTAAGCTATTCTGCTGGTCATCATACACTATCACTTAGATAAGAACCAAATCCTTCATTACTCAAGCTGCAAATTCCTTCTCTGTATTCTGCAACTTGGAAACCACATGCTCTAGGTCAAGACTGACTTGGACTGTTGGGAGTGGGAGATACACATATGACAACTAGTGTAGATAACCTTTGTACTTACTCATTTAAATGAGTTGTATACAGAAGGAAATATGCAAGGAAAGCTTGACAATATGATTCAAGACATTAATTCTGTCTTCTGAAATTTGTAAAAGCAACATCAACTGCAAAAATAATGTTCAGAAATGTTTAATAGATATTTACAGCAGAATAAAATCTAGATATTCCAGCTAAGATTAGCTTCCTCCTGCAATCACACTGTAAACCTTTCACAGGTCAAACTGTACACACAGAGGTGAAAAATAGAAAATATAAGGGGAGATGAAACACCATCACCAGGAATAGAACAAAAAATACATTTTTAAAGTATCTAAAAAATAGGCACTTAATAAAAACTGAAAGAAGCACTAAAAAAATAAGAAAAAGGGAAAGAAGTAGCTATGATGAGTGCAAAATCTATGGTTCTTTCAATATTGCTTGGAAGTACCTTGGTTGTCGAAGTAGTAGTCTGTGTACTAGTCTGTGATTCAGTAGTAGTAGTCTGTGATTCAGTGCTATCACAAATTGGAGATTATTTTGTGGTAGGAAAATGAGAAAAGTAATTGCATAATACAGGAAACTTTTCTAGGTGAGCACCTATTATAAGACATATACTAAAACCATCCACAGTGAATATAGTGAATTCTGTTAATAAGCAAGTGTTGTGGTTTAACAGTTAAGCTGCTGGTCACCCAGCAACTAAGCATCCCACAGTCTCTCCCCTGGTAGGATACGGGAGACAATTGGAAGAGAAAAACTAGAAAATTTTTGAGGTGAGAGAAAGACAGTTTAATGGGAAGAAGAAGTCTCACATGCAAGCAAAACAAAACAAGAAATTCATTCACCAGTTTCCATGGTCAGATAGGTGTTCAGCCATCTCCAGGACAACAGGGCCCCATCAGGCCTCACAGTGACTGGAGAAGACAAACTTCACCACTCCAAATGACTCCTCCTTCCTCCTTCCTTTATAACCTGAGCGTGACACCATGTGGTGTGGAGTCAGCTGTGTCCCCTCCCAGCTCCCTGCACACCCCAGCCTCCTCGCTGGTGGGGTGGGTGAGGACCTGCAAAGGCCTTGGCTCTAGGTAAGCCCTGCTCAGGGGGAACTAAAACATCCCTGTGTTATCAAATTTGTTTCCAGCACAAATCAAAAACACAGCCCCATACTATCTCTCAGGAACAAAATTAACTGTATCACAGCTCAAACTGGTACAGCAAGGAATATTTTCTCTACCATCCCATGCTTATTTGCATGAAACGCAAGTTATGAATCATTAACCATTTTTTTCCAAAACTGTCTACTTCCTGCACATTTTTTTCATCTCTCATTGAAACACATTTCATTACAAATGAAAAGGAGCTGACTCGGCTCCCCCACACAGTATTACAATACCATTACAACACCATAGGAATGCTGAGCTGTCAACAGCTCACACTGAGGCAAATGGCATTACACTGTAATTTCATTATGTTCACAGTTGCTGTTTAAGAGGGAAGATGTAGGGGCAGTGTATTCTTTTCCCATAGAAAACTGATATTTTTCATAAAATAAAGAAAAAAGGACAAACAATGATCTCCTTTACCCCATGAAGAAAAAATGGAAATGTCTGAGTGGTATGTTAGATACCTGTCCCAGAATACAGGTCAACTGTTATTGGACTCACTTTTTTGGGGTGTACCTCCTGAGACTTCCATTTTATTGAATATTTGCAAGCATCTGGTTATAGTTCCTTTCAACTCCCCTGATAAAGTTGTCCATCTAGGAAATGAAGAAAAGCAGAAAGAAAAGAGGTTACTTAAAATGAAAACAATATAAATGAAAATCTTTCCAGAACAAAGCTTATGAAGTTCTTGAAGTTCAGTTTATATTATACGGTATAACAACATACATTATAGAGCAGTGTCAAAAGCACACGACAAGGTAGCAGGTGAATTGCTGATTTGCTGAGGCACATGAAATATGCTTTATTAGCTCAAATCTCTTCCGTTGAAGCCAATGCTAAAGCCTCCTTGCAAATGCTATTACTTTTGAGAAAGATGTTTTGAGAAGTCATCTATTTACCCAGGCTTACAAATATTATCATTTTCCTCATACAAGTGAAAAGAAAGAAGGCACAATACAAAAAAAAAAAAAAAAAAAAAAATAAAAAAAAAAAAAAAAAAACAAAACAAAAAAAAAACACAAAAACAAAAAAAAACCACAACAACAACCACAACAACAACAACAACAACAACTAAAAAAAACCAGTCAAACAGTCACAGCTCAGTGCTTGATACTCACCTCTTACAGAATCACAGAATCATTTAGGCGCTAAAAGATCTCTCATTGAGTCAAACTTTGACCAGCCACAACCCTGTCATGGTCAACCAGACCATGACACTAAGTGCCACGGACAGTTTTTCTTAAACATCTCCGTGTCTAGCGACTGCATCGCTTCTGGGGTCAGTCCACTTCAATGCTTACAAGCACTTCTCAAGAAAATAATTTCTGATGTTCAACCTGAACCTCCCCTGGTACAGCTTGAAGTAATTTCCTCTTGTCATGTTAGTGGTTGCCTGGGAGAAGAGGCTAACCCTCACCTGGCTAACAACCTCCTTTGAGGTAGTTGTAGAGAATGATATGGTTGTCCCTCCTTTTCTCCAGGCTTAACAACACCATCTCCCTTAGCTACTCCTCATATGACTTACCCTCTTCACCAGATCTGTTACTCTCCTTTGAGCATAGTCCAGAAACTCAATGTATTTTTTTAAAGAAAGGTGCCAGAACTGGACACAGAACTCAAGGTGTGACCTCACCAGGGACAATCACTGCCCTGATTCAGCTGGCCACACTACTGCTGATACAGGCCAGGATGCCACTGGGTCTTTTGGCCCCCTGGGCACACTACTGGCTCACTTTCAAGTGCTGTTAACCAGAACCCTCCAGTGTTTTTCCACTGAGCATCTTTGTAGCCATTCTGCCTGAACCTGTAGCTTTGCACGGGGTTGTACTGACCCAAGGGCAGGACCTGACACTTGGCTTTGTTGAACCTCATACAACTGGCCTTGCTCCATGGATACAGGCTGTCCAGATCCCTCTGCAAAACCTTCCTACCCTCCATCAGATCAACACTACCACCCAATATGTTGTTATTCATGAACCTGCTAAGGGTTCACTCAGTACCATCTTTCAGATAATAAATAAAGATATTAAATGGGACTGGCTGCAGCACTGATCACTGGGGAACACAAATAGTAACTGGCAATCAACTGGATGTGATACTATTCACCTCCAGTCTCTGGGCATTGCCATCCATCTACATTTTTTAACCCAGAGAAGGCTGTATCTGCCCAGCTTCTCCAGGAGAATGTCATGGAAGACTGTGATAAAAGTTGTGGTGAATTCCAGATACATGAATTCCAGATACATGACATGCACCGTCCTTCCCTTATCCACTGAGAAGGCTACCTGATCAAAAAAGGATTGAATTCCGTGTTTCAGAATGAAACTCAAATTAGGAGAGACTGGAAAATGCTGACTTTAAATAGTGAGGAACATCTTATTATAGAGTTATGAAAGAAGGTTTTGACAAAAGTAATTACAGATAGTTGAAAGAGAACATTTTCAAAAACCTTTCATGGAGCATACTAAAAATTAAACAAAGAAATACATCTGCAAAATCTATATAGTTCAATTTCATCTTGAAGAAAATAATCTCAATCTCATCTTGAAGAAAAGTTAAGGTCCCTCTTTCACATGCATGTTTCAGATCAGTGAAGAGGTAAAGAAGTCTTGTTGTGGCTGATACACCACCAAGCTTAAAAAGGAAAATAGGTAACTATTAATTTGAAAATGTTATAATGGTCATTCATTTAAACTAATTTATGTCACCAGTACTAAATCAAATAAATGTAAGATATTTCTGGACAATGGAACATGTTGCCCAAGGAGGTGATGGAGTCTATTTCTATCCTTATAGATATTTAAAAATTGTCTGGACACTGTTCCACACAACCCGCTCTAGGTTTTCCTAGAAAGGGATTTTATACAATAGGACCTCCAAAGACTCTGTTTCTGCACTCAGTAGTGCAATGTCTTCAGCTCATATTTATTTAGAGCTAAGAACAGTGAAATTAATTGACTTCACTTTCTTGAATTGGGAAGAAAAAAACAAAGAATGCTGTAATTCTTTGTTATTCTAAATTTATTCAGACAGTGTATACTTCAATGTTTGCATATAGTTATAGGTTTAGTATGTATTTAAGATTTCTGCCTCATTCTTTTTTGGCAGGTCTTACTCACTTTCTGAAATATCTTTAAAGTATCTGTCCGAGGTGTAAAAGACCTCTGTCAAGAATCTGGGCATAGAGCCTGGGATATCTTCAGGGGCCATTTTTTCTCTCCTGTCTCTCAAACTCATTTTGGACTCTAACTACAAATGTAAATTGGAATTGACGTGAATGTATATTTTACAAAAACTTGTAGTACATTCTGTGCCAGTTGAAGGACCACATCCTGCCAACACGTCTTGTGCATCCAGTCTATTCCAGAAAGTTAAGCCTGTCTCCCAAATTGTTCAGACCAATGTGGCCAAAGTTCTGTTTGAAAGATTTTCTATATTTGAAGCTATCTATAATTCTGCATATATTACTTCAGTCTCAAATTTTCTTGAATAGTAACCTCATCTAAAAATCTCTACCTGTTTGGTTTATTTCTGAATTACATAGGTTGAAGAATTGTCTTCACTTGCTGAAGATTAATGTCAAAAGCCTAGTGAATTGAACAGCCTAAATATTTTATTCCTGCACTGTGATAAATAAAAAAAAATAACATTAGAAAGTTATAAATGTTTAAACTCACTGTAGGATGCAAACTACCTTAATTACTCTTCCAGAATTAGTGAATAAGATACCTTTAAAATGTATTCTGGCCACCTGAGACATTGATTCAGTAGGTATTCCACTAACGTGTATGTAATTCAATACAAGCAATGCAACTTGAACTACAAACACAAGCAATTATCCTTCTTTCCCATGCTAAAAGGATAGGGAAGAAAGGAAGAAATAAGACTAAGAGAACCAAGGAAGTAAGGTAGGAGAGAATGGGAAGGAGAATTACTTAACTCCATCAAATGAACTAATATATAAAACTGTACAATGAAAGTCATGAATGTATTTAAATACATATTCAGAGCATCCCTTCATTATGTTTTTTTTCATGTTTTATGTAGTCAATCAAGAAATTTATCTGTTCTCGTAATCACATACATTCACATATATTGTGCACAAATACCACATTTTCCATCAATTTCTCTTTCACACCATAGAATAAGCTTTGCCATGCTCTGGAAAATGTAAATTAGGATGAATTAAAGATGTTGAAGAACAGGGAATAGGTACAACTTAAAAATATATTAATTTACATGGAACAGATCATAAGTTCTGATTTTACTTTAAATAGTAGATCTACAGTATATCTACATGCATAGTATAAACGACATATCTAAATTGGTAGCAGACATGCACTTCATTCACGAAATTCAGCCATAATACTGCCTCAAGAACTTTACACATTATAAAAGAGATTAATTGGCTCTTTTGCTTGAGTACAGAAATGTTAAGACACTCAACACATAAAGCTATTTAAGAAAAGTTTTCTCTTTCCACACAAATTGGACTTTCCATTGTAATTTGTCAGGATTAATTGGTCAAATAGTTTTCAATAGAAGCAAGCAATACTTTCTAAACTAATTTTGAATATAATGTTTGCTAAAAAGGGACTGAAATATTCACTTTACAAGGGAAAAACTACAAATATACAATTTAAAGGAAGAAACACTGCTGGTCATATTTAGAGTATTCAAAATATCTGTCTTCTTAAAATTCAGGAAAAAAGTGACATGTAATATAAAAAAGATTAATGTAATATTTGTGGCACAAAGGAATAGATTGTGTTTGTTTTCTTTTACCCCTTAAATCCTGGAATTGACAAAAACATTCCTATAACTTGTGAAAATTTTGCATTAGACCAGCTATTCCTCAATGAAAGCAGATCTTTTATCATTAGGTAGAAACACAAAAGAAGAAACAGAGATTTTCAGTCAGAAAATCAGTAACAAATACAGTTTAATTTCATTCAATACCAGGAATTTCCACTTTGTTTTCTTTTAAATTGCTACTTGGCTTTCTTTTAAAATTTATTTTAGGTTAGAATTTCCCATCCCTTCCATACACACTTTGGATAAGAAAAGTTATATGAGATATAGTCAAAATTCAATCTCTTTGATGAAAATACCCTTCCCCACCCCCCACCTCAAAAAAAAAAAAAAAACAAAACAAAACAAAACAAAACAAAAAAGATTCATACAAGTGTAATTCAAATGCAAAACAACATAAGCAAGGCTTCACTGGTAAAAACTGGCCTGAAAGCAATGTACTAAATCTAGCGTGAACTTGCAGAGCTAATTGCAAATTCCATCTTCTCTAAATTTGAACCAGAGCTATTCAGGTGTGTCAAGGCTCTGGTATTTTCATGGGAAGAAATCAAAGATCTAGAACTTATGTCTCTACCTGGTACATGAGAAAGAGAAGAAATCAGCACAATAAAATTTGTGAACTCCATGGCATTCACCCAGACATTTACTGAAGCATTTTCTAACCAAGAAGTCAGCATCCAAAAATTCTTCTATAAAGAACTGTGAAAATTCTTTGTCTTTACAATCTGCTCAAACTGCCTTGCACTTCATTTAGAGACATATATATAGATATTATGCAGTCTTACTGAAGCCATAAGTTATGCATGGAATACGGATATACCTTTAGAGCTTCATAATTAAATTAGTCTCTGTTTCTTTATTCCAATTTCCTTTAATTCTCAGCCTAGATACCAGAGTTACTACTGTTTTACACATGCTCTGGTAGACCCAGTAAATATATCTTCTTGGCCAGATGGGTTTTCAATCCTCTCAGACACATGACCTACCTTGTTGGTGTAACTGGAGAGCTTTGAGATGTGGTTAAGGCTTAAAATTGAAGCACTAAAAGAGTAGGATATGACATAAACTCAAACATCTCTGTTGGTATTGATAATTAGAATTAAGGAAAAGATCAACAAAGGAGGGACCATTAAAATTTAATAGTAGCTTAGGTCAGTAAAAAAGGTTGATATATTAAAGCACAAGACAGCCATCAATTGGCACATATTCTTGGACGATAAACTCAAAAGATGTTCTCATATTCACAGATTTTGAAGAAAAGGACAGAGAGAGAATATGTCACAATTCCCAGAATCAATACCCTTTTCACTGTAGGTGAGATCACAGATTTTTAAAAAGGAAGGAGCAAGTAATGGTGACGCATTAAGACACTTAAAACATTTTCTCTGTCAAGATGATGCAGAAATTTTAGAGCTAGGTTCAGGCTTTACAATAAAATGTATATATGATTCTATCGAATTAATAATAGGAAGAAAAATAGATTACTGAGATCAATAGAAACATGCAAAATCATGTTCTTCACAGAACACACTTCTCTTAGAATTTAGCATGTGCAATACTCATACCTGGAGGCTGACATGTGAAGGCTATCAATAAATCTTGTGACACATAGACAAAATGGTGAGCTGAATATCAGAAAAATTTTGCCTAAAATTAGAAGAACAATGAAAACCAGATTTTTTCTTTCACCACACACCAATTCTTGGGTAAGCTTTAAGCTTTCAGAAAGCATGCATTCATTTCTCATATAGAGGTCTGCTTGATATGTTGTCCATAGGCTTATGGGGTGGAAGAGAAGTCATTTAATGTACTATGCTATTAAAGCTGTAAACCTGATCATTTTTAGCTGTGTGTATCTAGCAGGTGTGTATCATTCCTTTAAACTGCTGTTCCTTCATTTATGATTTCATGGCTTTTATAGAGTCCTAAGCAAATATTATGTCAATAGCATAAAATGGTTGGGCTAAAATTTTGCAGCTTTTCATTTTTCTTAATTAAGATCTACTGTTTTCAAAAATAATTGATAATACAATTTAATTTAAATGCTTGCAACTCTCATTCAAAAGTTGAGATTGCAATTGGATTGGGTTGATAGTCCAAGTTACACCAAGGGAATGGCCCATCTTTTGCACTCCTAGATCAGAGTCCATCTGCAGCTATGGGGGGCCCAGCACAAGGTGGCTGCCCAAGTGCTCATTACAAAGTGCTGCTCTCAATGCCACTGGCATCTCAACTAGTTACACCATGATCCATGTGGTCATAAGCAAAAGGTCACACTGAAGCTTTGAAGAGATCATAGCAACTTTCAATTCATTAAAAAACAAGTAGGTTCATCTCTTTCTACATGGGTATTTTTTGAATGGGGCAGTAAAAAATTAGTAATTTAATAATAAATAAATAAATAAATATTAAATGTGAGCAAATACATTACACATGTGGCAGCTGAAGAGATAGAAGCTATCAGATTAGAGAGTCAGACTAAACTGTCTAGCTTGATATATTTACATCATGTCTTAGTGCCTCTCTTTCGAGATGGAGGTTTCTACTTTTTATGTAAACATAAATGGCTGTGAGACTGTAGTTGTTAGAAGATTTTAAAAAAGTCATGCATTGGTCTTGATACTTTAAGTTTTAACTTTCATATTTTCCAGATTCTGTACTGCATTAGTATATAACTCTGAACTTTATATAAAGTGTCAATAAGTTCTCACAATTTAGTTAGACAAAACAATCCTTTTCCAGCCTGAGAACAAAGGACACCATTGCAGCTTCAGGCCAAAAAAGTGTAAACAAAAGCAAATTGAGAAAAGCAATCTGGGAGGATGGGACTTCATGATCTGAGGTTGTAATTGGACAATTAACCCCAATATGTAAATGGACCAAAACTTATAAAAGTGTGAAAATGGGTGACCCATGGCCCATCTTGTGTCCATCTTGGATCTTCCTTATGTGTAACCCTGGCCAGGCTCTTGTACTGCCCAAGGTGTATCCTTTGAAGGCCTTTTAATAAATACCTACATTATTCCTTTAACTCTGTCTAGCCTCTGTTGAAGGTAGCCTCTCTAGGCATCAGACTCATTATAAACTACCACCTCAAAAATCTTCAGCGTGCTTCTTTTGTTCCTGTTTTCCTTATTCTAACTAAAATATATAGACAAGACATCAGGAAAGCCTATTTCTTGGCACACCCATCTTTAGTAGATAATTGCAATTAGGTGAAATATAAGGAAATGAAAGGGAATGAAATATTCAGGGAATATTAAGGGAATGAAACACCAAAAATTCTTATGTTTCAACGTACTATTTATGCAATGACATTCACTCATAACTCCTTCTTAAAAATTTGTGTGTGGTGCAATAATATCTCTAAGACAGTGCAATCAATAGATTTATTTTCCTATGTCTCTTGTACTGTAATGCTATTCTGTGATGCTTTCTAATTCCAATAATTTTCTAAAGCAACAACTCGTATTTTAAAGAAAGCTAAATTACTCATGTGTTACTGGATTTGGACTCAACAGGTCCTGACCATACCTATTACTAGTCTGTGGGATGACCCTGGGCAAACTTTTTCATCTTTTCAACATGTTCCAATTGTAAAGATTCAGACTTTTACAATTAAATATTTGTTAAAATGCCCAAACACCGTCATGGAGCCTCTTCTGAAAAGAATGGTAAAGAAAATTTAGGTGGTTAGAAGCTTTGTTTAAGGAAAATAAAGAATACAGTATCAGAACTGTATTTTAAATGCAGTTACTTGCTTCAGGATTTTTCAATGGCTAAATTTGTGGAAGTGAAAGGAGAACAGAACATAGGACATTTTCATGCCTCTAGTTGCTGGGCTGAATTATTTAAATTAATTTATCACAAAAAAGGAAAAAAAAAAGGAAAAAAAAAACTTGTGAAATTACAGAAGATCAAAAGAAGATTTAACATGCTTTCTATAAATTCTCCAATACATAACAAATTCATGGAAATAAATTTTGATTCTTTACAGAAACCTTTCCTGGAGGAGATACTCTTAGCTCCAACATAAAAATCATCCTTCACAACAGAAGCAAAAGAAGAAACCCAGCATCTTCCCAGCATTGCCTCTTGTCCTGCTTTTATAGTTCCAAGTCACTCACAAGCAAATTATAGGAATTATTGATTTTTTTTTTCTCTAGAACAGCAGCACTTTCCCAACTCCTTTAAAATACTCTTACCTACACCTTTAAAACTACTCTTATCTACAACCACCAACCACTGAAAAAACTATGAAAAAAAGGATTAGAACTGTGCATTTTCACATGGGTAAATACATTCTCTCGTAGCACCTAGTAGTCTGGTGGGTAAAAAATTAGAGACCATGGCAACAAAATTAACCTTGTGGTCAGTATCTACTGCTGGGCCCCTGATCAAGTGGAGCCTATTGATGGAACCTTCTTGATTCAGCTGCAGGAGGCATGGCATTTGCAGGCTCCTGTCCTTCTGGAGGATGTCAACCACCTCCATATCTTCTAGGAAAGTAGCATGGTAAGCTGCCAGTAGACTCCTGGAATACATGAAGTAAAACTTCCTGACCCAAGTAATACAGAGCCTTACCAGAGGGGATTCAATACTGATCGCCAGTGTGAGCTAGTTGAGGGTGTCAGGATGGGAGGCAGTGACCATGCATTGGAAGAGTTCACAGTCCACAGGGATATGTGTCAGGAAAGAGGTAAAGATAGGCCCCTGAGGTCTGAGAAAGGAAACTTCCAGCTCTTCAATGAGATAGTCCATAGAATCCTCTGAAAGCCTCCTCAGGTGCAGGGGAAAGGAACAGAGCTGGCAAATCTCCAAGAGAACAAGAATTTGCAATTCCCAGGAGCAAGGAATCAGACAGGGAAGGCAGGAGACTGACATGGCTCAGCAGGGCACTGCTTGTCAGACTAAAAGGAAAGAAGCAAATGCAGAAGCAGTGGCAGCAAGGACACGTAACCTGGGAAGAGCATAGTAGGGGTGGGGTGGGAAAGGCCAAGGCAAAGCTGGAACTGAACCTGGCAAGGGACACAAGGAATAACAGGAAGGCATGCCAGCCAGAAAAGGGAAGTCAAAGAAGGTGTGTCCCCTGAAAGACAATGCTGGTACACTGGTAACAACAAATGAGAAGGCTGAGGAACTCAACTTTTCTGCTGCAGTGTTCAATGGTAACCTCTCTTCCCTTTTCAAGTGGATGGAGAGCAGGATAGGGACTGCGGGAGTAAAAACTTCTTACCAAGGGAAAGTAGTGACTGATTTTCTCATTTGTTTTGCATACATATGTAGCTTTTCTCTATTAAACTCTCTTTATCTAGAGATTTCTGCACTTTTATAGTTCTGATTCTTCCTCTAAGCCCACTGGTAGGAAGTGAGGAAGGAACTTAGCCAAAAAAGTACAGGAGCATATTTCATGTGAAAGACCACAGAATAAAATTTCATTTTCTATTCTTCTGAGGAATAAGGCAAGAAGCATTATATATATAAGCTATATAATAGCATTATAGGATGAGCAAGATAAAGACAACTTTTTGTTCAGAACATACCATTTAAATGAACATTATCTGCTATAATAATACCATGAAGCACAAGGCATAGCAGAGAATTTAAATCAATTACAACATTAATTACACTGATTATACATATTATAAGACATATCTATTTCAAATATTTGATTCAAGTCCGCTTAGGAAGAGAAAGATGATTCATTTGTTCATTCTTTACCACAATAGCTTTTATTTTGTTGTGCTCCTTGTGTTGGTGTTTAAAACAGTGGAATTAAATGTGGCCATTTAGTGTTGTAAATTATAATGCCAAATGTCTCCTATATCGAGGTTATCATGCAAGTATTAAATACAGTCCTCACTGTTGCAATCAATACAATTATTTACTCCAGTTAAAATCAGATTGCTTTCTGAGACAGAAAAGAAACAAACAAAACCTGAACAGCTGCATGTGTTTTTTTCCATGTATGAAGCCTTCAGATTTTGCAAGATGATGATAAATTGGTTTATGACACAATGGTCACACTACACATAATGGGCCTGGAAACTTGCACATTTGCACTTTATGGAAGTCATTACAAGGCATATATAGTATTATGTAAACTTCTGGGAGCATGGATATCTCAGGTAATTTGCTGATTTAAATAAAACAAAACCAAAAAATTAATATAAAAGGCCTCATTTTCTTTCAATATATCCAGATCTCTCTCTTCACCTTTTTCCTTCCTGCACTGATTGGGTTGCATGTGGGTTTTATTTGCTCGATTAAAACTGAGATGTCACCTTCTGGCCTTTGATAATAAAATACAAATGATTTCTCTACATATTCAAAATTAAAATTTGTATTAATGTTAAAATCAGAAACAGATTATGAGTAAAACCAGGCTCAGTTTTGCAGCAAGAGACCTTCTTAGCTACCGGAATATGAAAAGATGCTCTTAATATTAAATCAAAAATGGAACAAGTGAAGGCAAGATCTACCCTTTAAACATTTCAGTCAATATGAAGACTGACCACTAATTATTTTTTTTTTCACATAGTCAAGAAACATAGTTTTGGAATTGCATATATAACTATTATTTTGGCTTTCATATTTGCCTGTTTTTTTCTTAGCATTGAAGCACTATCAGTCTGAAGAGCACTAAGCAGTTTTATCAAGCTTGTTCAAAGAAAGCAAAGTTTCTCCAAAGGAGTTCTGATTGTCAGCTTTGGCAAGCACTTTATAAGGCATCTGAAAGACTCATCAATCTAAGGCCAGCAAAGTTACAGAAAACCACTTCCAAACTTACCGAGAAGCAAAACAGCCAGGAACTGTAAGAATTTGCCCTTTACTGGTGGAATGCCATTTTGCCATTTGTCAGATCAAATCTGTAGAATTCAAAATAAGAATAAGTCTTTTCCCCAGTGCTAACAGGCTATTCTGAACCAGACCGATGGTGTCCTATATTGAAAACTGCTTTGGCAGTAGATCAATCTGAAATTACAGCTTCAGTCCAACCACTTTTTCTGAAAACATCCTGGCTACATCAGGTCTGATAGATCTGTGGATACAAGGCACCATGACCATGCAGGGCTCTGGAAAGAAAAAGGGAAGGGCATGTATAGGTGGGGTTTGAAGGTAGAAGAATACATTTTCACTGTAGTAATCTTGCGCTTATTTATTTAAGGAATTTTTATGCTTATTTATTTCAAACTAGACAATATTTATGGAAAGATCATTGTACTTACATCACTTCTAGAAAATATGGATAGCTGGAAGATAGAGATGTATTTTCTTCCTTTGTTTTCAGAGGAGAAATCATAATCAGCTTCCTTAAAACATGATACATTCTATGTAGAGAAACTACAAGAATATTAGCAGAACTGTCCTCTGGATTTTTCCCTGACAGGGTTATATTAATTAGTTTTTGCAACTATAGAAAAAACCTCAACATATTAATTTGATGAAACTACTTGAGATTTACACCAAACTGAGAGAAGAGGATAGCCCATTATGTACAAAGAAGAGAGCCTTATAAGGATGTCATTTGCTCTTCTTTAGCTGCAAATGAGATCTTTGCTTCTGAATGTGAACAAAAGTCAATAATTTACGATATTACAAGGAATGTTAGGAAAAACACCATCCTTCCCGGTGAATTGTTAATTGTCTGAACATTTTCCGTGCCATTAAGCATCTCTTGTGCAGAAAGTAAGGGATTTTTTTTCCTAAATGGCCTCTAAGAAAACACTTCTGGGACAGCATGTTGAATTTAGGACACCCCAAAGCATATTTACTCTGCACAGAGCCTTCCCTTATGAGTCTGCTGCATCCTTTTTTCACTGTTCTTTCTTAGCACTTTTTACCATCTCATCAGAACCAGAGATCAGAGCTTCCCTTATGTCTCATCATTAGGTTTTAGCTTTTTTTCACTTTCTCCAACATTTCACCCTTTGTTATCTCATCATGGAGGCTCAGATTCAGAGCATGGCATTGAAAATTTGATCAGTTTCTTCAGACTTCAACTGAGCTCTGTGGGTTCATATTGTGTTGGGTGTCCTTTCACTGCACCTCCACAGCCCTGAGTTCTGTCTTCGTTTCGCTCAGAGATCAGAAGGCATGAAAATGCCTTTCTGCTTTAAATTACAATTTGGAAATTGTACAGGGAAAACACAGGGAATAATTTCAAGCTCTTAGTGGTTTTTTTCAGTATTTCAGAACATCTTATCTGTATTCAAAAACACACCTAAATCTATGTGGAGAAACAGATCAAGTTTAGTGAAGGTAAAAAAGGGACTTTCACAATAATAGAGTTCTCCAAAACATGGTAGCTCTGGGAACCTAAATTTTTAAGGAACTGCAGGAGATCTCCAGTTTAAATGTATAAATCAGCATTTTTTATTAGTCCAGGAAGTACAAAAATAAGGAGAGAAAAAAATAAGATATATTGAACTTGAATCTTAAATATATTCACAAATTCTCTCAGCATTTGGACATTGTGATTAAATTAGCACTAGCATAGGGGCTGAGCCTGAGTAATTCTTACTTATCACAAGCCATGTTAGAAAATGTACTGGTTTATGCTTGGATAGCATTCATTCAGTATTGAAAAACTGCACACTATGCTTTTTTCTGATTCTAAATGCATCTCTTTTGCTAGGTTATAGATGAAGCTCAGAAGATTGAAAATAATTGAGCATTGGATCCTCCCAAAATTATTTTGGAGAGTTTACATTTGGCCCATATAGAGAATACAAAACAGTATTATTATTTGAGAACATTTTCCAGGGATTCATGAAAAATTTCTTTTTGTGTTTGTTGTAGGCATGAATATAAGCACAATGCTTTATAACAGAGAAACAAAAATGACAAAACACATGCAGAAACAGAAAAAAATTTAAAAAATAAGGTATTGTGTATAATTCAGATGCTCATTATATGAACCAAACTGAAGAATGGAACTAAAAAACAATAAGTATAAAGTTTAATGAGCCCTGAGAGGTTAGTTCAGCAAGAGAATCAGAAATGGCAAATAGTACAATGATTTGGGTTGGAAAAGACCTTAAAAATCATGTGGAATCTCTCTAACTAGATCAGGCTGCTCAAAGCCACATTCCACATGACCTTAAACACTTCCATGGGTGAACCTCTGGGTGAACCTCTGCTCCTCTGGGGTAATTCTTCCTGTATCTCACCACCCCTATCATAAAATCTTCCTTATGCCAAATCTAAGCTATATTCTTTCCATTTAAAACTGTTACCCTTTGTCCAGTCAATGCAAGTCTTAGTAAAAAGATTGTCTTTCTTATAAGGCAAATACACATATATTTCAAGGCTGCAATATGGTCTCCCTAGGGAAGGAGAGATGGAAGACCATCTCTTCTCCAAGGGGGAACAACCACAGCTCTCTCAGCCTTTCTTCTTAAGAGAGGTGCTACAGCTCTCTGACCATTTTCAGGACCTTCCTATGGGCTCACTGCAGCACATACACATCCACTCTGGGCCCCCAGAGCTGGGTGCAGGGTTCCAGGTGGGCTCTCAGCAGAGCAGAGCAGAGGGGCAGAATCCCCTCCCTCCCCTGCTGCCCACGCTGCTTTGGATGCAGCCCCAGACACGTTTGGCTTTCTGGGCTGAGTATATAAGGGCAACCCATGTCTAATTTTTACCCACCAGCATGCCCAAGTCTATTTCCACAGGGCTGATCTCAATCCCTTCGTCTTCTAGATCATGCATAATTTTTTATTTATCTTTTATATTAATGAAGGGTCCTGGTGGCTGCTAAAAAGTCCAACTATTTTTGCTTTTGATACAATAATTTCAAATAAATTTGAACGTAAATATAAATGGAATTTATTCAGCAACACAACATTCAAGATATATCTGTTTTGGTGCAGCCAGGTGTACAGAGCAGTAAGGTATATAGCAAATGTGTCATGTGATGAGCTTGAAGTCCTTTTACTTTGGTCCATCTCATAACAAAAGAAAAACAAATGAGGCTTTCTGTATACAAAGGAAAACCTTCCCATTTTTACTTTCTAAACTTTACAAATTTTCTGTCTGATCTTCTTTATAAGCACCCTTATTCTGCTTGATATTTCATTTCATTGCTGGAAAGCACAGTCAATATCAAGTGAATATGACTTTGTCAAGTTATTATGCTAAATTGAGCCTTGCTACAATTTGCAGTAGGTTCATCTACAAACAGTCTGGACAATAATGTTTCAATCTTTTTTTAAGTTATGTAGCAGGAAAAGGCATAGAAATATTAGGTTTCAAGGTAAAGACTGAATTATGTTAAGCTGGCAATACAGGAAGAGTTGTGAAATACTATAGTAAAAGCAGCAAAAGCCCAGCATAAAGGTGTTTATGCTTTCTTGCGTTATCCTCAACACAAGAAAGACATTGACATGTTAAAGGAGGTTCAGAGGAGGCCCCAGAGAACTCAGAGGCCAGGAGAATTTCTGTGAAAACAGGCTGAGAGAGCTGGGGAAGTTCAACCTGCAGAAGGCTCCAGGGACACCTCTTTGAGGCTTTCAAGTACCCGAAGGAGATTTGCAAAAAGGAGGGAGAGCAACTTTTTATATAGGCAGATAGTGACAGGGGAAGAGACAATGCTTTTAAATTGAAAGTGAGTAGGTTTAGGTTTTTAGAACCTAGGAAAAATTCTTCACTATGAGGATGATGAAGTACTGGAACAGGCTGCCCAGAGAAGATGCAGATGCCCCATCCCTGGAAGTGTTCAAGGCCATGTCGGCTGGGACTGAAAGATGTCTCTACCCATGGCAGGCAGACAGAAACTAGATAATCTTTAAGGTCCCTTCTAACACATACTGTTCTATAATTCTATGATTCTCTCTTCCTGGAGAATGATCAACATTATACACAAATTTTTAGCTCAGCAATTTATCAAGTGCAATGATTCGTAAAGTTTGATTATTTGCCATCATATGAAACACACTTATAAAGACATCCTCAGATCAGTATTCTTGAACTTCATTTAGAAAATTTGTTCTCTTTTCCCTTCCATATAAGGAGTAAAAATAGCTATACTCATGTTTTTGTATCCTCTTGGAATGCTTTTATCTCTAAAGAAATTAACACATAGGCCAAATTTATTGTCAGGAAAAGAATAGTCTAATTTGCTCTAAAATATTCATGTATTTAAAGGGGAAAAAAAAGAGAGAGAAATAGGAGATCATATGCTTTCTTGACATAAAACTTTCCAAAGAACAGTAATGGAACTGGTACGACTTTTGTTGAGATTAAATATTCATGAAGAAGTTTTTATTGTTTTTAATTAGAGGTGAAGAAATAAATTGTAAGGAATAATTTTCCAGGTCAGGTTGGTCTACAGTTTTTTACTGCAGTTATCTCTGAAGATATCAGTAATTCAAAACCATTCATCAAAGAGTCACAATAAAAATTCTTTTTCTATCACACATTTGTGGGCTGCTTGATCAGAATATTAAATGGTAACACTTGAATGGTTTTAACTGGTCACATGATGTAGCTCCTTTTCTTCACTAGATGTGCTTTAATTAGTAAATTAAGCCAGAATTATTCATTGTAAAAATTCATTGCTTTCCTAATTTGGTTTAGGCTGTTTTGATGAGGCAAAAATCCCAAGAAAATGCAAACATGACATAAATTCACTTAATTTAATGACTGGACCATTTTATAAAATGAAACAAAAGAGGATATGTATGCATCTGAATCCTATTTTAATTTAATATAAGCACTGGAACAGTAAAAAGATTAAAAGAAACCATGATTGAAAAATATATGTAAATGAAGACAAATTAATCAAGAAAAGTGAAGTGGTCAAGTAGAAAGTAAATATTCTTAATTTCCAATCAGAAAGCAATAGAAAAATCTGATGTGATCAAATTATTTGTTTCACACAGTTCTGAACACCAGTGGCAAATTACATAATGGCAAATAATATTAAAATGGAAGTGAAAGTGATGTCATTATCAATTATTTGAAATCCAGAAGAACCTGAAAGCCATTAGGATACTGAAGAATAATACCATAATTTTATCTTTTAAGCCAACAGCTCGATCACAGCTTTGCAAAAGAGGTCACCGTATCCCACATTTTGATCCTACCAAAAGTACAACAACACTGCAGAAGCTCATAAAAGATTTCTTGGACAGGCTGACAGTCCCTTGTGCATTAAAGGAGAAACCAGGAAAATGCATTCATAGCACTCATGTGTTGCAGAGCAGCGATATTTAACCTTGCTGTGACAGATACTCTGGAATCAGCAGCAGATATCTGCACCACTGAGGCAGCATGCCTAAGCTGACCTGCCCTACTAAGGTATTACTGCACACCTCATCCCTCTGCAGAAAACAGCAAGGTGTTGTCAGGATCAAAGCTGACAGCCTGCACTCAGGGCTGAGGCTGAGGAGGTGGCTGGTGTCCATGCAAGCTTGCTGTCTAGCACCAGAGAAATGTTCTGGTGATCAGGGAAAGAACTCAAAGTACAAGGACTGTGCCCACCTTCAAATGGGCAAGATCTGAGGAACTACAGACTACTTGTCAGGAAATTTAATGCTAGGGAAAATCTTTGAAGAACTCCTGTAGCAACACAGCTCAGGGTGCACAAAATAGCCAGCACAGACTGAGGATGAGTGAACCATAGCAGTCCCAGATAATTGCCTGCTGTGATAATTTGTGGCTAAGAGGAAAAGTGTGGATGTCCTTCACCTTGACACTAGCATGGGTTTTGTCACCACAGCATTCTTCTGTGTTGAGTTGTTATGATCTGGATGGGTGCACCACCAGAAGAATGCGAAAAAATTTGGATAATTTTACTCAAAAAGGGGTGATTGATTGGTAACTCACTGCTTGTTGACTGGAAACAAAAGAGCTCCCACAGCAGCCTCTTCTCAATGATCTGCATAGGTGACAAGGTGCATGCCTTTCATGTTTATAGGTGATTCCAAACTGCAGGGGACCAGTTGACGCTTGTGACAGCAGAGCCACTATTCAGAGAAACTGAGACCATTGTGAGGAAGGGGCTAACGGGGTCTCCATGATATTTGGGCCAGAGTCCTGCAGCTCTGCCTCCAGAAGGCAGATCCCCAGAGGTGATGCCAGTGGGACAGGGTGTAGCTCTGGGGAAAAGGCCCTGATATCCCTATGCATAGAACTTTGAGTAAAGTTGGTAAATTGAATTGTGTTTTCTGCCATTTGAAATGAAATTTGCCTCTGTACCAAGCATTATCAGCAACATGAACCCTGCTCTCAACACAAACCCTGTAGAATCTGCACCACACCACCCAGCCACATCATTTCATCTTCTGAATCATGCACTTTTATGGAGGTCCTTACTGCTTCTCCTGAATAACTCATTTCTCTTTACATAATTTTTGCTTTGACAGCACTGACAAGTGTCACCTTTCAATTGTCCATGATATCTCCATGCACTGAAAATTTCTTTGTTACTTTTGGAGTAAATAGTAAGTAAACTTTAGCACCATTTAATGTTTTCACACTGAAAGAACAGCCATGTCCTGCAGGGTATCATAGCGCTTTTTTAGCCCTAAAAAGTAAAATTTTCATTTTAAGAGTCATTTTACTTAGTTCCCTGTTTTTACCATTATTTGGGATGGACATGCATTTTTACAGTTTCTTGTCCAGAAACTAACCAGACAGCTCACTAACTCTGTTATGAGTTGAAAGCAGCCTGGTTCACTGATGATGATATAACTAGCACATGCAAGTGCTCATGTTTTAGGTGTCATGGCTTCAAGAATTGCAAAATAACTACATATCTTCTGCTCATCATTCACTATTTGCAAGTTTTGTTTGTTATATAAAGTTTAGAATGTGTAAAGGAAAAAACAATACTTGTATCTTTTGATATATGATCTGCATTTATTTTCCAAGGTGCAGGTATTCATGAGTGACGACCACATCCTGTGATTTCTAGACATCTCTCCAGGCACTGCCAATTCCTTCTCTGACTAGCACTCTCCAAGTCTGATATTCCAAGTGCTCCACACACAAAGAGAAGCACAGGATAAAATGTACTTTTCCTTTCACACAAGTAGGAGACCCTGCCAGCCTCAGTAAATTTTGACATCAATTACTTCTGTCTTTAATGTCTGCATCAAACAGCTGGTAGTACAGGAAGTGAAAAAAAGCAGCAACAGCTGCTTCTTTCTGTCCAGGTTTTGTGACAAAGCAGCTGACATTTACTGTATTCATAAACAAACCATCCAACAAAAGCAAAGTTAGTGAAATACTGCAGGCTTTAACAACATAGCTTACAAATATAAATTTTCCAGAACATCAAGGTTTACAACAACTCCTTTCTCTCAGCGTTGCTTCCATGTCTGAGTTTCATTGCTGTTTGGTTGAGCTTAATACATTTTCCTCTCTTCAAAACAAGAGGAAGTGTATTGTTTCTTCTGAATTATTTACTGTCACTTGCAATGACTAGCATTCCTAATTTTTGTCTAAGGCTCTTCTGTAGATAGAATTAGGAGTTCAAAATCATGAGAATCTGAGAAAAGAAAAATAGCAATTTTGCAGTTTTCAGCAACTCAGACAGAGCTGCTGGAGTGACCTCCCCTCTGCTGATTAACTGTGTATGCCACAGCATTCCAAACACATTTTTGCACCATTTTGATACTCATTTTCCCTGACATTCCCTTTCTTATGATAACTTATAATTTAGCCTCACATTTTTGCAAGGCTTGGATTTTGCTACTTTTACTAGGCAGGAGCTCTCTCTCTACAAAACTAGGCTCAGATTACATCTGAAAGAGCGGAACTTTTTAGCTCACACATTTAAAGTCATATCCTGATTTTTAGGGTCACCTGTAGAGGACCTGGCCTTGACTGTGCCCTCCAACTGTCTTCCAGCCAAGTTTCTCCCAGATTTTCTTTCCAGATATCAACATTCTTGCTTATCAGGCTGAACTTACTTCTTCCATCACCCTGCTTCAGCAGGAAACTACATGGAGATTCAGGCTGTTAACTGTTCCAGAGAGAGGGAAGCCTTCTGTAGAGACAGGTGCTCAGCAGAGAATGTTGACAGCAGCCAAGCTCCTTAAGAAGCAGAGGAACTCCTTTAAAGAAAAGAATGCATGAGGGAAGAGATGCATTCCAATACATTTCTCTGTGAAGATACTTGAGTTCATCCATAAAACAAAGCATGTGACAAAATAGCTCTTATCAACTCTGAAACCCATGGTAAGCTTAATTTCTCAGTATTGGATAATTTTCATTGCACAATCTGTCAAAATTATATTAGATTTTATGATTAAAAAATATGTAATATTACTTTGTGTTATATAATATCCTAATAAGTTATGTGTATCATATTATATCAATTTATTTTATTTGTGTATAAAATTTCAATGCAATTGAGAGAAAAAAATATCTATTTAGAAGTTTGGGATTTTTTTATCAGCATTTAAAAGCTTTCTATACATATTGGAGTAGTAAAATACATTGAAAAGTGGGGGACTTCCTTGGCTCTAATAAAATAATACTTGGGCAATATGGCAAATAAAAAAATAGGGTATAGAAATTTTTATCTATAAGCTGCTGAAATAGGCATTGGTTCTAGCAAACGCACATGCATTCACAAACTCACTTGAATTTGAACATCAAAAAAAGATGCCTTCTCAAAGTGCTACCAGGGAAAGACTAATGCAGCAAGCTCTTCATTTTCTTATCAATTTATTTAAAGACTTCGATCTGCTGCTAATCTGAAATAATTTTAAAGGGAATCAATCGAATAGGCAGCAATGACTACTAGACTAATTTAGACAAAGGCAAAATTTGCTAATCAAACTGTGCCCTGCTTTTCTGTCAGGTGTAGAGTAAATTTTCCTCATAGAGGCTAGCATGGGTCTGTGTTTTGGATTTGTGCTGAACAGGGGTGATACCAGAGGGAAGTATTCATTACATCTGAGTAGAGCTTCAGCAAAGGACTTTTCTGCTTCTCTTCCCCCCAGCAAGGAGAATGGGGGGAGGCACTGGGGGAAGGAAAGAAGCTGCAGCAGGAAACAGTCAGGACATCTGACTTCAGCTGACCAAAGGAATGTCCTAACCATATGGCTTTATGCTCAGCAAAAGATACAAGGGGGAAAATTGAAGGGGTCCTGTGGCTGAGGGTCCAGGCTGAGCATCTGTTGGTCGGTGGTGAGCAATAGTATTCTATTGCATCACTTATCTTTCTTGGGTCTTATTTATTCTCTTTTTTAATTTCCTTTTCACTACAATTAATTAACATTGTTTTAAATTTATTTTATTTCAATTATTAAACTGTTTTTTTCTCAACCTACAAGTTTTCTCACTTTTACTCTACTAATTCTTTCCCCACAAAGGGAGAGCGAGCAAGTGGCTATGTGAGTCTTGATTGTCAGCTGAGGTTAAACCATGACAAAATGCAGCTGAAATAGTGTTGTGGTTGAGAAGCTTCTCTTTTCACTACAAATTCAGATAACTCAAAAGTGACATTTTCAAAAGACTGTATGAAAACCTGTAGGGATTTTCTGAGTTAAGACAATGGCATCTGAAAGATACTTGCCGTTTCATCTGTATCAGTTCAGAAGGTTTTCAGCAGTGAATTTAAGAATGAGAAATACCTTCTTGGCACACAACTACCAAATTGTTGTTTGAAGTTTTCAATAACTCACTCATCCCAAAGCATACTAACTTACGAAACTATATCTGCAATGGAAGTCTGTGCTTCACATGGTTCAAAACTTGACTTTTAAATTACAATTTTGAAAACACCTCAGCAAAATATCTGAACAAGAAAAAAGTATATATATTTTTTTTTCATCCCTTATGAATACAGTGATTCCCTGAACAGACTAAATATACAAGTGCCAACTTGCAGTTTTGGGAAGAAACAGCACAGCAAAATGTATTTGCAATACTGCTTGAGGGTGAACAACATTATGTAGGTAAGTATTGGAAGAAGATCTTTATGAGTGCTTCCTTGCTTAGAATATCCTCAGAAATAGAACACAGTTTTTTTTAGCCTACTGGCTATTTGGTTTGTTTTTATTTAGTTTGTTTGGTTTGTTTAATATCAGGTAAGGGTTAAAGACTGGCTTTTCTCAGACATGGAGATTTTGGGTTCAGCCTTTCCTAATTTTTCTTTGATTATATAAATTCATAGAATTGTAGAAGAATAGACGAATGGTTTGAATCTTTAAGGGATCTTAAAAATCATCTAGCTCCATCCCCCTGCCATGGGCAGGGACACCTCCAACAAGAACAAATTTCTCAAAACTTTACCCAACCTGGCCTTGAACACTTCCAGGATTTGGACATCCATTACTTCTTTAGGCAACCGGGCCCAGTGCTTCACCACTCTCACAGTAATGAATCTCTTCACAACATCGAATATAAAAGAGTCCTATTCCAGTCGAAAGCCATTCCCCCTTGTGCTGTTATTGCACACCCTTGGAAAAAGTCCTGCTTTCTGGTAAGCCACCTTTAGTTACAAGAAGGCTGCTATAACATCTCTCCAGAGCCATCTCTTCTCCAGGCTGAACAACCCCAAGTTGCATCAAAGAATCAACATCATTTTGTAGGGATGTGAGAAAAAGAACTTTTTGCACCCACTGTACATTATTTAAATTTTCACATTTAAAACCAACTAGCAATTCATGCTATAGTCCTGCAAAAGATATAAAGGCTCCATTCACACACAACCTCAATGCAGGAGTTCTCTAAAGTAGAAATTATTTCCTGAAAAATTGGGATACTTCCTGATTAGGTCTTGTGGCTGTCTCTCTTCAGACAAAATGTACTACTCCATATTCTTACTGTAAAACAACCTTTCCTCTGCATGTTTTACAGGACCATAGTTTTATGTACTACTTTACTGACTCAACAACCAGAAAGTACAAATATTACAGCTTTTCCTTAAAAATTTGTTTTGAAGTGATTATGGAAGGCTTATTTGAAGCGAAGAAATACATTCAATGAATTTAACAGTCTGCTTTTGCAGCTGCAATGTAACCATAAAATTAATACTGTTTTTACTTCTAATATATGTGTAACAAAAGATTTCTATGTGGTTTAGGACTGCTTGTCCTCTTCCCCTCTTTCTCTGATTCTCCATAATTTTCTACTTGTAACTTGCTGGCTGATCCATCATACAATGGATACAAGACACAAATTGCAGTTTGTCTTACTGCTCAAAACTCGAGAATTAACATCTTCCAAAATAATAATTCATATTGCAATTACTAGTGCAGGAAGTCATATCTTTGTTTTCATGTCAATGTTCAAGAACTTTTGTTTCAACATTCACAAAAGAATATGTGAATAATACTAGTCATACCTTTTGCCCAGAGAGATTAATTTGAATTTTTTTATTATGTTATTCATCCCATTTTTTCAGGGCACATCTAGTCTAAAAGCAAAAATAATTAATATATTCTGAAAATTAAGTCTATGTCTAGGAAACAGAACTTGTAATCACAGCCATATGATTAAGTATTATCTTATGAAATGAGTTTAGCTCAGTTGGTTAGAGCATGGTGCTAATAACACCAAGATTGTGGGTTCAACCCCTGTGTAGACCATTCACTTAAGAGTTGGATTTGATTGTTCAATTCAAAATATTCTGTGATCTCTGAACTGCAAAAAATTTTCTCTTTTTATTACATGAGTTAAGATTCCGTAGATAATTCACACTAAATACTTCAGCAAACAGGGACTTTTTTGTAATAAATCCAGTCAAACATCATCTTCAATACGTCCTTGGATTCTTGTCATTGTCATGTCACATAAAAGCAGAAATCAATGTAGAACATAAATCCACTGTTATATGGAAAAAAAAGAAGCTGGCCCTTACTTGTTCAGACTTCAGTACCAATTCAGAGGGTCACTGCAGTTTTGCATGTTTGCCAACAGTCTAGTGCAGCTCTAGCATTGTGCTAGAAATATGGATTTGTTTAAGAAAAATATTCCTCCAAAGCTTTACTCTATAATAAAATATATACCTCCTTCTTTTTCAGTAGACACACACAGATTAGCAGCATGTTGATTTTGTTCTCTTTCCCACCCTGTTTGTGTTTTCCATGCAACAACTTTTTACACAGCAATTTGTTAATAACCTATTTGGCATCATGCTTAGACAGAGAAATTGCATCATTGGATTATATAGAGGAAATAATTTCCTTGAGCTGTACAATTTTTTTTCTGTTAGGACAATGAAAAGGTGGCAGTACATTCTCTGATACTACTATGCTCATCTCCAGAATCCTTCTCAGGAGTAAGAATACACTCTCTCTTTTATAAACTTCAATATTAAAAAATGCTGATTTTGTTGCACTATCTATAAGAATAAATGGGTATATTATTTGTGCTTTTCAAGTGCTGAAAAAATTACCAGGTATCATTAATAGTGTCTGTATTCAACCACTAATGACTGCAGAGATGCTTACTCAAGCAAGGAACATTTACATGCAGACTGCAGGAACTAAGCAAGACTTTGTTATGTCTCTGATAAAAGGAATTCATTTGACTGAAGGAAGAGTGACTTTAATTAGCTGTGCAAAAGCCATTAATTCCAATTAATCTTCTCACAGTATCAAAACCAGAATCCAGGGAGAAAATAAATTGCAATAAATCAATATAGTTCTTGCTTCTACCAGGAACAGGTGCTTACAGAAAGAGGTATGTCTTTTATAGTTGTCTGCATCAAGAAGTATTTAAACAAGACAGTAATTCAATATGCCAACCCTCTCAATTATTTTTATAGACTATTTATATGTCTCCTGAATTGTTTTTCTGTTAATGGAAAGTAGTTAACTTAGTATTTCTGAGAAGTATTCCAGTAAGAAATTTACTCAGAATACTCACAAGTACAACCAAGTTTTATTTTACAAGGAAAGATGAGGTGTGGATTTACAAGATAGCTGGTTCTATTTGCAAACCTTAGATAAGCACTGACTTGCACTTACTTTTCATGGGACAAATCACAAAAACCAACCATTCAACTGATTCTCCAATGTATCTTGAAATGCTGCCTCTACAAGAAAACTCCTGGGTTTCTTTTAGACAGAACTTTGAAAATCATAACCATTAAATTTTAACGCTTGAGGATTTTCGTGCTTTTAGAAGCAGTCCATCAGATCTGTCATGGCTTCTCAGATTTCAAGAGAACTCTCAAAAACAACACCAACTTATAACTAAAAGAAGCCAAAAAAAAAAAAAAACCAAACCAATATCCTCAGAGGTGTGCCACTGAAATGAAATTAAAAGAGTGGGCAGGTAAGCAGGGGGCATCTTCCATGTTTGAGAAATTTTGCATCCATTATTTTGCAATAGTTTCCCTGCAATAATTATTTCATACCACACTGCACAAACGTGTGATGAATGGATAGAATAAGATACCACTAAGCTTACTTCTCAGGAACAAAGTAAGAAGGAAATAGAGAAATAAAACAAACAAACAAAACCCTCTCCTAGAAAAGAGCCAAAGGAGTTGGGTTTTTTTTTACCCTAGAAGATGAAGAACAAACTTCGAAGTCTTCAAACTGAACTACAAAGCAAAGTTTCACAATGCACAATAATAAACACAACAAAAAATAGAGTTTGACCTTGGCTTTCTGGTGTGTTTACACAAAACTTTACCACCCACAGCAACCAGACAGGTATCAGCATTAGAATCTGCAAGCACACATCACTCACTAACAGGTCTCTGGCATCTTCAAGTATGCCTCCTCCTATTAATGCCGATTTATATACTCACTGAACAGGGTGCATTTGAAAAGACCAAAATCAGGTACAAGTGGCAAATTAGTGCTCAGAGACCTGAGTGCACTAATAGGTTTTACTGACCCCATCCCCCGAGAGCTGCCTGATGCACTGGGTGGCAGAATGTCTGGCCCACCCCACAGCTGCCCCAAGCCCCCAGCCCCTGTGGCACCATGGTAGGAGCAGGACCCCAGCAGGGAGCACCTATGTCAAACCTCATAGCCAGCCAGTTATCTCCTAATTATCTCCCACTTATCTCCCTATTCTGGTTTATAGTGCCTAATCACAGGCAGGTGGGACCCAGAATATTATTTTATTACCAAAACATCTGTAGTACAACATACAAATGCTACCCTCAGTAGAACATAATTCAGGATCTGGGCAGAATAGACAATATGTCACAAAATGCTTCAGTGGGAATAAGATAGTAATTTTCCCATACTTTTATTTTGCATGATGACATTAAAGTATTATAGAATCATGAATCCTGAGTTGGAAGGTACCTAAAAGGTTCATTACAGTCCAACTCCTGTCCCTGCATAGAATCACCTCAAGAATCACACAATGTGCTTGAAAGTATTGTCTGAAAGATTCCTGAACTCTGCCATGCCTGTTTGTGACCACATTCCTGAGGAACCTGTTGTGGTGCCTCACCAACCACTGGGGAAGAATGTTTTTTCCAAATATCCAACTTTATCTTCCCCTGACATGGGAATTTCTCATGCCCTATCACTGGGCAACACAGAGACACTTGAACATATCCAGAGAGATGAGCTTTGTAGGTGTGGGTATAGACTTGCTAACCATATAAATCTTATGAGCAAAACATGGATGACTGACTGCAAAGCCTCTGTCCTTCTTGACATGTGTACCAACACAGAATTAAAGTCCTCTAAAATTCTATTCTATAACAAATAATTTTATTAAAAATATATTTAATATACTTAACAAATATTATGCTGTTTTTTCCAAAGTAATTTCTTTTTCCAAGAGAAAATAAATTGCCTTCTTTAGATCAGTATCCATGTAATATCTTATAATCAAGATGCATGTTCCTATCTGATAAGGATGAAGCAAAAACTTTTGTTTTTTACAACATCTTCTTAGTGTGATTATGTATCATGCTTTGTTTTCCCCTAATAAAAATGGTCCTCAACTCAAAATGGCTTTTTGGTATTCAATATTGTTCCGTCTTGACCTCTCCCATTTTTAATATATGGTTTAGTATCATATTCTGTTGCTTTTAGTATTGAGCAATAACAGCAAAGCTCAGTGATATTCTAAGGGTTTATGATTATATCAATCATCAGAGATTCCATTTACTAGGCTAAGAAAAAAGAAAAAAAAATGAGAATAGAAAAAAAAAAAAAAAAAAAAAAAAGAGAGAGACTCAGAGAATCAGACAGCAACTAGCATTTCACTTCAGAAAAAAAAAAATGTTTCCCTGATTTCAGCATGACTCCTAAAAATGAGCAAGAGTGATCGTGGTTTCACTAGGAGAATATGACAAGCAACTAAGTGTCTACAAGTAGCCAGACCAGTAAATTAGTGTCTGAAATACAAACTAGCCATGATGACACCCAAGTCATCTGTCTAATTATTAATCCCTGATTGGGGAAGTATTTCTATTCCCTAATTATGTTATTGAGACTTGCCACTGTAAGTCTGTAAGGAAACTGGAAGATGAGAAACTTTTTAGTCATCTGTAAAGGAAGACACATATGTTGAGAAATGTGAAATCCACCACTAAATGTTGGATGGAAAAAGAATATTAGAATTATTTTCATCATCAGAAAGGGAGCAGAGAATTCATTATAAAGAAAAAATTGAGGTTATAAGCTACTTGAGAAATACTTTACTTCATAAACAGCTCTTCTGCACACAAAATAAATTCAGCAGTATTCCAAGGCAACATCCAAAAAATTAATTCAGGCTGTGCATGGGTGACTTTCAGTGTAGTTTCTAGAATTTCTAATACATTTTGTTAGAAAGACTGAATTTATTTCCTGTTCCATCCTTGGCTTAAATGACTAATTTCATTGATGAATTTAAAAATAAATTAAAATAAATAAAAAGTTTTCCAGTTTGAAGACACTAATACTGTTTGCAACTGCAAGATATCTGATAATGACAAAAATATCCGAATTTATTGGTATATGAGATTAGCAATTCTTCCCAGGTTTATAGAATGAGATGAAAACTTTAACACAAACTCACTCTTGTTACTTTCAAATAAAATCATTTATACAAAAGCACTGAAATTCTTCCATATGGGTGGATACATTCTGATTATTATAAACTGTATGGAATGACAGACCTGAACTTAATAATATTTGCAACGCAAGGGTTAATGTCCCTGAATGAGTTGTTGTTTTTAACTTTTTTCTAATAATATACCAGTGGTTTAAAGTCTTCTCAGATTGATTTTTATTTTCTCCTTCACTTTTCCCAGGCTGCATTACATTTATGTTTCTCAATATGAGACTAAAAGATACAGATGTGTTGAGCAAATGTATAATAGGGGACTCCAACAGCATTCATCCTTAGGTTCTGCAACTGTTGCAGTCCATAGACGTTATGCCCCTTATCCAGTTTCCTTTCTTCTGCAATAGCACACAAATCTGAATTATGGTATTTATGAAAAAAAGGAGGAAAAAAAAAATAGAAAACTATACACAGTCTAGGAGGGCGCATTTCTATCTCAAATCTGGAGCTATCCCACAATTTGTTATAGCGGCTTAATCTTGAACTGGCTTAGAACTAAAAAATCTCATAGATCTATGTCCTTCCTTACATTAAATTATGAATTCGAATTTTATCTACAGTGCTCATTACACAAAATTGCCTCTAAATATCACATGTTGTCCCAGCTTACACAGATGAGTAAATATGCATGCAAACTTTTTTTTCAATAGATCCAATAAAAACTGTGCTCTCTTTGTTCATGGTGGAAATCTGCCCAAGGCTAGGAGAGTACAGAAAAAATAAAATCTACATCCATAAATTATAAATCTGTGGATTTGGAGTGAACTTTTCACAAATTAGATTTCAATAGTTTTGAAGAACTCTAGTTCTTACCTTCATAAACCTACCCAGGTTCATTACTTCTGTAAAGAATTCAACTCAGATTTCAGCAGTATTCCTCTCCCTTGAAACTATTTTTTCCAGCTGAATTGATGTGGCTGATTTATTTTCATGTGTATCATCTGATCTGAGGATATGTCAGCAGTATCCAGAGTGACAAAAAGGGTTTTTTTTAATGAAGGTTCAGTTCCTGGCTTTACACAAGAAAACTCTTCTACTTTCAATGTAGCAAAACCTATATGTTTGGGAAATTGTGATGACAATTATAGAAAATGTATAGCTGTTCAGTGAGAGAGTAACAGATTTTTTTTCTCTTTTTAATTGTTCAGTAATAACATATTCTTACATGTAAAAAAGTTACAGAAGACTTTCACAAGTCATAAGTAATATTCATCTCTCTACTTATATTAATGCAATTGATGTTCTCATGGTAAAATGTTGTTTCCATATAACTAAAATAAAAGACAAAATAAGTCCCTAGATTCTTATTTGAGATATTATTGAGTATTTACTATGGTTAAAAAAAATTCTCAAGACTCTTCCCAAAATAACCTTCATATTTCATTAGAGGTTCTTTCAATCCCTTGAGCTCCTTATCCTTTCCATCATGAAGTGGGGCATTACCTTTGGCAATACTTTGTTACTAAGCATCTTCATGCAATACAGATGCTCTAGTGCTGTCATTTATCTATTCCTTATTCCTCTCCACTTCTTGTCTGGGACTCATAATACATAATTTCTTTTCTCTTATCCTGCTGTCTCTGACTGTACATCACTTAAGATGTCATTTGAGCAAAACCACTCCTAAAATGTAGGGCTGAGCACCAGACTCTTCCAGAGTCCCGTGATTTATTTTAACACTATTTAGTGTCAAATTTAGCACCTCAAATTTAAAATGGCTATATGTCAATATTCTAGGTATTTCTCAAGTCATATTTAAGAACACCTTATTCTTTGATGCAGTCAATAATTTTGTTTAGTTTTCCCAGCATTCAAAAGACAAACATATCTGGATAAACTTTTTTGGAATTACATTGTTAAATCTAGGCATACAGTGAAAGTTCCCTGACTTCCTAGCAAAATCATAGGATTTTAAACAAAGAGCATGTTTTAGAAATGTACTTCAAGACTACTGCTATGATAACAAATTTCTTGCAATAAATATATTGCTATCTGTTTCTTTTCAGACTTTAACAATGTCAGGTAGTTTATATATCTTCCAGAGAAGACTACAAATCACTCTGAGTCTAAATGCATTCCAGTTAAATTGAATTCCCCCAAAGCTTTAAAACAGAATCGCAGGACATTCCAATGATGCAGAGAAAGAAACGGATTAACACTCCCCATACATATATTATACAACCCACACTGACACAGAAAACAGTACTTCCAGATGGATACAGATACCATACCATAAAGATATCACAATTAGCCATGATTCGCCAAAGTAT
The DNA here is from genome assembly GCF_017590055.1 of Onychostruthus taczanowskii. NCBI lineage: Eukaryota > Metazoa > Chordata > Aves > Passeriformes > Passeridae > Onychostruthus > Onychostruthus taczanowskii. The sequence continues at coordinate 67,783 of NW_024499474.1, forward strand.
GCTGTAAGTCGGAGTTGCCCATGTCCCTCAAAGAACACTTAAATTAATTTCATGTTTAAACCATTTAAAAAGAGCAAGATAAGGTATTTTTTTCCTCTGTGTTTGGATGATGATTAGTGAGGGACAATACACAAATGCTGAAACCCTGTTATCAGCAGCATCTATGTTGAGATTTCTTCACTAATATCCAGCACTACAGTAAGCGTGAACAGAATTAGTATGCTATTCCTGTCTGAATATCTTGCTGCTCTCCCTCTTTCTCTCAGCATTTGCTTTACACACTAAAGCATGAATATTTTGTGCAATAGTCTTGGTGAAAGCTGAGTTGAACAGCTTAGAAGCTAAGTGCTGATGGAGTGTGCAAAGTACATGGTAATTTGTTCTCTATGTTCCTTGTCATAGTAAGGACACACGGCAAGTGGTCTACACAGAAGGCTATGAATGGTTTATGTAAGGCAAAAGTTAGTGCTTCCCCTTACCTTTGTACCTTCTCAAAACAGTACAGCTGCAGAATGATTGGTGGCCAGCAACACTAAAAGTTAGAGGACTATACAACCACAATAATGAAAAAAAAAAACCAAAAAAAACCACCCACCAAAAGTCAATTAGAAAGCACTTGAAAAAATCAACTTGTTAATCAGATGGAATTAATGATGTTCATGCTGGGAGAGGAAGAGAAATAAGTTAAATAAGCCAGAAAGCTATAGGTCAGGCTGCTTATATTTGATTGCTAGAAAGTCCAGAAATGTTAATGAAGCAGATCATTCATACTCACCTGAAAGGCAATGAGGTAGAAGGAATTATTGCTAAAGTCTGGTAAAAATTAAGTGTTTAAGTTTTTCATACAGGAAAAGATAGCTGTCTCACTCTCCACAGGACTGACTTGTCGTCTTGCCCCCAACATCTTCTGGCATTTTTGGAGGAAAAACAAGAAAAAAATGGTTCTTCAGATACATGTAAATTAAGCCAGAACTTAGTTGTTTTAACTTTGGAACAAAATGTCTAGATATGTTACAGAAAAATTTATCAATGTCTTTATGTCAAAGGAATGGAATACAGAATTTATTAAGAATATTCTGGAGCTCTGTCAGAAATAATACAAACAAAAATTATTTTGATTTTGAGCCAGCCTGTGAGATTTCTGCTTTCTAAATTCTTTCAGATATGTTTTTTTTATTCTGTAATTATTATATTGTAAATATTATGTAAAATATTCTTATCTACATGAATGCCCACACATTTTGAAATAAATTCTTTTAAGGAATCATTTTCAGGGATATCTTTTTGCATTTTCCTTCTAAATTTTAAAATGGAACACTCCCTTTAATTGATGTTAATTTTTTTTATAAAAGCAAAAAATGAAAAGTGGTAAACTTATTTGCTTGCTTTCCTGGCTAGCATTTGTTATCCAACATGATTTTAAAAGGATATGGTGAGGAAGAGTTTGTTATTCTACGGGGTTTTGTTCTCTTAATGGTCTCTTTTTGCATTCTGACTGCTGCTACATCAGTTAAGCAATAGAGAATTCAATTAATCATTCAAATAACAAAATAGAATACACATAAACTCTATACAGAATAACATTGATATATATTCTACAAATATACACCAGTCTTAGTGCATTTTAAGAACTGTCTGACATATTTTTGATCAGATATTTTCATATTTTTCTTACTCCTTACAGGAAATACATTCTTTCTGAGTATTACTTTGGTTTAGTTTGAAAATTTGGTGCAATTTTTTTTTTCACTTCTTTAAAAAATATTTTCACATGACCTTACTATCATTACCACAACCATTGGGAGTGAGAAAAAAAATTCTTACAGAAAACCCAGGCAGACAGGTGACTTGAGTTTGTTTCTGTTCTGAGCATGACCCCAGTCAAGCAAGACTGTGCACAGTATGTAACGATGCATTTGAGACACAGTTAGCTCTGCAGTATGCACCTGAATGCACACTGCAGGTATACCATATCCTCTGTGTGACTGCACAGAATTTAATGGTAGCATGTGAAGACACGTAATTTTCAACAGGATAAAGAATAATTTGGTATTGTTTTTCCATTTGTGCACCGGTATGAATGCATTCCATCTATACCAGAGCTCTGATCCCATGGGTTTAGGTGTTTTTTTTGATGCAATACCAAATAGCAAAATATAGTCCAGAAAAGAAAGCCTTCAGTGTAGTATTAGCTACACAGAAAGAAAAATCAATAAAGACAAACACTTTGAACTTAAGTTATAGCTGTATGTGACCTTGAGTGATCTATGAAATAATGGCATCAGCAGTCAAAGCTACACTAGAACAGTCTGAATGTTTGGGTTGGTCCTTTTTGCCGTGTTTCACAGGACGCTCCTTTGAAGACCACCACCTTAAAAACTAACAGCCAAACTAGCAATAAAAACGTTGGTTTCAGTCATGTTGTTTTTAACAGTTGTGAAATATAAGGGGAGATATCAGGAAGGTGGAAAGTTTGGAACAGAGGAAACCATGTCAGTGATGTCTGTACCTAAGCAGTCAAAGGCTAAGATTAACTATTGACAAGTATGCAAATATGAAGATTTGAGAGAAGATAGTAAAAAATGAGATAAAATAACTGAACCATACCTGAAGTAACAGGGCAGGAAAACATCAGATATTAAAACAAAAATTGGAAGATATTCATATCTGAATATTCTAACATTTTTGAAAATTTACCTTATGTAATCAAGTATCATGAGAAGGGGAAGGGAAGGGGAGGGGGAAGGGGAAGGGGAACAACACCATGATGAGGATAAAATCCTTGTATAAATATGACTGCTGATGTTAGCTAAAGTAGAAAGTTTGTATGTTTAATGTAGAGAGGGAAGTGAACTTACAATTAAAGAAAAGGCATTGAGCATAGTGGGCACTTCTACAATGGAGTATATTCCAGCATAAGGAACAAAGATGGCAATTAATAAAAAATATCAGGTATTCTTGTCTTCTAGGTAACACAGAAAACTAAGTTTCCCGTTGCAATCAGGCAAACACTGATCTCTGTATTTTATGAATGTGCATGTGCATATATATTTGTGATTATCACTTCAAGTATTTACAAAGAATGCAGCAGGACGTGGGTAGAGATTTCCTGGCCAGTTTGCAGAAGCCTACCTGTGAGATCAGGGCTTAATCATGAAGTCTTCCATCTGTCCATTGCCCTCCATGCCATGTCACCAATATAAATAAGAAGGGATTTATTACAAGAGTTAACAAAAAAGTGCAGAACCCATCACATAAGTATTACCAGTAACCAAGGGTATGAACAATCAAATTTTGTCCAGTCATGAACCCATAGTATATCTGAAAAAGTGGTTTTTTTGGATTGGTTCCCTCAAGGCTACAAGGCTACTATCTATGAAAATACATCCAGCAGTGATGTGTTTCATGCTATGTGGATTTCTATACAGTTACTTGTGGTGTATGACACAATCTCGTCCAGTTGTTGTCAATGAGTTTGGAGATTGAAATTCTGCAGGACCAACTGCTGCACTCAGCCAAGGTTTGCTGTGTTCCTGGACTAACAATAATATTAACTTCACTGACCCCATTATATATATCTCAGGTCACAAAATCCAGGGGGTGGAAAATGAGACTGAAATTCAATCAAAGACAATACAGATGAAAAGGCTGCAACTTTTGATCTCATGAGGTACAACCTTTAAAATAGAGATGAAGTACAATGTATTAACTTATAGCAAATAATTAACAAATAATAAATTAGACTGCAAGATCCATATATCAAGTATTACCCCATAAAAGAGATACCAAAATATTTCTGCATTATTCCATTGGAACCAGAATTACTAATTCAATCTTTATATAGTATGTTCATGTCTGAGTATCACTGGTGGCTTGTTAAGTGGTTGTGACATAAGCAAAAGCCTTATTAAACCATACAAATTAAAATGAAAGGAGTATGATATTGTCTTGGATTGGAAAGACAGGTGCTTGCTAAAGAAGGCAGGAGCTTCTCCTGAAATGAAGAATGTGAACCACCCGCCCCTCTGAATTGCTATAAATTTTAAATTTAGGAGCTCTCAGGCAAAAAATATGGGAGCAGGAAATAACAGTTCTTTATTAGGGAAGAAAATAAAAGGATAAAATAAACAATACAGTAGACTAAAACAACACTGACAGAGTCAGAACACAACCTGACACCCTGTTGGTCACGGTGTTGGTAGCAGTCCAATTGGAAATGTGGCTGCAGTCCTCCTGGAGTGTCAGGTGTGGTTCTGCTGGAGCAGGGATCCTGTAGAAAAGGGTGTAGTCTTCCTCTGAAGATCCAGTGGAAGAAGAGGCAGCTGCTGTTCCTCTGGGAAAACCAGTGGAGAAGCTGTGCTGGTATTCCAGAAACTCCAGATTGTATCTGGATAGAATGCTTGGCTTCTCCTTCTGGGCGGAGCATCTCACAATGGGATGCTGTGGGTGTTATCAGTCATGCAGTGATATTCAATGGCCTCTTATCAGCAGATGGGGCCTCCCCGCACCCCAGAAGGGAGGAGTGGTTGTAAAAGAGATAAGGACAATTGCTCACTTAACAGAAGACAACTGCCATACAGATGGCAGACAGAATACATCTTGCCATGCAATCTGGGACACATATCAGCCATGGGAAAAAGCAGTTTAAGCTCAGCATGAATGGACAGTGTCTATGGAAGAAGGGAGAGAGGGGAATGTCAGGTCCTGGAACAGATTTCCTTAGCGAGACTGCACCTCTTGGTAGCTTCATGCAGAACAGGCGAGTTTTAAATTTTAAAACCTGGATGACAAAGAAGTAGCATAATCTGGACACTCCAGTTAATAAAAGAGACACAGTATAGATCCAGCCATTAAGAGCCTGATCACACACTGTGGTCCTCCATGATGAATATGTAAATTGGGAAAAAGATCACTTGGGTTTCTGGACCAAATGTAGAAATGTAGACCAAAGACAGGGGTTCCCAAAACCCTTTTCACAACACTCATAACTGAAAAGTATCTACCATTGTCAACATCATGCTTTTCTTACTGGAAACATAAAATTTCTGGTAAACGAAAATCCCACCTCAAAGTTCAGGATGACAAAAAAATTTTCCATTCTCAATTTTAGTTTCAGAAATGTATAAATTTTAAAATATTTTTAGATACTCCACAGACACATACAAATACATATAAATTTTATGTTTCTGACAAAATGAGTTAATACAAAAAGAAAAAAAAGATTCCATAATGGATTTTTCAAGCTCTGGGAAATGTGCATTGAAATGTTCTACCTCAGGCAATGTTTCCTGTTCTTGGGCTGTACAGACATTCTTTAAAGCACGTCTACTGGAAGGACTCACACAGAAAAGTAATATATTCATTCTGTATTTGATGGAATCTGACATAAAAATGCATCAAGATGACAAGGTTCTAAACCTGCAAATTTTTATGCCCATTCACAAAATAAAGTTAAAAAAAAAAAAGTTGAAAAATGCCTATTTCCTAATTTTCTTCCAAAAAAATCTTGTACTCTTAGATTTTAATAACAACTTTCAAAGCATGCACATATATTTTTCAACCACTTTGGTCAGGACAAAATACAAACACACAGACACAGGATAGGAATTAAATTTTATTTCATATTTCCATGAAATAAAAATACAAAATTTTCTAAGACTTTACCCATGAGAGAAAAGACACCGAAATAAACCTTCTCTTCTAACAGATGTATAAAGTTCCAACTCTCATTTTTGGACATGGCATCTTTCCGGGAGAAAAAGAAATATGGGAAAATTGCTTATTATTTTAGATTCCACTGGTAATAGCCATAATCCTCACAGTTTTCCAAGAAAAAATCCACAGCAGAATTCACAGTACTTTTGACTTGACATTTTTCTCATAAGTGTTACTGAAATGTAACAAAATTTTAAATTACAGTAGGATATAGGACAAATGTCTTTTAAAAGAGAAAAAAGAGAAAATCATAACCTAGAAAAAATGTACTTTGGTATGTGTTAGAATGACTAGACCAAGAGATAGGAAAACACAAGAATGCAGTTAAGGTGCAAAGAAAACCAATTTTAGTAAATTATATATGTAAACAGTACTACACTTAGAAAGAGAGCTCTTGGTTTGGAACGGGTATTCATCTGTTATCAATGCTGAAAAAACGCCAGTGTCTAAGTATCAACCTGTGGTGGCCCAAATCCTGCTTCTCTCATTTCAGACTGGAAAATAGCCTGTGCGGCTGCTCAGAAGGCATGCTTGCAGCTATGTGTGTGCTCAGGTTCTCAGTTGTGACAGGTAGAAAAATTCTGTTTTCTCTAAAAATATCAGCATATTTCTTTTTAAAAAATTAGAGAAAAATCTCACAGTGCTAAAAAATCTTGTTTTTGTCAAACAAAGCCATTCCTACATAACAAATTAAAGGTTAAAGGGTATAAGTGAAGCTTCAAAGTGATATGTATTTGAAAGGTCATTTCTTAGCAGACCTCATATTTTTTAAATTGCTTGGCCAATGTGCATCATTATCTAGCATTATAAATACGTAAGACATAAATAATATTGAGAGACTGAAAATCACACAAATCAGTGTAAGAGCTCTTTGCTTCAGTAAAGACCTGTGTAGACATTTGCCCTGTAAAAATGTCATAAATTGACCTCCTAATTTAAACCTTCTCCACTTTTCCTTCCAACTGGCATTTCTGTTTCCTTGCTTTGTCCTTTCGGAATGAAGGAAAACCTTTGGAATGAAACTGGGCTATGAATAGTAGTTACACTAGTATGAGAACTTGTTTCATGACTTTTATCTGAACAGGGAAAAAGAAGAACCTAGCATATGAGAGTGTGAACAAGGAAGAGCCATTCATCTTCTCTTTCCGCATTTTATATAAATCTAGAGGTACACTTTGAGGCGAAGACATTTTAATTTTCACCAGAAGATATCTTTGCAAAGAAGAATATGTAAAATTATAAATTGTTGGGTCTTGTGTCTCTTCATTCAACAATTTATCCTAAGATAATTACATCAAGGAGAAAAACAGTCATGGACTAGATAATTTTTTTTGAGCAAAAGCTTTTATAACAGAAGAGTCATAAGCTTTTATTAATTCCATGAATAAAACAGAAGAGAAGTTCATATGCCTGAAAACTATTTAGGTCATCTTAACAGGCCTTCAAGTTAAAGGAAGGGTACTTTAAAAGAAACTTTGGGGGAGCTCATATAATCCCTGACACATCTTGCAGATTTTGTTAAATCTGGTTTTTTCAATCTCATTCATTTATGCCCACTTACTTTCAATGTCCTAACACTGTTTATTTACGTGTAAATGAACTTATGTTGTACAATGCAAACATTGTACAAAAATAGCCAATGCAAGCATAAGGAGGCACCTGAATGCTTACACCTCTCTCACCCCTCAGAGTCCTTTACTGTCCTGATGTATCAAGCCAATTCTTGAGGATTTGTTATCATAGGTGGCTAGAGTTTTCAGAATGTAAATTTTTAGGGAACTGTATTTATATTTTTAAAAATATAAATTTTTTTATATTTTTAAAAATATAAATTTTTAGGGAACTGTAAAATTGGAGGTATGATCCTCCAATTTTACAGTTCCCTAAAAAAAAACCAATCTACATCTAATGTTGAGATCAAGCTGCAGACATCTTCAGTCTTCTAGTCTGCTGCTGTTATCAGTCAGACTCCCAGCAAGATACAAAAGGCTGTTTCATGTTTTGGTGATGTAATTATCTTTTTTGAAAACAGCTTTAAATAATCAGGTTATGGAGGTATCCAAAATCGAAATCAATTACCGTTGCACGGTGGCACTTCAGCAGAAGTCTAGTTTATTATTGTGATCCTACATTTCACATACTGAAAGAAGGTAGCCTTTCTTATGAGCAGACAAAAAATGGAAAATCCATATTTCAAAAAACTCTCAGGCCAAATGCAGTGGTGTAAACCAGTCTATATTTATTTACAGATTAACTGGTGTGTTAAAGAACCAGAATGGAAAGGTTGGTTCCATGCAAAGGTTTTCACAGAGGGACATTAGATATTTTCTAAAGAAATCAGAGAGTGGAAAACTTCAATGAAAGAAGATTCCTACTGAAAAACAGGGAAGCCAGAGGTTTTTGCTGAAAAAAAAATGTTTAAATGAGTGAGAACAGTAGATGCAGAAATATCTTTGGGGGTTGTGGAGGTGATAGGTGCTTTTTCTCTCCATTGTGTGCACATAATCTCATACTCCCATGGTCACTCATTCGCTGATTTTTTATGTCAAATCCTAGTAAAATATCTTGGTTAAGCAACAGTTTAAGGAAGAGAATTATTCCCAAGAACATTAGCAGAGTAGTGTGACCCCTTTATTCATGGTGGGATATTTTCCAAGTCAGAGGAGGAAAGAGATTTAATTGAATTGTCATTCATTATAGATTGGAAAAAAATTTAAAATGTTGAAAAGCAAAAATGTAAATATTATATAAGAATCTCTAAAAGCAAGACAGATTTATGAGCATGAAAATTGCCTGTTCATGACAAACGTGGCCATTTAGGTATAGGAAATTTAAATTCATTGACAAAATGATGTGATAAACAGAGGACTTGCAATAGCAATGCATGTTTAGCAAATTTCCAACATTTTTTCACTGTACTTTTATACAGAATGCGGGTCACTTCGCTATTACTTCTTTAGTTTTCTCGCCACACCTTGTAATGCAAATCAGTGTGCTGCAAATCAATAAAAGAAAGTTTAACACAGAAAATCTAACAATTTCCATGGTAATGGGGAATATCTCAGAATTTAGGAATGATGCTCAGCTATATAAAACATTTTTCGCTCTCTTTATTGTCTCTCACAATTTTATAAACATGAAACTGAACCTGTAACTTAAAAACTCTCACAATTTTTTATTTCTTCTGCTATTCAGATATTTTGTATGCTTGGAGAAGGGAGTAATTAAGTTGGAATACATTATTTAGATGCCACTATGTGGAAGAAATCAAAGTTTTCTAAAATAACAGCTACTTCTGAACAGATTTTTATCCATTCGTATAATTTCTTGGATTGCTGTTGGAGAAAGAAATTATATTTCAATTAAAAGATATCATGTTAACAGCACAAAGAACAATTGTTTCAGAATGCCACCCACCTATCACTCTCAAGCACAATGAGAATGTCAGTCATGTTGAAGTTTTGTCATGATAGTCTACTGAAATAACCCACGATGTTCAATTCCTAATGTAAGTCATAATCACCTGCTTCTTCTTTGAAACCAAACATCAAACAGTCTTGCAAAGATTACATTTTACCATGCATTCTGGCAAAAACCAAGAGCAAACAAAGGCAGCTTTCTGAATTTTTAGCCAGTGGTTTCCCTGCCTGATAAAACACAGGAGTGTTTTATCCCTCAAAGAGTTGGAGGAAATATTTCTGAAGCCATCTTTAGAAAACAGGGAGAATACACCTATGAAATAGCAACAACTTTTGAACTATTCTTTTATGCTTCAGTAGCTCTCCCCTCTCATTAAATTAAAAGTACAGCCAAATTCAAGTGTTACATTCTCTCCATCTAATCTTCCATCCTTTTCTTCTCTGTCTTTATTGTTATCCTAACAATGCTCACACATCTAAAATGACTGTTAGGGTTTTAGAGTGGTTTGTTGAGTTTTCAAGAAGGCTGTTGAATGGTGAAAGAGTTGGCAAACTACTTCAGACTGAGTAAAACTGTATTCTTCAAAGAGATGGTAAATAATTTTAGGTCATACGACTATTCTTAAATTGGTTATACATGAGACATAGTGATAGCAATATATTTCAAAGCACTCATGAGAATAAAAGACCTCCAATACCACCTAGTGTTAGCTAGGTACACTGCCCTTCATGAGAAAAATGGTGGAAAATAAGGCAACCACAATGTGGAGTCCTAAAAAGACATCCTGGGGCCAAAAGAGAGGCTTAGGCAAAAAGGAGTACCATACAAGAGGTTAATCAAAAATAGTTTCTAGACTGAAGCTGGTTAAGGGAAATGGCTACTGTGAAATGTAGCCTACAGAGGTAGGTTTTGGGAACCTTGCTAAGAAAATGTAAGGTTTTCTAACCTTTCAATAGCGAGATAATGCTGAAGGACAAAATCTTACAAAAGGCTAAAAATGAGATAGAATTAACTCACTGTTTTGGATCCAAAATCCCTAGGCTGAATTTTTCAGCTCCAGAGAGGAGCCTAGCTGTGCAACTGAATCAATGAATTCTTCTAATTCATCAATCCAGTTCATGCTAATCAAATGGAAATACTTTATAGATAAACTGCTTAAAATTTTTATTTCTTCTTCCTTCTTTTCTGCTTTTAAACTGATGTCTTGGTGGGAAAATGGATTTTTTCATATCCTTTGAGATTACATAATATGCTATATAGGCAGTCAGGGGTTTAGGATCTCCTGGAATAAAACCAAAATACCTAGTTCTCTCTGATATTAGTTATAATAATTTACCATTTCATGAAGAGGTATGTGGAGTTCTTGTTAACAAAGAACTTCATATCCAAATCCATTTTCTAATTCTATATCTTCTATTATTTTCTACTTACTCTCTTGTAAACAAATATATTGCACATTTTACTACTTCATACATAATTTAATATTTTAAACTTTCCAGTCCTTTAGAAAGAAACACATCAGGGACAGAAGATGTCACAAAACCTTCCTCATAGGCTGACTGGTCTCCAGCACAAGACGATAATCTGTGATGACTGGTGCTGTTTTGTTGGTCAAATCTCACATTGGCTGTGTCTCTCTCCTGGCTTCTTCCGCCTTTCTCTTTGTTTCCTCTAATTCAGGACATATTTTTCCTTTAAACTGGAATCATGTCCTTGTAAGAATATCCCTATCTCAACCCATGTTTAAAACTTCCTTAATAGCATTGAATTTTCCATGTTTGACAGTTGATAACTTTTTTTTTAAACTACATTTTCCTACCAGTAAACAGAGTAAGCAGTAAAAGTAACAAATAACATGAAAATCAAACAAGCTTGTAGCATATCATGAATATCTAGGAAGTTTCTGTACAGCAGTGCAAGTCTCCCAACTAACATATTTTCCTTTCTCCGGGTGTCTGCTAAGGCTAATCCCTCTGTCCTACACTAATCCCAAAACACAAATTGTAGGACCAGCTTGGATTCTATATTCTGTGAGAAAGCCCGTCCTGTGAGAGAAACAATTTCACCATGGAGAACAGAGGACAGTGAGGAAAGCAAATCCAAATTAAAGGTAGTATTAAAAAGCACATAAATCTATGTTAAAAAAAAAAAAATCTAAGCAAAAACTTAAAAAAGGACTGGAACAGTGTGTTTTCCATATTGATTTTGCACAGTATAAAAAAAAAAAAAAAAAAAAAAAAAAAAAAAAAAACCAATTCAATGCCACAGCTGAAGTGTTAGCAATTTGGAAAACTTCCATGCTCTCAGGGTTAGGCAAACTCCAATGTCAATTGCCTGGGAACATCATAGACTTGTCTGTCCTTGATATTTTTAAAAGCATTACTAAGAAAGAACCCTAGGAATAAATGTGGTGTGGGCACAACTATTCTTTCCTTTGAGCATGTCTCGAGTTTATAAGAGTAATGAAAGAATAATTATCAATCTGATAATACCTCAACAACCGGGCAGCCATACAGGGAAGATTAGCATCTAGATGATTCAAGCTTCATTAGAAACTAATCAAAATCAAGCCAGTCCAAAGTTATTTTAAGGTAAATTATCAAGGTTAATGACCTGCATAAAATATTCATATTTTAATGTATTAACTGTTCTTAGGATGATTTTAAGTAATCCATTGTGGCTCTTATTGTATTCCGGACTAATAAATTTGAAACAGTAATAGCCATTACTGTAACAGAGTAACATTCATTCTCTCTTTTTGTATTACTGGATCCTTTTAAGTCAACAATTTTATTTAAACAGCTAATTTAAGGTAATAAAAAATATTACAGACAGCACAGTCTTCTCCTCAAATAAACAAAAAAAATCTCTTAATGACAGTAAGAGGCCTTTGTATTATTTGTACCAAGGAAAAAACAAAATTAAGATAACAAAAAGCCAACCTAACAGTCACCCACAGCAAACCTGAAATTAGATCTGCCAGAGCACTTTCTTACTAGTGAGTGGAAAACCAGATGAGATTTTAAAATCATATTTTCAGGGCAAATAGTGGAAAAGCAAATTCAGGTTGAAGAACTGACAGACCTCTAAATCCAGTGTCCTTTTGTCACAACCTTTTGGTCTTCATCCCTAGTGTCTCCAGCTGCAGCAGAATCTCATGGGTAGGCAGGTCACTTTGCAGCTTTGCCTTTTACCCTCTGAACTGACCCCTTCATTGCTGCGTTAATTCAGACCAAACTCACCAGCAGAATGGAATAACACCTGTCTGTGGCTGTTGATGTCTGGAGATGAAGATGGAGCAGGCTTTCATTTCTGCCACCCTATCGTGTGTTCAAGTGCTACTGTGAAAATTGACAGCCCCCTTCTGCCAGAGGCCTCACCTAATGTCACTTCAAACTCTTTCAAAGTCAAAATGAAAAATACAACTGAGTCAATCTTGTACAGCTGTTTGTCACACTTCTTTCTCAGGTTTACCTGTCCAAAATGGTTTGTGTGTAAAGCACAATTTTAAAGATTTTCCAAGTAGAAAACATTAGAATGTCCTTTTTCTGTAATTTGATATGATGCCTCTGTAAGAGCAACAAACTGAATAAATGAGCATTAACTTGTGCAGGTGAATTTCCAATCTCCACAGATTTACCAGCTGTCACAGGGCAAGATGAAATACTGGATTAAGAGGGTACATACATCTACTTCAAAGTTACCTCAGGGACTAAAAAAACCAAAACAACAACAAAAAATGGAGAGAAGAGAAGAGGAGAAAAGAGGGGGGAAAGGGAAAGGGAAAGGCAAAGGCAAAGGCAAAGGCAAAGGCAAAGGCAAAGGCAAAGGCAAAGGCAAAGGCAAAGGAAAGGCAAAGGAAAGGCAAAGGAAAGGCAAAGGAAAGGCAAAGGAGAAAAAGCAAGATTTCCACACAGTGTCCTGCTGCCTAGAAACCAGCAGTGAGATCCTGCAAAAAGCATTCTCCTCTCCAGTAAAGGAGGTGGTGAGAATGAGGAAAATAATGTAAATTAACCTTTGTTCATTCCTTCCTAGTACAATTATGGTTTGCATTGAGACTAACACAACACCCCCGCTGGTAGGTTTTTTTTCATGGCACTACTACTGTTGATATCAGAATTACTAAATATTGTCTACCTCACTGGTAGTAAGATAAGCACATAACTATTAGAGAAAATTTACTAGAAACTGATGTGATCCATTTCCTACCTACTAGGCACTATATTTTCTAATATGAACTTATAGACTAAAAGCTATGAGGAAACAGGTAAAGGAAATTTAGTGTACAATTATGAATTACAACCTTGAATGAAAAAAGACAAAAAGGCAGGGAAAGAGCAGGATTATTCAAACATCAGTGGCAATCACTATCCACAAGAAACAAGAGTCAGGAAGGCTCAGAGGAGCAATGCCCGGGGAAGAGAGCAGCTGAGCAACAGGGTGAAAGCACTGCCAGAGGTCCTGTGGGTGAGTAGATTAAAGACTGCAAAGTAAAAGAATGTACTCTGAAGAGAGCAAAGGAAGGTCTCATAGGGTCACAAATGCTAAGGCACCAAAAGTACTGTGAAGCAGTGCAGCAGCAAAATGTACACTTTTACCAAGAAGAAAACAAAGCAAAAACAAAATCTCCAGAAAGATCACAAGGCCACTTTTTATGCTTCTGTAAAAAATTAGACAGAAACCACTTGAGATCACCACTGGAAAAACCAAAGTAAAGGGTGAAAACAAAGTAATATTAATTTTACAGGAGCTTTACTCAAAGGCAGCACACCATGAGAATATCTGTGAAGTACTCAGACACTCAAGGACATTAGCCCTTAACCCAAGTGCCAGCATCCCAGTGTACCACCCAGCAGCAAAGACAGAAGGCCAGACAAGAAAGTTCATTCAGATCAAGTCTGTCTATCATTGACAGATAGAAATTAAACTGCTGGGTTTGGTCTGATCCATATCACTCTGAATGTCCTCCTTTTACCTGACAGAAGCTTGCCCTTCAACTTCATTGCTACCAAATCGGATGACATTTAAATTTGACATTTCTTGATGTTAGAGAAAAGGAAGGTACCTGAAGCAAGCTTTTCCAGGAAAGTCTTTTACTTTGAATGTCTCTCATTACCAAGGAGAGATAAAAAGGGGTATCTTTGTGGCAGCTTACTCCATGAAAGTCACAGAAGAGGGAGGGCTTTCTTAGAGATGGCTTTGGAGTCAGTCAGTCGTTTTTCCTGTTACCACAGTCTCTCCCATTCCACTTCCCTTCCCTTCCTCTTCCTCTCTACAAAACTGGTCATGGACGCTCCCTTGTCCTCCTCAAAGCCATCAACCTCATATCTAGCTCTGTTCAGGGACTCAGCAGTGACCCATTATATGTGTTGAAGATCCTCATGTTCAATGTTTGTTGCTTATAAGTAAAAGACTAGGGAAATAACAGATGAACTATAAACACATGAACTTTCTTTGCTTCCAGTTTGCATTGTTAGATATTTTTCTTCAATAACGCAGATGTTAAAAGCACAGCTAGTATGTTGCCTTTAAGTTTACAGAAAATTGTACAATTTCCAAAAATTAGAGATCAGTGGTGCTGTAACTATTTAAGAGTCTACACTCTCAGCAGCTATTTTTTTCACTAGATTTAGATGAATTTTCTTCTAATACTTCTGAAATTATGACCATTACCAAGCAGTCTCTTTGCTGAGGAATAAATATGATTCTGTTTCATCTTTACACCAGAGTTATGTAAATTCAGACAATAAGACATTACACACTGATACTAGAAAAGACCTAATGCAACCATCAGAGCTATTACTGATGATTTAATCACATTCCATACAAAATAGGAATATCAAAAAATCCCAGAGTGTGATTCTGCTACTTGTGGCCATAGTTATTCTTACACCAAAAGATGCTGAAATATTAAGGAAGTGTTCACAAACTCTGAGTGACCATAAGATGCAGAACTGCTCTCTTAATGATTCTCTCTCCTTTCTGCCAGGAGACCGGCAGAGCTAAGCTGGCATAATCAGACATTGATAAACTCAGTTCAGCAGAGCATACTGTTGGCTTTGCACAAGTACTAGACATGAAATTTCCTCAGAATTAAATATGTCTTCTTTTGCGTCTGGAAATGCATCAAGCTATTCAGCATGAATGTTTCAAAATTCTGAATAAAGACATCATAGAGCAGAAGAATCAAACATCAAATAAGTTATCTAACCATGTAATGAAGCGCTATTAAAAATGAGATGGAACTCCAAAGAAGGAAAATTACCATATAAGAATATTAAAAACCATATAAGAATATTAAATGTTTTGCTCCAGTATATGTAATTCTCTCACACCAATTCAATCACCAGATTTCAGAAATATCAAATTTATCTGGAGACAACTTATCCCACCTTTACATTCTTTTGTCTGCCTCCATATGAGCAGTGCTATAGAGGAAAAATTGAGAAAGGACTGCTAGGGCCTAACCCAGGGTTATATTCCCTTTCCATCTGCATAACTAGCATCCCTGATATAGTTAGCAAAACCAGAAAGCCATCAAAATGAGATTATAACAGTCCTGAAACCTCCCTGGTCCAAAAGTGAGTTTACATGACTGTCCCTCAGCCAAAGCTGATTCTTGTTGTATGTTCAGTCAATGTTGTATGCACAGTTAGATTTTCTGATCTTACAGCTATTTTCCAATCTAAACAATTCTATGGTTCTGTGATCACTGTTTATACCTAGGACTGATGCAGGCCCATTGCACTGATTTATGTACCTTTCTCATTGCACACAGGCAAAGTGCAACAGCACAAACACCTACACAGACAGAACACAAAATAGGCTACTTTTAGACTTTGGTTTGGCATCTTGGTCCCAGAACATACAGGCTGTGAAAATTTAGATGAAATGTCTAATACCTTTCCTTTATGTGTGGGCCCAGTGATAGGACAAAGCATGCCTGGGGATTTGGAGATTATTTCTCTCAATTCCCAGCCAGTCTCTTCAGATCTGCCCAACTGAAGTAGTTAAATTTTGCTCTGTGCAACACAATCCACTACAAATATGGAATCCAGTAAAGACAAAGAAAGAACTACATATCACTACATATTGCAAATACTACTTATTTATTTGTATAGATATGTTGCCAAGTGACTGCTTGCCCTTTCAATATGTATAATCCATAAAATTAAATTGAAAATATTCTCCAGAATTTTCTACACAGATTCTCCAGAATATAATTAATTTACCAAAGCTTGAAGAGCTATGGATTATTTTTTTCTTTTTCCATGATAAAACTTCCAAATATAATGGGGTGCTCAGGTCTTACAATAAAACTTATTACACAGATGACAGGAGAGCGGCAAATAGATGTCCTTTGTTGTACAGGTGTTTTTATAAACTTAACAGGCAACAGAATTTTTTAATGAAGTCGGTCTTGTTGATTCATAATCCCATTTAACCACTCATGGCTTGTTTTTGGAATCCTTGTTCTAGCAATGTATAGAGCTGTTGTCTCCCAGTCCTGTCCTGAATGTTAACCTCTTGTATTTTAAGACACAGCTATACATGAGTCTTCCACCTTAACTAACAAAGTGACCTAAATTGGTGAAACCAAATATTTCATGCTCTCCAATAAATGTAATAGCAGTTTGTGATGTACAGGCTCAAATACAGATTATATCTCCTTTGCCAAATTTACCTGTATGCCTCAGCAAATTAGATGGATTGTTTCAATCATTCACACATTTACTCCGTCTTGCATCCATGTCAGTCAGAGACAAGCAGTGACAAGAAGCTCACCTTTGCAGCACATGAGCTACTCACTAATCAATTAATACCCACACATTGCCAGAAGGGATGTGTAGGAAGAGCACCAACTGACTTTTTCAACATTTTTTATTTTCTACATTGGAAGATATAAAGGAATCAGCTTGGTACTGCACTGAGAATGTCAAAGTCATGTGTTTGAATGACCACTGAAAATGCAGTTTTGTATTCATAGAGTTATAACTGGGAATAAGTTGATCCAGAGTGAAATTCCGCTGTTGAATTAAGTAACAACTATTACTGGCTTGCAAAAAGACACACTTGTTTTGTTCTGTTCCAAAGGATTGAGAGTCTTAATGACAAGTTGTGAGACCAGATTGACTTATATAGGAGTGGGGACTAGAAACATAAATGCTGCTTACCAGCAGGTCAATCTGTGCATTTGTCTCTTTGAATGAAGCCCTGGTCCCACTTATGGTAACAATGTTGAAATTGTCTGGAACTTTCCATATTCTTCTTTGGATGAACACTACCCAACATTGGAACAATCCATTTTGTAATCATTCACTTCCATATGGTGGTTCTGGGTTAATTGTTGGTCTGCTGATCCTAGAGGTCTCTTCCAACCTTAATGATTCCATGATTCTACAAAAAGGATTTTTTCATGTCAACAAGTATGAGTGGGAGAAAGGTAAAACAACAGTGAAATATACTGGACAAAAAGGATCTGATCAACTTCAGTATTTCCAAAGTATCTTAGGTAACAGCCTGTACAATGTATCCATTGGCGCACAGGAAGTTCATAGCCATTGTTTTATATGCATAAAACCATTATTTCTGAAACCACCTTCTCACCCACTGTGCTCAACCCCACTGAAATTAACTGGATTTTGTACATAATGATTTTTGAAAAAGAGAAAAAACCAAGAATCCTGTGAAGCTCACTTAAACTCTTATAGGTATAGGTCCAAATTGAAAACCCGATGAAATATTCCTTTAAAAGACATGGGTGTCCTTAAACTTGACATGCCTATATTACTGAATTAGAAGCTTATCATGTCAAGTTTATGGCACACCTTTAGGAAAAAGTAGTTCCAACAGCATTCTGAGTAGCTTCTGTACGCATAGCTGAGTGAGACATTATATATAAAAAGCAGAAATAAAGTGTAAATAATACATCATTTTTTGCACAGTGAAAAACTGAAGAGAGTTAGATTGGTAAATAAATAGCCCATCCTTTGTTCTTGTGTGGATACAGAAAATGCACTATGATTTTCCAAAGAATCAAAAGTAAAGAAGAAAGTGCTTTAGATGAAAATACCTGCATGTACACAGAAGATATTTATAAGCTTTTCTTCAATTTTAAACAGTTTTGTCATATGACACTTCTTTTTTTCTTCCTTTTCTGTTTTTAACATTTATTAATTTTATTGTTTGTTTTGTTGGCCTGTATGTTATTTTAGAAAGAGAATGAGATATTCTGATGGTGATACTTGGAATTTTGGTTCGTGAAAAAGGTCAGGTCCAAGATGCTCATTTGTTACAGGAACCAAAATGCCACTGATAAAATTTTGCAAGATGAAATGTATTTATGTAACAAAGGTCATCCTTCCAGAGAGTACAAATTGGTCCAGCTCTACTGAAATAGATAAATTTATATCAGTGTTTATCATTTGCCTTATAGGAACTTAGTTGTCATGTCAGATGATAGAAAATGCAGTGGAAAGACAGTAGCTTTACTAATAACAGAATACTAGAAGAGACCTAAATGCAAGAGATCATAACCTGACCATAGTCCATAGACATTTGCTCTTGACTCCAGTGAGGAGCAATAGATCCCCCCACAGCCTGAGTTCTTACAGCACTTCACTCACATTTTATAAAAACTGTTTTTTCTGCACATAAATCACCTACTTTTCAGATTTGGATTCAGTAGTGGAAAAAAAGTCATTGCTCCTACTACAAGGTAGTATTGTTTAAGTTTTTTCTTTGTGATAACGCTGCAATCAACTAGTTGATTAAACTTCTGTGGTTCAAAGGAAAAAGTGAAAATTAAATGTTAACGTCTGGAAATAAAATGTGGTATGGACCAATACCTGTATTCCAGATGCATGACAAGATGTTCCTTCACTTGGCTCAGAATCAAGAAAGTCCCTGATCTTCAAGGAGAAGCCTCACCAACCTGCTCCAAACCCTTCAGGTGATGATCTACCAGCTGTGACTATCCAAAGACAGATGAAACAGATTTTCTGCAGTACACCAGAAGAAGTGACAAACTAGGCAGCCTTCTAGAATACTGTGAAATGAATGCTGGGGGAAAATAAATCTCTACTGGTTTATTTGCAATAGATCTAACTCAGCTGGACATATATGAGCACAATTAATGATTTCTTATATGAGAGAACAACATCAGATCAAGAAAACAAAGACAATATTTCAACCAAGAAACAGTGGTTTCAGACAGAAACTGCAAGCAGTCAAGCTGAGAAATTGTATCAGATTCCTTGTAGGATAAGAAATTTCTTCTTAACCCTGCAGAATTGTATGTAATCAATGAGTCTTACAATGTTAGGAAGTCTACTCTTCAAGCACCTTCTTCACTGAGCAATCTTCCTCAAGAGAGCTGCTCTAAGATTCTTGAATTTTTCTAAAAATGCATCTTCAAGACAGTTGCTTCTCTGAGGCATATTCTCTACTCTTGCAAATGATCAGAACCATTAATGGCTTTTGCATGTGAGAAGAAAAAAAAATTTAAAATAAATAAAGAAACATTTTCTTATCAGTCATGTTGTTTTCCAGAAAGCTGAGAATTCCCGTTCCATACTCTTGAGAAGTTCTATTCATAATTAATAAATTCAAGTTTAAAAAGTGTAGAACGCCTAGGATACTCCTTTAACTATTTACACGAATCTTTTACCACTGCATTCATTAAATATAGACAGTAAAATCAGACAAATTAGTTAAACAATGTTCTGCAACCATTACTATTTAAATAGGAACAAAACCAAATCAGGTGAACAGAAATGCCGTACAGTTGAATAGAAATTATCTTTAAAAAGAGATCAGCATATCTCCCCACTTCTAACTAACCTCAAAGCATGATGTGCCAAGTACAAACCCATCACATTCTATGTTTTTCCAAGACCGTGTGTTAGGATTAATCATTTTCTGCATTCATTATAGCTGGAAGTATTTAACAAAGAAGTCTCAGCAGACAAGACAGCAGGTGGAATTCAGTATAACTCTAGAATTATTCTTATGCTTCTTCCCATATCTGCGGCCTAAAATCATTACACTCAGCAATGGTTTGCTACTAATATGGAACAATTGTTGTGTTAAACCCTTAATAGCATTTATTTTACAAAACGTAGATGCCTTTCTACCTCTGGAAAACGTGAAACACCAGTTTCTGCCCTTTCACCATTTTTCAGCCAGTAACAGCTTCAGTGTCTTCAGCAGTATTTCACCCTTTCAAAATCGAATGAAGGAAGAGTGACATTTATAGAATATTAGATGGATAGTTTTAAATTTATTTCACGCTGAAATCTAGTACTTATTTTGAAAAATGAGTGCAAATAATTCTTACCTTTTTTTCCCTATTAGACACATCATATATTCAAATTATGTAAATGTATCCCTTTCCCTCCAATGTAGGTGTCTGTGAGGAAAAAAAATGTTTAAAAAGTATGCAGCAGCATTATCTGCTTAGGAAATGAGCAGTGGTTTACTAACAAAGGCCTGCAGCCAGACTGCTCTGGTGGCTGGGATGGTTTGCCAGGATGAGCTGTGACTTGGGCCAGTCTATCTTGTATGGCAGAAAAAGGCTTGCAGCATTCCAAAGCTGTGCTCCTGTGGAGCAGTGCAACACTGTGCTGATGGAAATGCTGGCCCAGCCCCTCTGAAGCACAATGCAGTGGCAGATCAGGCTGTACCTTATCTCCCAAGCCCTGCCGCTCTCCAAGGTAAATTAGTTTCATAGAAGCATTTTTTGCTTTTGAGCTGACTGCAGGTACGTCCCTACACTTGTATGGCATGAGGACACTCTGGCAGTTCCAAGTACAGTCTCTCCCATGATAGGAAGATTAAGTATAAACTCCTCTGAAACAGGGTGAATTGACTTAGGAATCATGAACACTAGTACAAATGATCAGGAAGTTAATTAAAAGTTGTAAAGGCTCAACTTTTTATCTTTGTGTTTGCTGCAAGAAAACCTTCTTTCCACTCCCTCCACCTTCAGTACTTACTCAGCAATTTGACAGATATGCATTTATACATCATCCATTATGCACCACGAGCTCAAATTTTTCAAGCACACCCAGAAGAGCAGACTGGTGTGGTGAGGGCAATGCATTAAAGATTTTAGAGCAGAACCGTTATATTACACATTTGTAACAGCTTGCTGGTAAAGCTTATTCTGTTTTCTACGCACACTGCATGCATTGTTATCTTGACATACAGTCACTAGCAGGCAAGAGAAAAGGACACTGTCAGTTGTCACATCCTATTTTTTCTGGGATTGAATTGTTGCAGAAATAAAGTTTTATTATGCACCAGAATTTGTTCCAGACACAGCCTTAAACAATCCAGTGAAATGCACACTTCAGGATTTGCCTTTGCATATTAGACCCCAACAACTAAGTAAGGGTTAAAAATTTGGGGCAGTTAATCTAGTCACCAGCTCTAATACCATTTGAGAAAAATCTATTTCTTCTATTGCTGCAAGGCTGGACAGCCGTCTTAGGCAAATCACAGAAGAGTTAGGCTGCCCTGGAGCCAGGACAGAGAGCCGCCAAAACAAATATTTCACAATTGCTGTAGGCAGCTGTTGTAACTGGATTGTTCATCAAAGAAGTGTTTGTTTCTTCTGCTGTCCTTAGAGAACTGTGGAGATATTTAACACCTCAAGGAGGGAGGTGGGGGGTGGCCTGAGATATTGTGGGTGTAATCACAGTAGAAAAGTAAGATAACAAAACTAAAAGATTCAAGGCACTAGTTTCCTATGCAGAGAGTCAGTGTACAGTTTGACACTGGCAGTTTATGCCATCCTTCTTATGTCATCATCCTTGTTCTTGCAATAGGGTACTCTGTCAGATTCTGATGTCAGCTCTATTACTCAAGAAAACAAATTTCTTTAACAATGTGGGTTTTTTTCAGATAATTGAGAATATTTTTCAACTTAGGAAGATTTCCTCAAATTCTTAAGAAAAAGTCACATGAATATACTGCTGTATATAGCATCTTAAGCAAAATAAAAACAGTATTTATCCAAATTTTTAAACAACTCCTGTGAATTTGTCTGATGTTATTTTCATCCTTGTTCATGGTTTTACTTCATCCTGAAAACTTGAAGAGCTACATAGCTATAAGAAATATTGCCATTATGGTATCAAACACCTGATAAAACTGAAAATATTTTTAGATTTGGTACCAAATTTCAAAATTACTTTTGCAGAGTTGAAAAAGAGCAGCCTCTTCAGAAAAATGCTTTGAAAAGCACATGAATGTTAGGAAACTCCCATAAGTGCCATCATTTACCTTCTGAGTATACCTGAATATGATTTGTCTGTCATTGGAAACCAAATGTTAATACTCAGGTTGCCAATACTAATTACTGCCAGTATAGGCCTGCCATCAAAGGATTATCAAAGACTGTTAATGAGATCCACTGACTCAAATTATTTGATTCACTGATCACTAGATACAACTGGAAGTGTTAGACTGAAAGAAGACATTATCAGAGAAACTTTCATGGTCTCTTGCCCAAATCCTTACTTTATTCAGTTTTGCATAGAGGCAGGTAATTTACTTTACTGCATTTTTTACTGCATTTGCTGAATTGCAGAATTTGAAAGGAAATTGATGTTTTTCTGAAACGTAGATCAATTTCTTAGAACACTATTTCCCAGGGGAAAAAAACCCCCACAAACACAAAAGGTGGAAGAGGGGAAGAGTAAACAATGAAAAATAAACATAAACGTTTGAATAATTTCTGTATGAATAATATGTTTTGCTTCTAGCAAGGTGAAATATTTTCTTGGCGAAAAAAAAACCACAAAGCTCTGCTGAAATAGTACTGAAGTTACTCATTTATTTGTTCATTTGCTGAGAGAAAGACTTTAGCACCTGATCTATAGTGAAGATTGAGAGATCCCTGAACTCTAGTCCAGCAGAAAATACACATTTCAGCTAAACTATTTGAGCGCACAATGTGGTTCCCAGTGGAAGATGGAACACAAAACATGCATTCTAATCATCACTAATTTGGTCCCATGACTTGGGTTACATCTTCAAGCTGCTTAAGCAAAACCTGTTTTCATATTCCACTCTTCACTTCAGATAAGAGAAACAGGTTAAAGTTACAAAACCCCTTACTATTTCTAAGGAATTATTGAACATTTTACTTAAAATTCTTTGATGTGGTAAAATCTGTGAGATGAAAATCATGTGAATGGCAATACAAAACAAAATATGAAACAAAACATGAAACAAAATATTGGGCATTCATGTAAAACTACCAAACTTGCACTTAAAAAATTCAATTCTAAATTACTGGTTTATAATTATTTGTAACTTGATTAGATGCACAAGAAAATAACAATTCTTAAGTAAAAAAAAAAAAAAAAAGTCACATTTATTTTGAGGAAAGGTCTTCTAGACATAAAAAGAGTAGAGATTTTCTCATTATCTCAGTTACAATTCCTGCACAGATTCTATTTCTCACTACAGTTAGAGACTGATAAGGTTCTTGTGAGTCTGAAAGAAAATCTAAGACTGCATAATATTTTTTCATGGAGCAATTCATTTTGTTATTTTGATTGGCAGAGACTGTAATGTAGATATTTCAGGCCTGGGTTTTGTCTTCTGTAGTTTCATACTGCCAATCTTTGAGTGGACTGAAAGAGCCATAAAGTTTTTAAAGGAATTCCACAGATGTATTAATGTTTGCATTATTATTTGTACCTTACTTTTATGTCAACAATTATAAAATAATGGCTTGCACTCAGATCACCACAGTTAAATACAGTGTTGTACCGATAACTTTCTATAAAGGAAGTAATATCCAAATGATACTAAAATTTAGAGTCATTAAAAACATAAATGAAGTAACATATACAGTCATTTTATGAAGATAGAATAAGCTACAATATTTTTATTTTGAAGAAAATGACAGCAAAGTTTAGACTCCAGTCAGCAGCCCAGATAAATGCTAATGACTTGGATTTAGACTGGATTAAAAAACTCCAACACACAAAACAGGTCCATCAACTAATATGACTACAGCTATATGACATGCAGCACAATCTATTGATCGATATTTTTTTCACATATTGTATTAAAGATTTGCGACTTTCCTCCCATAAGCTTCATTTTCACAGCCACCATATTTATTGTAACTGACTGCACCTATCCTCAAAAAGTTTGGAATATCTTGTTCAAATCTTTTAAGAATCTGATAGATGCTGAAGTCTGAAAGGTATGAAATTTCTATAAATTCATACCCTAAGAAGGCCCTAATTTATACACTGAAGAGAAGAAGAGTATGATTTTAATACCAGTACACTTTGTTTAACATGTCTGTTGGCCAATAACTTGGTTACCTCAGGCCATTCATAGCCTTTCTTAACCAGCAACAAAGAGGGAAGAAGAAATTTAAGGGATTATAAGAGATGGTTTAGAGCCACCTGTACAAAAAAAATCATGTTATTTTGGCATCAGAGAGGAAGAAAAGGAGTACTTCAGTGCTGAAAGCAGGAAGAATTGAACTGGGGTTGCCAGCACATAAAGAATTGAGATCAGTAAGGAATTGTCATTAGCTACAGGTGGAACAATTTATTCTTATTTTTAATCATAAGGTAGGAAGTGGCAATAATATTCTTACATGAATATCAGTTTGCTTCCTTTTCAATAATACTTGTTTGTTGAGGAAATAATATTTTTTGCAGCCTTCCTAGGGGATGTGTTTTAGAAAATATCTATAAATCCTTTTTAAAAATGTATATTCATAACTAGAAATACACGTTTTATTAATAGGTCAATAGTAAATACATTTATATAGGCAAGATTCATCAGTGCACTTGGAAATTTTTTATCCTGGCTATTCAAATGATGGATCATTTTACCTCATATATTCTGTAAAGATGAAAACACCTTTTTTGTATATTATGCAGAAACCTAATTTATCATTTGCAATTATACAGTAAAATTTCTCATAATAAAAGTTATTACTGTAAAATTATTTTGCACCAGACATAAGTTTTTTATATGTTTTTTTGTTTGGTTGGCTTTTGGAGGTGGAGGGAGTGGGAATTGTTTGTTGCTTGTTTTTGTCAAGATGTTTTGAAGAAATGGGCATAAAGCAGCAGTGAATTTCAGTGTGTAATTTGGTCTCATATTTTTTGAAGCCTTTTACACTATGTCTTTCAGTTTCATCCCCAAGACAAATAATTTCTGAAAGTCTACAAAAGAAAGACATTGATGTCAGAATCAGTTGTGCTCAATGCATTCTGTATAAGAACGGGTTTGTGCTTAATTCACCTCTTTCTTACTTGCACCTCATAAATTATTTTTCTGTGTCAGGAAATCAATATGTTATACAGTTTGTTGTGCATCAGTTATGATGTGCTTTAATCACCCTGGTGATCACCCTAGCACTTGGTACCACAGTCTGCTGGGAAGTTTGTCTCCCATCCTTTGGGCATAAGGAGTTTTGTTAAATTAGCTCCAGTAGAAAGTGTTAGAAATACACTGCAGATTTACAAAAAGCAGTAAGATAGAAAACTTACACCTGGAGTTACTATAGAAATTCATCCAAGAAAGGGGAAAATGTTTTGCCCTTTATAGTATGCTGTGGTATATAAAAGGTTAATTCAGTGAACTGCAGAAACAGTCTGATTTTTCAACCTCTGATGAAACAAAAAAATTATGAGAAAAGCACATGGTAATTTATTCATCATGTGGCACAATTCTTGATTCAGCTTAAAGCTGACAACACTGATGAAATGTACCATTACAATCACAATGAAGCCGTTACAGTATATTATATGAATTAAAAATTAAGATTTATCCCTGAAAGTGTGAGTAGAACAAAAAGTGTTTGTTTGCTAGATGAATACTCTAACAAGTTAGGCAACAGACAGATAGAACTGAAATTCCAGTATGTACATTGCACACAACAAATCGGACGGTGTTTCCTCCATTCTGAGGGTTTCTGTGTCCTGTCTTGTGCTCCAGTTAGGATCACAATCCCACAGGGTCCAACTGTGCACATTGTATTTTCTGGTGCTTGCCTGATTCCTGGCTCCAGAGCTGATGTCAGCAGAATGATAGAAACAGAGCATATCCATCACTGACTGGATTCAGTATTCAGTTTCTGGACTTTGGTATTTGCACAGATACATCTTAGAAGCATTGTGTTTAGTTCTGAGTCTCCTCATCCTTTTTTTTACTCTGTTTCTTTCAGGAGACACTTAACAAGTATCCACAGGTAAGTATGGTGTTAAACAAGTATTATCTCCAAATCTCGCTGTCCTTCAGTGAAAATATTTATACCAGACTCCCTGACTACTCCAGAAAACAAAATTTAAACCTTCATTCTGAAACTTTTGCTAGCCTCTCTAGCTTCACTGAACAGATGGAAACACTTATAAATAAATTGTATTTCCTAGTTCAGCAGCATTTTGGAAATGGAAGCTCTTTCACTGCTTTCCCCATGCAGCACTCAGTCTAATTAAGTCCAAATAATTCAGTTTCCTCAGTGTAATAGAGGCAGGAGAGGAGAAGGGAAGGTTGTCGAGGAAGGGGAGGAGAGGGAAGGCAAGGTAAGGCAAGGGAGTAGTCTGTTATCAACATGAATTCATGATTTTTCATTTTCTTATTACTCCATCCTGTTACTATTTTGGAGTTTTAATAGAAATTTCACATTATTCTTGAATTTCTTCTGTAAACTTAAGCCACCATTCCTTTTCTTGCTCTCTCACAACAGGCTTTTTCCCCTGACTGGACAGGACTTGACAACAATAAGGTAGAAGAAAAGAAGGTCTGAGGTTTTTGGGCTGTGGGCGTTAAGCAGGATAACATCCTACACCACCATGAATGAAGAATCAGCACAAAACAAGGGGAGGAAAAGAGTTTCATCATGTTCAATGCAGTTGTCATCCTTCACCCCCAAAATCAGAAGTACCTCTCCCCACTGAAACCAAGGGGGGCAATCTAGGTGCCAGGTCTCATTTTCCAAAAATATTGTGCCGCTCTTGCTGGACCCTTCAAAAATTTACTGGTACATGGATTATGGGGACATCCAGGAATCTCAAACATGGTCACACTGTGCTATGTAGGAAATATATCCTGAACAAAAACCTCAAAAAAATTCATGTAAAGTTTTGTTAGTTTGGGATTTTAATGAGAGCACTTTTGTCTCCCTACTGGTTTTTTTTCTCCTCTCAGAAAATCTCTCTCATTTTGCCATCCTATTTGCCTAGCTATTGTGACAGACAATAGCTATCTGATACCAAGAAGCTGCAACCTGCAGAATGTACAGATGCTCATAACTGCTTCATTGCATTAACATCAGTTTCACATACCGATTTATATCCCCCTTATTGGAAGCACTGTTGTATTCTAGAAAATCAGCAGAAAATCTCAGAAAAATTAACATCAAGGAGATGTGTTTAAAAGAGATCACTTTGGAAAAAATGACACACATTGAAACTGGGTTTTTACTAACCTCTTTGAGTTGTCAAACACTCCTGCTTTTCCATGATCCTGAGCACCGACAAAATGGATGAATGTTTCAAATATGGAGGGTACAAATCAAGATCTGGCAATGCAGCAGAAACAGGAAAAGCTGCTTTGAAAAAGGGTGAAATTTGAAGAATGTTCTGCTGTCTAATATTCTGCAGGATTAAGGAGAATTTGAGTCTTCACAGAAACCAGTCAAAAGATTGCTGTCACATCCTGAAATGGAAGCAATCATTCATTCGCAAGTTTTCCTTCTAGACCTCCTCTCAATGAAATTCAGATCATTATTTCCCTGGAGCAATGCTGAGCTGCCTCCAAGAGGTTCCTCTTCCAAAAGCAGAGTTAAACCCTATTAGATTAGGTTTTCTTTTTTATATATTTATTTTATTTTCTCTTACTGCTTCTACTGTTGATCTCACACACTTACAGCTAGGAGACAGGCATAAAGTACAGAGGTTTTGCTTCCCTGCAGAAAGGGAAAATTTGATGCTGCTTTCACATGGGATTATTCAAGCAAACCCTGATTTCCTAGAGGGCAGAGGGGTGCAGCAAGGAGCAAAAGATGAGAGGTGATCAATCACTGCTGCTATTTCTGCATATGAAAAGAGAAAAGAAACAGCCTTTCCAAGACATTGGATTCGAATAGCTTAAAGTCAAACAAACTCAAAGGGTGAAGGACAAAGAAAGCTCACTTCTTCATACTTCCTGGGTTTCTGCATCTGCTAGACATCGCTGTGTCAAAATATAGTAGGGATGGCTCTGGGCTAGCTGAGCTAACTAGATCTGATGAGGAAGATCCCACTATACTCCTTGAAGAATCAGAGCAAGTATCATATGTAACTGCTCCAGCTGCATCTCTAAGAGAACCCAGAGATGGGTATTGATGTATTTATTAAAGGACAGAAATGGTGTCTTGGAAAGACCAGTAAAGGCAGAGAAAAAATGGATTTTATTTTCAGTAGGTAATACATCAGAGATGACAATGATCAGAGTGGCAATGTTTAAAGCAAATATTTCAGCTATATCATGTTTCCAGCAGAAAAAAAAAATAAAAAATAAAAAAAAAATAAAATAAAATAAAAAAAAAATAAAAAAAAAAACAAAAAACCACAGTTTCATTTATGAAATGACTGGGAATCAGACAGACCTTAAGCCATTGCAAACTTTGACAACTCCAAATTCTTCCCCCTATTCATTTCTTTAAAAATAAATTAAGATTTGGATCAGAACAATTTTTTTTTTCCCCTCATCTATGCTAGTGTGGGAAGGTGTGGTGTGTTGACCCTGGGTAGGTGCTAAGTCCCCACTGAACTTGTGCTATTACCCTCTCCTCCTCAGCTGCACAAGGGAGAGAAAATACAAGGAAAGGAGGTAAAGTTAAGGACAAGGAGAGATCCCTTACCAATTACCCTTACTCTCACTGTCATATGCAAAACAGACTTAACTCAGAGAAATTACCTTAGTTTATTACCAGTCACATCAGAGTGGAATAGTAGGAAATAAATCCAAATCTGAAAACATCCTCTCCCCCTCTCCTCATTTCTTCCTGAACAAAATTTCACCCTCAAATTCTCTCTCTCCTCCCTTCACAGTGGTGCTGGGGTATGGGGAATGGTGGATATAGCCAGTTCACCACATATTGTCTCTGATCTCCTTCCTCCTCAGAGGTGGGACCCCTCACATTCTCTTCCTGCTGAAGCACGTGGTCCCTCCCAAAGGAAACAGTCCTTCACAAGCTTTTCCCAGGTTGGTCCTTACCAGGAGGTGCAGTTCTTCACTATCTGATACAGCATGGGTGCCTTCCACATGGTTCATTCCTCAGGAACAGCCTGCTCCAGCATGGGCTCCCCATGGGGTCACAAATTCTGCCAGTAAAACTGCCCCAGCATGGGCTCCTCTCTCCACAGGTTCTGCCAGGACCCTGCTCCATTGTGGGGTCTCCACACAGTCACAGGCTCCTTCATGTAATCTCTTACTCCAGAAAGAAGTCCTCCATAGGCTGCTGTGGATGGGTGGAATGTAGGAAAATAGAGATAGTGATGAAGGTAATCTCACCTTTAAGGAGTTACAGCTCTGTTAATTGTCAAGCATTAAGAACAGGTTTGCTTTTAATAGGCCACAGCCAGATCCAATTAAGATAAGTATTGTAAAAGAGTAAGTTAGCTGGTCAAAGAGGAAGATGGAGTTTGTTGGCTGTGCTGAGAAGAAGGAGTCAGTGCTGTGAGGAGCTGTGGGTCGTTATCTGCTCCACCTTGGACCATGGGTTAAGGGCAACCATCCTGCCTCACCTTGGTCTTTTCCAGGACTGCAGGGGAATCTCTGGTTCAGTGCCTGGAGCACCTCTTCTCTCTCCTTCTTGACTGGCCTTGGTGTCTATTGGTCTCACAATGTTTTTCTCACATGTTCTCAATTCTCTTCTGGCTGTTTTCCACAGCAGTTTTTCTCCTTCTTCAACAGGTTGTCCCAGAAGATGCTAGAGCTCTCAGAGATGTCTTTCTCACAGACGGGCTCTACCTTGGCAAGTGAAATATCTGTCTTGAAACCATCTGGCACTGGCTCCATCTGATAAGAGTGAGGTTTCTAGAAGTTTGGCACAGAAGCCACCCCTGTAGTCTCCCACCTCACAAATAAAATCTTGCCATGTAAACCCACTGGGTAGTTCTCAAATAGGACTATCTTCCTTTTTAATAAGGCTTGATTCTGAACTGCTCCTCCCAAACTGAACAGCCTTGCCCTTCTGCAAGGCTCTGCTCTTCAAGGGACCAAAGTCCCTTCAAGCATTTTTAGCAAGCATTTTTCCCCCTGCCACTTTCTCAGGCCTTCATTATAACCTAATTTGAAAAATTCCTTACATGAAGAGCCACGTCTTCACAATCACAAAGCATCTTGTGTGGGCTTCTCTATACAATGTAACAGGACAAAATACCCCATTTTGTGAAAAGGACAAGGAGATTGCCCTTTGTCAGCATTGCACTTAGCACTGGGAAATAGAAAAAGCAGGTAGCAGGAAACAGTGGAAACACAAATGTGCGCTGAGGATTTTTTCTTCACGTTACTCTAATTTTTTCTATAGCAGAAAACCAAAATATTTCTTTTTACTGTACTCCAGCCAATATGAAACTGAAAAAATATTGAACTATTCAGATAAATCAATCTAAACTCAGGCAAAAAAACTACCTCCCTCCCAGGCATTAGTTATGCTCTCTTTATTCCTTCTCCTTCTTTTCTATTTGGCTAACTGACAAATCAATTTCAAGCAAAAAGACTTAAACTCCTGGCAAAGGTCTACACAAGACTTATTAAGACAAAGGAAATGTGAGAATATTTCTCTGTTTATGAGATGACATCACAATCAGACAATATAATTGTGATACACATATGTCTTCAGAACTCGGGAATGTTCAGCCCTTGTTACTGAAGGATGTCTAGAATTATTTTACCTCTTCATATGTATTCTTCATCTAAATACTGCACTGACAAGAACACATTGTCATGGAGAGGAACCTGCTGTCACAACTGCTTGTCATTTCATCTCCTCTTTCACATTTTAATGAATGACCTTGGCTAAGTCTGTGCAATGCTTTGCAACAGCAAGCCTAAATAAAGAATGAAAAACACAGCCAGGAGAGCTGCACAGAGGGAAAGAAACAGAAAGAGGAGGTATCCAACTAGTATTACTAGTTAACTGAATTATTCTCATCCACATGCTTGGAGATTAACATTGTCTGCGGTTTTTTGACTTGAAGCCAACCTAAGCTGTCTCTAAAATTCCC
Organism: Onychostruthus taczanowskii; assembly: GCF_017590055.1. Lineage (NCBI taxonomy): Eukaryota > Metazoa > Chordata > Aves > Passeriformes > Passeridae > Onychostruthus > Onychostruthus taczanowskii. The sequence goes on from NW_024499474.1 coordinate 99,180, forward strand.
AGCCAAAAGTATTTTGGTCAGGTTTGTCAAGAGTATCACAAAAGCTGGTGTCTTGTTAACTGGTGATACTCTAGAAGCAATGACTCAAAATTGAATGACTAATAGACCTGAATATGAAAAAAAACAATCAGACACTAGAGGAAGAATGAATGATAACAAGGAATAATTTTATTGTCCAGGAATAAAATGAAACAAAACCACCTCAAGATTTAGATCTTGAAAACTACAGCCATAAAGGTGCACTCTTTTTCTAGCTTTGATGCTGAATATTGTTTTGTAAACTATAATGTTTGTCATAAAAAAAAATAAATCCATAACATGCCAAATTTTTCATGTAGAAATGTTCAATCCAAAAATGTTAAACCATACAGTAAATGCTGTCCCAGGAACAGCAGAACCCCACTGCTTTGGTGAAATCAAAACTTATCAAAACTTGTCCACAGCTTGTTAAAGACCCTGTAAACTGACCAAGAAAAAAAGTATGTTCACTGGCACTAGTCCTGTGTGGAATGGTAAAAATGGTGGATTTATTCTGCACTTACAAAAAAGTGTTAAGGCTCAGTCCATGCTCAGAGAAAACAGAAAGGATCTAACACTCAGATATGCTTTTGATTTGTTTATTATCCTTCCTAATACTGATGGATCTCCCTTCCCATGTATCCTTGGACTGCAATCTTGCAGTGGAGAATATAACTGTGTGACAATAGACTGCACATCTCTTTGAATGATCAAATTTCTTTGGTTTACTTATTATTTTTGAGGTAAGTAAAACAAAGTCAACACCTATAGCTAACTAGCCTACTTGTACACCAGATAGAATGAAACAAAATGGCTATACATTATCTGACCACTACTTTCCTTTGCAGAAATGAAGAGCTGAATTTGCTCTAGGTTCCCCACAAAAAACCACAACAGTGAAGGACTTCAAAGTATCACAGTAACACAACATGAGGCTTGAAGGCTACTGTCCTTAAAGATGAGGAATTTGGAATTTTGAGAAATCATAAGAAAAAAGAAATTGCAGAAAGGCTATTTAAGTTTAAATCACTACCTAAGCAAATTCTCAAAAATCAAAAAAATCAGGATTATTTCCCTAGAAACACATATTTTTTCATTTCAAATCCAGAGTCAAAGTCAGAAATCCATTTCTGTCTGGTGTATAAACATGAGATGCAGTAGGCATGTAGCAGAAAATTAATACAGGTATAAGGAGATTTTTTTGTAGATTCCTTTCCATATTTGATCAAGTAGACATTGCCACTGAAGTTGTCAAAATAACCTTTTCCAATCCTCTCTATTATTTAAGCATCTCTACCACATTAAGAAAATGAAAAACATTAGCTTCATGCATCTTTTTTTTATATTTAGAAACCAAAAAAAAAGGTGAGTTAAAGCATTTAGCTTCATTTTAAAATTCTCATGTTTTAATTAATGCACTTATATTATATTTTAAGGTACACTAGAACACATTATTTGATTATCAGCTACAATGCCTTCATCTGACACTCAGCACTGAAATTGTGTTCTTATTTCATGCTATGAATATTGTATGCTAAAACCTCTCTCTGCAATGTGATTTAGCTGTATAGTAAATACCACATATTAGCTAGTTCAGAAAGAGTAATCTCCCTTTACCTTCCAGTGGCATCTGGAAGACTGACTGGAAAAATGTTACCCATCTTTTCCCAAGCCAAAATTAACCTTTCTTGACTAATGGGTCAAGTTAACATTCACAGAGCTGGAATAGCTGGAATTAAATACCTGAACAAATTAGAGCAAAATAACAACCTCCATTGTGCCTAACCCCATATCACAATATTTCTGACTTTATTCTTTGTTTGGGGGGGGAGGGGGGGGAAGCGGGGGGGGGGTCATCTAAATACAAATTTTAAAAAGTTATTTCCTAACTACATAATCATCATAGAATCTTAAAATGGTTTGGGTTGAAAGAGGACACTGAAAAACACCAAGTTTCAACACACTTACCACAGCCAAGTAAATTTTCAATCAAACCAGTTTGCTCAGAGCCCTATCCAACCTGGCTCTGAACACCTCCATGGATGGGACATGCACAGATTCTCAGGGCCCTGTGCCAGTGTCTCAGCGCTCCTACAGGAAAAAAATTATTTTCTAACATCTAATGCAAACCTAGTCTATTTCTATTTGAACACATTACCCCTTGTCCGGTCACTACATCCTCATGTAAATAATTTTGCCCCATATTTCCTGTAAGTTCCTTTCAGGTACTGGAAGGCCACAATTGGGTCACCTTGAAACTTTCTTTTTAGCTGAACAATCCTAATTCTCTCAGCTTTTCCCCATAGGAGAGGTGCTCCATCCCTCTGACCATGTTGATGTCCTTCCTCTGGACTCACTCCAGCAGATCCATGTCCTCCTTGTGCTGGGCCCCCAGAGCTGGGTGCAGGGTTCCAGGTGGGCTCTCAGCAGAGCAGAGCAGAGGGGCAGAATCCCCTCCCTCCCCTGCTGCCCACGCTGCTTTGGATGCAGCCCAGGACACGTTTGTCTTTCTGGGCTGGCAGTGCCCATGGCCAGCTTCTCGTCTCAGCAGGGCTGCTCTCAATCTCTTCATCCCTCAACCTGTGTTTATGTCAGGGACTGTCCTGACCTATGTGCAGAACCTTGAACCTGATCTTATGTCTTGGTTTAAGACATTTTAAGAAGCAACATTCTGGAATGACCTGCTTCCTCTTATAAGTTTAGCTGGTTTATTGCCTTTCCACCAATAAGAAATGAATATGAGTAAATATAAGTGAAAAAGTGAGAGCATACAAGGTGAACAGGAACAGGCAAACAAAATCATCATAAATATCTGCTGGGTACAAAACTGCTAAATCTCAGGAACAACATGGGAACTGTGAAACACTGAGAATGGCGGGACACTGTGTGTGCTGAAAGGACAAAGGGAAGATTATTTCAGTCTTCCCCTTACCCCCTTTGCTCTGTTATCTCCCCAGCAGCTGAAGTTCTCACTGGTATTTTCTGGAGCAAGGGACTAGAACTCACAGTGGGACTTCACCTTCCTCACATCAGGAGATGACAGGAGGGGTGGGCTGGAGCATCTCAAACTTGGTGCTTTTCACACTTCAGCCAGGCCGGGTTGCAGGCCTGCAGCAACTGTGGTGTGGCAGCACACAGTCATTCCCAAAGCTGCCTCAGCTCTTTAAATGCCAATAATCCATAAGGCAAGTGAAACAAGGGACATGAAAGCAAACCAAAAAGCAAGAGAGATAGAGACTCCACATGAGTCAAAAGTCCACAAGTCCATGCATGCTCTGCTTCCATATTCCAACTTAATAACCCAGGCAGCCCATGCCCCTGTTCCCAGCTACAGAACTCAGCCTTAAGGAGACAGCAACAATTTGGGCACAGATAGATGTGAAATACAATGGCATTTTGGGTCATCCATGGTAGTCTTGTTAAACTGTGTAAGATTCTCATAGGCCTGCTTCTCAAGCCTGTCTAGATCCATCTTAATGGCATCCCATCCTTCAGGTGTGTCAAGTGAACCAAACTTTACATGTCTGTCAGAGCCATGATTCCATTCCTGCACTTAGGAATCAGATTTCCAGTCTGCAAAATGAGGTCTAGCACCTGTAAAATTCTTCATATACAAAAACTATTTGTCCTATCTATATTGTTTTTTCTACACTAATAGTATGACATGGAATTTAAGCTAGCTCATTTTTGTTATAGACAGTTGATCTCAAACTTGCTACTTCAGTTCTTTCTGCAGCTCAAGTATTGGAAGTACTGGAAGCTCAAGTCAAATTACTCATGATACACAGGACACAATGAATTAGGTACTCCAGTCTGTAAAGTAGCTGAAAGTAGGGAAATTGTGTAAATTGTCAGGTACTAAAAGAGATACAAAACCTGTTCATCTCTGATGCAATATTTCCATCCTCTCTCCCTGATTTAATTAAGTACTATTTCCATGTTCTTGTTAACTCCTGGAATCCTGATAACACACTTGCTCAATACTCAACAAAGCCACAGGAGCCTGTAAAAAGCCCTGCTCCAAGAGCTCTTCATGTTCACTTAACATCAGCATTTCCAACTGCATGTAAGGAAACTGAAGAATTAGATGTTATCCTCAAAACTGAGGAAAGGTATGTCTACAGACCTATTTTCCTATGGGGCTATGAAAGCATGCCTTAAATATGAAATATAATATTGCTCAGCCACATTTCATCCTGCTAGCATTTTCTCAGTCCTTAGAGAATCCAAATCTTTGTAGAAGCAATTCCTATGTTCTCAGATATTCTTCATAGTTGAGGCTATTCAGCTGAAGCAGGTTGTTACCAACCTTTATTCTAATGGATCTGTAGCTTTTACTGTTCAACATATTTTTGCAGCTGGAAGAAATGAGATCCCAGTTTTTCAGCTCTGCCCTCATAATTGTTTCCCAAGAAACTCAGTCAGCAGTTCTCCATTTACAACTGCTCTCAATCTAACTGTTGAAACTGCATTTTTTTAATAATACTGAACATTTTCATAATAATATAATATTTTCTGATAATTTTATTTTTCTAAATACTTTAATAATCTTTAGTATTCTTTACTTTGCCCTTGTACACATTTTCATTATCCTAATATGTCATCTGGGACACCCATTGCCTTTTTCTTTAATCACATCATGAACTATCTCCTTTGGTCAATATAATCCCAACTGTTTTGATCTGATTTTACAAGTGGACTAAATATTATTAAAGAACTTTCAATGTAATGGTTGTCATATTCTCTGAGATTAATTTAGAGATCCCAGTCCATAATTGAAATCTGGGCTTATAACATTCATTTAATTCAGAAGCAAGATTTGAGGCAAAACTGGTGTCTAAAAATGCTCTTACCTGTGATATATTTCAATCTTTTCCTCTTTAAAGGAAGGAACATTCACGGTAAAAACCTCTTGAGGAGTTTCCTCAAAGGCCATTTGAGACTCTCATCAATGCAAGTCAGGAGGAACCTGTTCTGTATTCAAGGAGACAGAACACTGCCAATTTGACATGAAAAAAATGAAAATTCTCCCTCTATGAAAGTCTTTTAAAAACACATTTAAAAAGTAAGATGTGGCATGAACCACTCATCCAAGGTGAAGCCAGAGAGCATTTCAATTGTGAACTTGCTGAACTGAGGCTTCTTATGTCACATGAGGAGCGATTTTACATACAATTTCTAGTCATGTCCCTACAAACCCTGAAACAACCATAAAATTCAATGTCCTAATTAAGAGCTATGAGACTAAATAATAAAGAAAATGATATATCACTGCAAATGGATATTACTGCAAGAACTGCCTGTGAGTGGTCTGCAATTCATCATGCAGAGCATGACTGCTTGCATATTGTCACTCTCTTTCTAATATATATTAAAATTAATACCTCTCATGAATTTTGATGGCTCATCTCCATCTCCAGTTTGGAATGTGCAGTGCTTTTCCACTGACCATTTCAGAAGTGGCTGTAGGGGCCCAGCCACTTCTGATCACTTCTGATCACAGCCGCGTTGCAGTCCTGTCCTGTTTTTCCCAAGTACCCACCCAAGGATGCTGCCCCAGGCACACTGAGGGATGGTCCTGGTGTCCTAGGGCAACCCTGACCTTACAGCTACTCTGGTTGGGTTGTGCTCACAGCTCCTCTGACCAGCAAGCCAGGACCTGAGATGTCATTGCTGGGTCCCCTACATGATCTACCTCTTGCCTAAAACTTCTCTGCAAATTGCTTGGAGCGTTCTGCCCTGCAGTCTGTCATCACAGCCTCTACTTGCTGGGAAAGAGTTGCTGAAAGTTGTCTCTGAACAAATCCTGTACTTTTCTCCATTCGAACCCCATAGTAAATCTTATCCACTTACCAAGCAAAAAAGGCTAGCAAATATGTTGGACCACGGGGCTTTTTGTGAGTAGGAGGCAGGTTGCTCCAGTAAAAGGCCATGTCCCAGGCTCATTGTGCCTTCTCCAAGCACAAGACAAGATGTTCTGACAGAGCAGGGGTCCACCAGACCATGCAAACTGCATGGTGGTCATCTTTGGGGCTCTCTGGTCTATGAGTTTTTAAAATGTGCCCATATTATCTTTTTAATTACCCTATAAAAAGCCTGAGCAGTGAGTGAATAGCATGACACAAGTGATGCCAGGTTTACAGATGGATGCTTGGCTGGGTATAGACAGTTGGAGAAAGATGGACCTGATGTAAAGAAGCTTGTTGTTTTTTGGGTTTTGTTGGTTTTTTTTTTTGTTTGTTTGTTTGGTTGGTTGATTTTTGTTGTTGTTGTTGTTGTTGTTGTTGTTGTTGTTTGTTTGCTTTTGTTTTGGGGGTCTTTTTGGTTTTTTTTGTTTTTAGTGGGTTTTTTTTGTTTGTTTTTTTGGGGGGTTTGTTGTGTTGTTTTGTTTTGTTTTGTTTTGTTGGGTTTTTTTGTCCTTCATTCCCTGACCAAAGGGATAGCTTTTGGTCATCAAAATCTTCAGATAATGGTTTCAATTGGCAAACCTGACAACTTGCTAAGCACCCATCAGACCTTTCCTCTACCAGTTCAGTCATCTTAATGATGGAAATAGTCACTTTTGAATGAACAAAATCACTTTTGAATGAAGAAAGAAAACCTAGAGAACCAGTTCACAGCAGAACTTACCTGTAAATGGGCCTCCCAAAAGCAGTTGAGATTTAGGTCAAGGGAACTGGCAGATGAATCTGTGAAGACACTGTCTTTCATGTTTGAGAAGCCAAGACAGACTGATGAATTTTCAGAGGAATCATAACACTCAGTTTTAAAAAGGGCATCCTCTGGAGCATGCCCTCTAAAATTCTATTAGTGGTCCTCTTTGAAAAAATGATGCTAGCTTTGGAGAAGGCAAGCAGGGCAAATTAGAAGGAGTGAAGGAGTAAGCTTTGCAATATTTCCCAGTGTTATGGAGTGACTGCTAGAGTATTGGAGTTTCCCTACAAATTGACAGTCTAATTTATAAACCTTTGTTTCTATCAGTTAGTTCTTGCAGCTGAGCAGTTCAATTTGGAAGGAAGGTGGCATAGTAAAGCATTTCTCTGTTCAGGACTCTTCTTTAAGGCCTTTAAGATAGCTTCATAAAAATACGCTTATAAGAAGGGGGACAAGGTTGCAATATCTTAATGAATGGAGTCATTCTGCTGTAGATCAGCCGTGGAAATGAGAAACGCCATGTTTGAGAATTGAAAAGACAGAGACTTGAAAACAGTCTTAGAATACCTTGGAAGCTGCACAATAAAACCTCAAGCTTTCAAGTGTCCTAGGAAACCCTCCAGTGAAACATCATAGAATTTATTAATGTTGTTGATCTACTCGCTTATATAGCCTTCTGCAAAGCTGACCTGTTGGTCAGATCTTAAAATTATTTTAACTTCCTGCTGAGTTGCCTGTGGGGATTTTTGAATGACATGCTCTGCTAGGCCACTGAGAAAAGCATGTGACTTTCTTTTTTTATAGTAGTATCATTTCTCTGAGTTAATGGAAATGCACTTCTATAAAAAAATAGCAGCCACTGAATTGATTGCACTGGAGACATATTACATTTGTGTTTCCATAACATGGCTGACAATTGCTTAAAGCAAATCTCTTACTCCTCAAGCCATTTCTTTCTCTGTTTCACCGTATCAGACAAAACTTATTAACCAGCAGGAGGAATTCTGGCAATTTTACCATCTGCATTGGGCCAAATATGCTGAGTTAAGTCAAAAACAGCTCTCACTTGAAGTGCTGATTAAAACAAATGACAAGACATAATGAATTTACAAACTGTCTACACACTTCCACGTCAATCAGAGCATTCCTACTGAGAGATGCCTTGCTGTCTCCTCTGTTGAACCTCTATGGTGTAGTTTCATACCATGTTCCAGTGTTTTAATACTGGAACTTTTGTTACCCTCATTTCATCCTCATTACACAGTATTTTCTACAGGAACTTATTTCTTTTGTTGGACTTCAGTCCCGTAGTTTGAAGTATTTGGATCAAGCTTTTCAATGTCTATCTGATGATTCTGTAACCTCTATTCAGCAATGATAGCTGAGTTTGCAGGACATTAGTAAGTTATTCCTTTTCTTTAAAGTAAGGATCAAATTCCTCTTGGAGATGTGCCTAAATTTGGGATACATCTGGAGCTTCTTTTTTACAGTTTGATTTTGTCGTCTCTTTCAAGCACAATTTTTTCCAGACTCCCTCTTTCTTTTGGGCAGTACTCAAAGCCCTCTCAAATTCTCCAAAAGCAACCCTTCCAGGTTTTTTTTCTGATGTTTTAATTCCTCACCTTTTTCACTTGTGTGTTCAATCTGAGCACATAGCTGTGCTATCTCCTACTTTTTCTTTTCTAGTGTTTCATGGACTTGCCAATTTTTCTCTGCAATTGCAATTCCATTGTCTTGCTTAGTCAGATTCTTTGCATCACACAGCTGCATAACCAGCAGTTTAGTCTTCTCTGCCTCATGAGTCTCTGTACAATAGGTATCAGGGTTGGTGGAGGTTCATGGCCCGTCAATAGATAATGATGATGATCCATCTACATCAGTTACCAGGATCAAAAAGACTTGTCCCTGATATCACAGCCACCACCACAATGGAAAAAAATGAGTTATAGTTATAGGTGATTCCCTTCTAAAAGGTACAAAAGATTCCATATGCTGGACAGACCCTCTTTTAAAGGAGGTTTTTTTTCCTTCCTGGGCCCTGTGTTATGGACATCACTAGGAAATTTCCTAGTCTGATTATAGCCCATGGATTGCTATCATTTCTGCTCTTTTATGTGCATGACATTGAAGTCACAACTTTTAGTCCAAGGATGATGAAAGAGTTTAGGACCTTTAGGTTGGTTTTTTGTTTGTTTGATTTTATTATCCTAGATAGAAGTGGTCAGCTGCAAGGTTTTATGTTTGGGGTTTTTTTCTTTTTCTATGTACTCATGTATTTCCTGGATAACTTTGTTAGAAAGTGTTGAATTTCTGTGGTCATGTATGTTATATGACAATTTCTACCTTTCTTTGCAACAGTGAGTACCCAGCATGGCATTTACCCAGAAACCTTGACTAATGAAAAGTCCAAACCTCATCAGAGAAGAATCCAAAGCAGGCACTTCAGTTTTGCTTTGCATGTTGCATGTACAGGAAAGTTGCACTGGTACTTACCGGATATGGTGTGAATGATATGTGTATAAACAGCTTTTTGTAGAAGTGAGACCATTTCTAGTAACACTTTAGAAAGATGAGCTCCTGATTTCATTGCAGTAGCAAGTTTAAAAACCAAACCAGAAAGAGTGGTGCAGCACTGGACCTTATCCTCACAGCCTTTCAGTGGAGAACAAGTGGGAGCAAAGAAGAAGGTGCAATAGTGGTAAAAGAAAATGGTGCAAAGTCTTTGCACTGTGGAGAGCATAGTGAAGAGGACTCTCTGTCCATGGAGACTTCAGGGCTGTATCACACCTCACTTTCCCTGGCCACTACCATTGCACTTGCTCATAGAGCCTTGGGTTAGAGCACCTACTAGAGCCAGTGCTACTAAGGATCTGTTAATTCCATGAGGATGCTCATAAGCAGCGCTGCATGCTGCGTGGTGGGAGCCAGAGGATGGTTTGGAGAAAATCTGAAGCTCTTGCTCATGGGTTTGGACCAATTCATCCCTCTCAGCCTATGGTTTCTCTGGGTCTTGGGCTGTGGGCATGCACAGAGCCACAGTTGCATGAGGGGCTTTCCATTGCCCCAAAAAAGAATTCAGAAATCCAAGTACAGAAACATCAATGAAAAATCCTTCCAGCCCCAGTACATTCTGCAAGGAAGACGTGTCTTCCTTGACCCTCTGTGTGCACATCCCTGCAGGGGACAGAGCAAGGCATTTACCACCCCAGAGAATTCCATTTCAAGTAATCCTACTGCCAATGACATCAGCAACACTCCAGCTCTCAAAAATGCACATTAAATAAAAATTGCCAGCTTGTGTTTCCAGCAATATCAAAGGCAAGGAAGACGTACCTCTAGGTGGTGGTGAACACTTCTGTCACAACTCTTTTCACATGGGCCTTGGGGCTGCAGCAGTCAGTTTTTTCACCCAAGTTATCCCATGGTGATGATTTGGGAGGGAAGAGGAAAAGTAAGAAAGGACAGCCTTTTGAACTGCAGTTCGTGTGGGAAACAGGCACAGTTCCAAACACCTCCACAGCCACGGCCCACTACAGCATCCCTTTGGCAATGTTTTTCTGTACCTCTGTTAACCACAGAGTCTTGGAGGATGATGAGGCACTCCAGAGTGCAGCTCTGCCACAAACTTCAGTCCTGGACATTCATGTGCAACACAGGACCTAGAGAGAATTGTGAGACATGAGTGCAGGTCTCTCCTGATCTTTTCTTCCTAGCCTCAACATTTTCTACAGGAAGAGAGGCAGAACACCCTCTGTTTTCCAGTGTGCGTGTGCCCCAGCTCTGCAAATTACACAAAGAGCTGCTGCCCTTGGATCCTTTCTGGGCTTGCTTGCTCCAGCAGAGGTCTAATGTCAAGACAATGCTGCTGGGGCTGCTTGGGTACAAAAACACAACAATTTCATCAGGAATATTAGTGAAATTTAGCATGGGATCACAATCATACAAATTTACTATGGGATCAGTTGTGTGCAAAGAGTGCTCTGGAGACGGAGAGGTATGGTTTCTTCCTGTAATGTGAGCGGTAGAGGAAGAGGAGGGCAGCATGCTGGTTAAGGATCATTTTGGTGTATGACCTCCAGACAGAGTAGTCCTTCAGGCCGAGTAGTAGGAAAGGGCATGCCCTGAGCGTTGCAGACAGCTCCTTTTTCCCACTGAAAGTTCTCAAGCAGGCACTGCTGAGAGTTATCTCCAGAATCCCCTGCTTCTGAGTCAGATGCTTTTGCTGACAGAGCCTCTCCCTCTGGCACAGGGATGTCTCTCACAGAGAATGAGTGGGGCAAGAGAGTTCTGTAGAAGACAGACCAAACCTTTCACTGCTTCCCCTAGTCTGTCTCCATAGCCCATTCTGCTTTCAACAACTTACTCCTCAGGTGGAATTAAAGACAGGCATAGTGCTCATGGGCAACACTTCCAAGCTGGTGATTACAGCATAAGTTCACGCTCAGGCTAACCGTGCAAATTCCGAGTTTCAAGTTTCATGTTGATTTTCAGGGTTTCATGTTTTGAGTGGAGTTTTATAGGTGCCGTTTTCTTTCCGGGGCAATTCTTTTCCCTCCTTCCTTCCTGCCTTCCTGCCTTTCTCCCTCTCTCCCTCACTTCATCCTTGGGCTGTATCTGACCCTGACCCTGTATCTGACCCTCACTATACTGATCTTAAAACCATTCACCGGCTCATCTCAGCTGGAGCTCAGTCTTTCCCTGTCTTTAAGAAGACACCAGTTTCCTGGGACTGGGATTGCCCCAGCTGCCCCTCCGCTGCCCTGATACCTTGTCGAACAGTGGGACAGTCCTGGCTGTCAGGTCCCCACCTGCCATTCCAGGGTGACCCCCCCCTACACTTCAAGTCCTCAGAAGACCCTGGCCCCTGCCACACCCTGATAAAGCACTAGGAAAAGTATCTCTTTGTAGAAAACTACTTACATGTCTGCCTGAAAATTTTTGTTAATTAGGTTAGGATGTGTACTTGAACTTTCTTTATTACACAGGCAAGTTTTCAGCAACGTGAGGCTATGAAGAACCAAGACGCAAGCTTTTGTTTAGACATAGTTCTGTCTGGCATTCCTGACTTCAAACACTCGTCAGACCTTCAGTATGGAAACAGGAGTCTCAAAGTCCAGTTAGGTGAACTAAAACAGCAACTAAAAAACAACAATCAAAATCCTAAGTTACATCAAAGTCACTAGTGCCAAGTTTTTTCAAGAGAATGGCATTCTGAGCTGAAGCTAGTGACTGGTTTACTTGAATTTTTTTTCACTGGAATAAGGATTTAGTCAAGTATCTGAAGTGTGACCTGGGACTGGGGAAATTCCTAAAAGTTCTTGGATTGTCTCTCTTCCATTTTCCTTGATCCCTTCAAGGCCCATGCAAACACAGACCCAAACTGAAGTCAGTGCTCATTGGTAAGCTACAGTCAGGAGAAAGGAGAACTCATCAGGGACATGATTTGTTCATTGAGGGGATGACTCATTTACCTCAATCTACTAGCACAGATGTTTTAGCATAGCTGTCATCCCTTAGGTGATCCATCTACCTCAAGGCCTTAGCTGCCCGAAACTTCATTTCTGTGATTTGTGGTTTTTTTGATAATATGCTTGGAAGCAAAACCACATTAAAAAGAAATATATAAAATGCCTGCATCACTGCAGAAGTCATTTCTCAAATATGGTATTTTCATGGCCATTTGTTATGAACAACCATGAAAAAATTACATGGACGCTAGAATACTAATAACAAATTGAGGGGACGTCATATCAATATATGTGTATTTTTTTAAATTTTCATCTCAAGTCAGTAATTATTTAAACAAGGCTAGTGCTAATTTTAATTCCCTCAACTCTCAAAAGATTTCAAGTGCTTTATCATAGCGTACCTATAAATCTAACCTCAAGTAGTCAAATGAAAGGTGCTGAGGTGTGAGAGGCTTTTAAATGAAAAGAAAACTGGAAATGCTATAGTTAATCTAGTTTGGGGTTTTTTTTCCTGATGTAAGTGAGAATGATACACAGTAATGGAGATAATGAAGCCTTTATCAGACTGAAGATGAGGAAACCTGATGCAATTTTAGAACTTGCCACAAGCCTCTCAAAACTTGGAAACAAGGGACTCAGATATTCAATAAAATATTTTTCTAATATTTGTGAGAAATCATGTGTTTGGGTGAACATGGATTTCAAGTTTTATTTATGCTAAGCAGTCTGACCTTAACCAAAATAATTTACATCTCAGTTTAAAATGGTGCTTAGGAAACCTGGGTATTTGATGAGATACTTTGAAACCAAATGTAAAACCTGAGTTGTTGTCAGACTCAGTTAGAATTCAGAGAGAAGCAGAACAGGAAGGATTCATCCCCTGTAATACTCCTGGAGATTTCAGAATTCCTGTGGGAAATCTCAGTAAAGACTTCAAGATTATTTTTGTTTGCAGGATTTCTAACCCTGTCTATTTTGATCTTCATTCCTTTGCAGAAGAACTAGAGCTTATGTGACTCCAAGGCCATGGGCTGCGCTGCCTGCTTATAAACATTTGATATGCATACATATAAAACCTTCCATTCTGAAGCATATCAATACATGCTTTTGGAAGAAATGTGCACAAGTGTGAACTTGCCCAGATGTACATGTATACTATGTAGAAATGCAATTAAGGTTTGTGAATCACTAATTTTTAATAATCTGTTAAAATATCCTTCTATTCAAAGCCATCAAAAATTGTTTCACAGATATCAAAACTATTTTTGAAAGTATTTGAAACTCATGTGCCTCCTTAGCAAAAATGGATTTCTGAGCACTGGATATCTAGAAAGACTCTGGTCTTTTAGAAATTCTAAACCACTTCTTTTAGGATGACTAATGAGTTTCTGGATGCAGTAGGTCGATTTCTCTTCTCCTAAAGTAGTACTTAGCTTATTGAAGATCTTGATTCTGAGATATTAGAATTTCCAGTATAGGAGGTCTTGAAAAATCGATTAAGATTAGGATCTCTTGCACCAAGGTATTCTTTGCCAGAGAAATATGCTGAGATATTTTAACAATCCTGCCAAGAAATTAAATTTATTTGCTTGTTCATAGTGCAACTTATGTAGTTCAAGAAATAGAAGCTTTCATATAAGTACATAAATGCCAGCAGTCCCAGTTGATGAAGCTTTATTATTCAAAAATGTGCATAAATTCCAGTTATCCTAGGAAAAAAACTACAATATTTTAAGCCATGGGGAATACCAGCAAAATATAGTGAAATATGTGTTCACTGACAATCAGAAACCTTTGTCTGGTAGACCGAGTAGTTCCGAGTAGTTCACACTTTCCTTAAGCTCAAGGTGTACAAGAAACTCAGAGATAAGAATTGTTTTTCTATTTTAAAAAAGGTAGAAAGCTAAATATAAATGCCCATATGAAAAGAGATGAGTCTTTCCAAGAAGGCAGCATGGGCTATATTAGCATGAACAGACAAATAATTGGAAGCTCTCCAGAAGGCTTGCCAAACATAATAATCAAATCATGACAGCTTTCTCACTCTCAGTATTTCATTTGAAGGAGGTCATGTTTATATGACCTTTCACTTCAGTCCAACATAAAACTATTCTTCATAAAGCATCATGGAATAAAAGCTCCAGTTTTTCACCTCTGTTGGTTTTCATTACTTTTCCTTTTTTTTTTTTTTTTTTTTTTTTTTTCTTTCTATTAGGTACTCTCTATGTTAAAATGACAAATATTATTTACAGATGATATTTAACATATGCTCACATGGGATTTCTCAGTTGCAGTGTTGTATTTTGCAATGACTATCTGCCTATGCATAATTTTTTCTTTTATCTATCTTAATTGACATTATATTGACCAAACATATTTGTATCAGGAAAGGAGAAAATAAATTTGAAACTATTCCCCAGTGTAGGGAATAACCTTTTGTGTTCTTGAGGTTTGTGAAGGTCACAATGCAATTAACTGTGATAAAATATTTCTCCTGACATTCTCAGCTGTAAATTAAACACTAGTTAGTTTTCTACGTGCAAATAAACTATGTTTTCTTCTGTCCCTCTCTACAGGATTAATTATAAACTTTTACAAAAAAATCCTATCCTCCACACTTAACATGTCTGACAGTCCTTCCAAAGTCTGAGAGTATTTAAAATACTCTGGCCTTCAAACAGCACACACACAAATTTGAGGTGAATGGCTGGGGAAATGAGCAGGCAGGAGCAGCAGACTGACAGTGGCAGAGAGGAAGAGGGAAGGATTTGAAAGGAAATGTGGAAAACATTCTCTCATAGTGCCCAGATAGGGGGATGAATAAAACCACAGCTAGTGAATCAATTGTTCAAAACACAAATGTGTCATACCTGTCTAAATAAGGCAGTTAAAAGGGAAGGTCCAATTCTGCGGAATGCAGAGAAAGGATTAAGTTGAGGCTAAGAAGAAAACTTGGTTAATCACTACATTTACTAATGATGAGCCTTCATCTTGCTGAGCCAAAGGCTTGATAGAGTTTCTAATGACTAGAATGTGTGAATAGAGATGCAGGATTTAGGCATTTTAGACTAGATGCAGAAGCATTTATTTGGGTTCTCAAGGCAATTTAACATGGCAGTTTGGATCAGCTCAAAGTAAAAAAATCCTTTACAGTGACAAATTTTGCAAATCTAAACAAAGTATTCTATTTTCTATTTATAGGCTGAAAGGAAACGTGCCTGGCACTTTTCTAAAAATAAAAAAAAAGTAAATATTATATTAATCTTTTATGTGTTCACAACCAGGAAGTTTGTTCAAAGCCAGCTTGGGAATCTCCCCACTTCTTTGCGGTATAGATACACTGCTGGAACATCACTCATTTTTAATGAACTCGTTGGCTTTGAAGCAATCTTCTCTGCTGCTGGAATTTCATTCATAACAAAGATCTCATCTGATAGAAGAAATATTTAACTGAAGCCAGTGAGTCTACCTACATGCAATGAAAAATGCATACACACACAAACTCACACAAGCCAACACACCCATGCCTGTGCAGATATCTACAGATTCCAGTCCTGATATACGTACCATGGGCAGGTTTATGCTTGGTTGAAATCACAGTCTTGTGCCTTAGAGTATAGTTATCTAAAATCTAAAGGGGGTTAGAATAATGCAGACATCACTTGCTTTTTTGGTGGTTTGTTTTCTTAAAAAAAAAATCAACCATGAAAACCAAATCATCAACAAATGTTTCAGCAGAGGAAAAACATTAGGACATTTGAAATAACATTGAGGAAGCCATTCACAATAATCCTGAGAGAAACAAACCAATACCTTTGGAAGTTTTGCAGTATGTGCTTCCAGACCAAATGCTCTACAGATTCAGAGCTGTAAGGTAGGATGTATGTAGGCTACAGACAGGAAAGGCAACAATTTGCCGGAAGGAGATAATAGATGAACATGGTCTAGGATACAGAAGGATTAAATAAAAAGACCTAAGTGGAATTTTAAAGCTACATGTTTTCAGACCATCTTTACAGCACTATTTAAAACTATTTATTCTACTACATTAGAAAAGGAAAAGAAACAAAGTAGAGGAATATCTGCAATATTACATGTCTTTAACTGCAATTAGTGAACTTTAATAATAATTTGTCACATTTATTTCCCTCTCAGTATTCCTCTGTCTCAATTGCTGCACTGGAAAACTTCCACTCTTTTTAGTTTTTTAGTTTCTTTGGACTTAGATCACAAAGGAAGAGGAGAAAGGATGTATCAAGGATCTGGAAAACTATTTCTGGACAAAATAATGTGAAAGGTGGGGGCCTAGAACTTATTAGCATTTTGGAATAAGGTTGATGCAACAAACAACCCAAGCAAAACAGTTTGCTGAAGAAGGTGAATCTGGGGCAAAAAAGGAACATAATTGCCAGTACAGTCCTGTGGTTGTTTTGTATCCTGACAGAAAGGCAAGGACTGGCTCATAAAAAGAGTGATTGCAAATTAAGTTCCTTTGCAGAAAGGACTGGTGATATGGGCACTGGAGGATTCCTAACCAGGAAGGGCTGTTAACTTTTGTAGGTCTTCTTAGTGGTAGGGAAGAAAGAATATTTCTGCTCAGACATGTTCACTGAAAGAAGAGTCCTTAGCTTACATTTGTCAACTCTATGCAGCATTCTTCAGAGAGAGATTAAAGTCTGCTGACTTGAGCACCATGAATGATTACTCAGTTCCAAAACACATGAATGCAGACATCCAAACAGAATCATCAGGAGAAGACGCTGTACCACCATCTGCAGGGAAATCTGAAAGGCAATCAGAACAACATAACTAAAAAGAGATAAAGTTGGATTGGGAATAGCCGTATACTGAGAAGTTTAAAAAATGAAGTAGAGTGATACCAAATAGAATGATATAAAATAGAAGCTCAATATGGTGCTTCAACATTAAAGGATAATTTATTTTTGCTACAGGACAGTATGAAATTTTCAGATTACTTATTTTACACATAGACATAAAATAAAACTGGAACAATTCTCCCTTTTTCCCTTTGTTGTTTTCCAGTTTGAATCACAGAACCAGAGATTAATTTGTGTGGAATGGGACCTTTGGGGCTCTAGTCTGACCCATTGCTGTGGTACATACAGTCATATCAGATGTTTCAGGGCCCTGCTGAGTGGATTTTTGAGTGTCACTAGGGTTGGAGATTCCACAGCTGCTCTAGACACCTATTTATCAGTTTTGCCAGTCTCACACTGAAAATGAAGATTTTTTTCCTTACATTTTATAAGAAATTCCCATGTCAAGACCTAAGTCCATTGGTTTTTGCCCTATCACTATGCTTCTCATTCAAGTGAAATGACCATGTGCCTCTTTAGATAAGGAGACTACACACAAGAACTAATTCTGCAAGGGCCAGAGGCTGCTGGTCTGTTTTACTGCAGAAAGTAAAAGCTTGGTTGGGTTTTTTTAATCCCAAGCACAGAAAATTAAAAAGAAGGCATGAAGTTTCTGGAATAGATGTATTTCTTCTTAGAACTTTGAGTCCTATGTGGCCACCTGAAGATATCTTCAGTGGTCTTCTCTACTTCTGTACATCTATGAACTGGTGTATAAGGAAAGCTGCTTGATAATGGCACTGCAAGGATTTCACTAAGACAGTGGAGCTTTTGATTGAACAATGACAGCAGTTTAAAAATTCTGATTTGATTAAAGTACAGGAAAATGCCATATGAAAGGGTGTGGGTACCTTTTTTTCCTAACAAGTTCTTTACAGCAGACATGCTGACTGGCAATTTAATCTTGATAAATATGTTTACACAGCAAACCACTACAGCTTAAATAGCTCATTTTACAGACTGTGTTTGGAATCATGTAGGATGCATATAAGCGGTTTTAATAAAATTACAAAACCACAAAATAAACTGTCAACACAAATGCAATTTCAGAGGAGCAGTTTATCTCCTGGATTTGTGTTTTTCCACATGCAAAGCAGAGGAGATAAAGCTTGCTGATATTGATCTCAAGGCCTGATCATAAAAAATTAAAAGTAATCTGTCAGAAAAGAAAAAAAGAATGTTTTCCATTTTGCTTAGAGAGCTCTTGAGTGCTTGTGTGAATGCAATTTACAGCATTAATAAAACTCTCTTGCAAATATTACTTTATTTTTATTGTTTCTTTTTATTCTCTGATTAAATAAAATACTCTGTAATGCTTGGTTGACTTTTCTGCCCTTAGTTGTGCTGGAATATTTAACTTCAAGTTTGCATATGTGTGTCACCGAGTCCAGGACACCAGCAACCCAACTGGTTTGGGGCTATAGGAAAGGGGATTCCATGGAAGTTTCTCCTTTTCTTCATTGTTTTTTGAAACAGGAGGAAGGGGAAATAACTCTCCATAAGTGCAGTGACTGTGACTTGGGCAGGTCTCTGAGGTAAGAAGATTTACTTATCTGGGTTTTTTTTAATATCTCAGTTTGAGAAATGTCCATTTCTAAGACTTCTTTGCGTATGGTGAAAACAGCTGTTCAGAAGGTGATGTTGTTTCCAAGGAAAACAGGCAGATACACCATGATCTTCAGGAGGTTATTGCCTGTACTTTATGCCATATGATCCACGATAATCAACTCAGAAACCACTGACACTGAAGTTGGAAAAAAAATTGTAGCAAATTACTGATTGTAAAATAGTTTTTTCAGGACTGCAGGTGGGTTTCAAATACCTTCAGGGGAGATTCACAAGAAGTCCTCACAGTATGGATAAACACATCACTTACACACAAATGGACCAATACATACAAATGGACCAAGAAGGGAGATACACCCTTTGTGAAGGAAAGTATTTTGGTACTGCATTGATGGATATGTAAAGACTGTTTTCATGTGGTGGTAGAAACAAAATAGGAGCTCCTTGGGAAACTCTCATCCCTCAAAAGCCTACTCTGACCTCAAGCACTTACCTTCCCTTTTGGTGTCACAGTCTATGTCCTCTTTCAGGGTAATTTGAAAAGCAGAACTTTTGAAATTGCTCTGCTTCTTCTTTGCTTCCCGTTCTGGACTTACATGATGACAACTTTCTCTCCTGTTAATTTTTTTTTTTACTCCCTCTCCAGTAAAATATTTCCAAGGCAGCCTAAGAAGTCAGTGTTCTGTCAGATGTCACGTATATTTAATAAGGATCAGTTGTCTCCTTGCCACAAGAGTGTTGCCTCCAGAAATTTTACTGTAATGGCAATACTACCCACCTCTCTGAATCTAGAAACTGTTCTTAACCCTTGTTGGTGATGTTTTATTTCAGAAAGGTTATTCAAAATTATATTTATTCACCAGAGCACTGCAATCTATTGCTAATCCCTAGAAAAGCTGTGTAACTGTAGAGGTTCACATTGCTGAAGGCCTAATGGGCAGACCATGTAAAAGTAAGTCACACCGATAGTCCTAACTGGAAGTAGAAAATTGGATAATTTGATATAGGTAGAGACTGGAAGCCTTTGAGAGAAATAGAAAAATGTCTGCAGTACAGAACTGGTTGCTTGATGAGAATGTGCAACAGATATTGGTGTAAATGCATTTCTACTCATGTCATATCACACAACTAACAGATACAATTGCAGCACAGAGCTGTGCAAAGCACAGGTAATTTGCTTTAACGAGCATTAAAAATTGCCTGAGATTCTCTACCCTGACTCAGGGAGTGTTCATCCCACCATGAGCATTAACAAATCATATTAGCTGTGCTGAGTTGTTCAGAACAGTGTATTTTTTCAGCTTGTTGCAGATGCAAAGCAACCTTACTTCTATGCTCATGTAGACTTTGTGTCTCAGTGATCATATTCTAACTCCTCCAGGCAGGGTAATTTGTTCCTGCTAGCTTTGCCTTTCCAGACTCTCAAAATTATCTTTATTTTATTAAATTAAATTAAACATAACTTCGCTAAGAATGATGAATTTGCCATATAATTCCTTTGGCTGCCAATATATAGCAGGCATGGTGTAGAAATCCAGCTGATTGAATCTTTTTGGGGAGACAGCTTATTAAAAGTAGGTCACAATGCCATTCTGATCTCCAGCACTAATTAAAATTTGACCTATGGTGTAACAGGGTCAAATAATCAGCTGATGTAAACCTGTTGGAGTTCTTGATGTGCAATCTGATGAATGATAGGGGAATATTGCAGAGTTAATAAGCAAACATGATGGCATAGCCTGGATATTATTTCACTGCATTTAAGACAAGGCCATTTAGGCCTAAGAATCTTACTTTGCCTGTATATAATCACTTACATTACAAATTTTTTTTGTCTTTTCAATGATTCACCATTATGGTTCACCTGGGATTTTTTTATTAAACAACTTATTAAAGCAAAAAGTCTAGCATATAAAACACTAGATATGTATTACTGCTTTAAAAATTTATCACCAAAGTCTTATTACACTTATAAAGCACCACACAGTTCAAGAGAAAGTTCTAAAAACCCACAAAATGGCATCTCAATTGGTTGGCAATTCCAGCTAAACTGATCTGCTTCTGACTGTTTGTGACAGCATCATCAATATTATCCAGCACGGTTATTTGAACAAGATCTGGTCTAATTTGTCAGACATTCACAACTATTTTGCAAAGTCACAGAAAAGCTGTAAAAAGTGCTCTAAGTCAGCATTCTGATTCACTGATACAAAGAAGAATTGCAATTGAAGAAGCTGTCAGGTCATTGTTGGATTTTTTTTTTTTTTTGGCAAAGGACCAGATATAGAACAGTGGCCACAATTTGGGAGCAGTGTTGATGATCCATGTTTGTATTTTTTGCGTATCTGTATTATACAGGTATGGAATTTTATTGTTATGGTAAAATACTTTAATACATTATTCACCACAAAAAACTTGAAAGAAAGCACACACAATATAGTTAAAATCTGGTAGATCACCAACTTTCTATTGTCTTTAAAGTCATTACCCTGGACATCTGTATGATGTACATGAACATTGAGACAACTTGCTTTGGGGGAGGAAGGATTATTCAATCTTTCCATGGAAATTAAATGCAGCTCAGAGATTTATTTTGAATGGAAGAGTTTTGGTGGCTGTTTATGACACCTTTATGAGACTTGTAGTAGCAGTGGGTGGGAGACATGTGCTACCCTCGAAACAACTAGAGGCCCACAGAGTTTGTCACATATCCCAAGATTAGCTGTGCTTAACCAGCTGAAAGCCACCACAGTGAAGTCCTTAGGTCTCTGTGACCGTAACTTCTTGCAGTAACTTCTAGATTACTGACAAACTTTTAACACTGGGGATCAGCCATGTCCCACTAACAAAATAAAATTTGTGTTGCTAACTTCTGCTTCCATGCTAGTACTGCAATTAACCAGCTTCCCTTGAAACTGTGCCAAGCTAGTATCTTCAAAATGCTGTAAAGATAGACCTCTAATATCCAGCAGACACGGAGCCAGACTACTTTGTATTTCAGATGGATTATTTCCTTAGAGCCACGGTAAATCAACACTTATTTTTCTTTCACAGTACACTTGTCCTGAGTCCATATGATGCCATATCTGTTTGGGTTTTCTGCGTTTTCTCTTGTACCCCATTGGTGCCTGGCAAGAGCTGTCAGCTTGGAGCAGTCTTAATTTTGGTGGTAACTGTGGACAAAGCATTTCAGTGACAAATAATTTGCTCTTTTCCTTGCTCCTTCTCACAAAATTTAAGTGGTCAAGGACACCCTTAGGCTATCTGTCTTCTGGGGCTTGCTTAAGAACTAGCAAAGTCAGAGGTTTTGCCCTGATTGCTCAGCTCACACTCACTCAAATCTCTGCCTCAGATACACAAACACACACAATAATCTGTTTCCAGCCAGCATGCACTTTTTAATATTTTTTAGTTGTTGTAGTTGCTTTTCCCAGCACAGTTGGTTTTGCTTGCATCATGCAGTAAGCTCTAGAAATTCAGAGTAGGGTAGGACAGCTCTTAATGGTACTTCTTCTTTCCCCTCAAGGACTTGGGATGTAAATAGACATATTGGAGGGCTGGGAGAAACGAGTAGCTGAGCAGAGATTTAAGGGATGTGTCTAAACTCACATATAAAGCATGTGTTTAACAGGAAATCAAAACCATTTCCCATTTCAACAACTGGTTTACCTACAAACAGCTTATCTGCTGTCTTCCTACATGTACAGTGAAGCTCACATTATATGTGAATGCATTTTTAATTGTTGTCTAAATTCCCAGGTGGCACAAACAGGATCATACATATAAAAATTACTACCATGATAGACATTCAGACATTTGCCTTTTAAATTTTTTTCTGCTGTGTGTGGCTGCAACTCTCTTCACAGCTGTATTTCCTATTGTCAGGTGAAGAAGCATCATAATTTAAACCATAGTTGCAGTCAAAATTCACCAGTTCAGCACATTGTATTAGCCTCTAACAAAAGTAATGTGGATTGAACAAGTTAGGATGTTCACCAAATTTAGCTATTCCCCATCATCAGCAATAGTGACTCCTAAATGGTGGTAGTTTGGAAATTTGAAGAGTATGACTGTGTAGAGCATACTGGGATGTAGCATAGTTTTACAGTTAAAATTAATACAAAGAATTGTTCTTCCCTATATTGCAAGTTTCCTGAGTAACCTCAGGCAAGTTAAACATAGTTTTGATGTTTGACAAGATAGTCCTTGACTTTTTAGTGTATTCAACTGGGAAAAATACAAATACATGCATACAAACTTCTTCTCTAAAAACATCAACATACATACAAAATAATCATCCACAAAGTTACTCAGTAATATGACTTTCTGATCTGGAAAAATCTTGTCATAGTTTTTGATCTACTGAGTCCCAAGTCCACTATACTTAAGTAGAAATATTTATTTTGAGGAAAGCCCACCATGTCTAAACAACAATTTTAAGTCTTTCCTCGTCTCTTAAACTCACTTGTAGATGACAGGTCCCTTCTTCTTACACAGCTGAGTAGGACCCAATGTCCCCAAATCAGTGTTAAACCCACAACATGTCTTCTAGCACATGAAGAGCACTAATTTTCAGAGCCTCTTTTGAGGGTCTCATTTTCTGACAATTGACGAATAACACAGAGACTGTGTAAAAATAATCTCTTATGCTCACCCCTTACTGTGAAGTAAAACTGAGAGTAAACATGCAAAATGTGGAGTTTTTTCTTCTGCAGAATGTATTTTTTCCTGCCCTACCTATGAAGTCTTCTTCTAAGAGACAGATTACCTATGCAAAACAAGGAAATTGCTTGAGTCCTAGAGACCTCTGCCTTGACCTGAGAGATATTAGTGGAAAGCAAGCTGATTATACTGGAGTGACAGGAGTATTTCTCATATGTCAGACCCCAGGGTGCTGAGAAAAATGACATCAGTACCTTGTACATGATTAATGTGTTTCCCCACAGAGTCATGGTTACAATAGTTTGCTCAAAGCCTGTCTGCCTACTGAGAAGGGGGGACTATCTCTCCTAATTATCACATTCAGTATGCATCCCAGTAGCCGAAGTATCCCAACACTTTATAAAATTTAATGTAATTATTTCAGAATTGCATTGATGTGGAGAATCAGAATCTTGAATGGAGAAGGTAAATTCAGTATGAGGAGTGGGCTTGAATATCACGTTCCCAGTAAGCATCCAGCACAGCAGCTGCTCTTTGCAAAAAGAGCTGCATTTTCCAAGCATTCTTTTTTCTCTTTTTCTTCATTCACAGGTCATCATAACCATTTTACAGAATAGACAGATGGGGAAAAAAGATCTTCCTTCAGAGAGGTCTTACCAGTTTAGATGTCTTTCCAACTTCTTTCACAAAGACATATATTGGCATTTTTTTTTATCCTATGGGTTGAAAGTAGGTAATTCTATTTAATATACAAATTCTTACTCTCTGTGTCAATTTTTTAAGGATACAACAGCAATAAAGAATAATTAGGTTTCAAAAAAATGCCTACATTTTCCATTGGATTGTAAATACCAAATTTTACTGCAGCATTCCTGTAGTGTTTGGGTGAGAATATGAATTTCCAAACCTATTCATCTGAAACTGTCATGGTCACTGCTCACATATGAACTGTAAAGGAGAAGTATGAGTTTTACATTTCAAGTCTTTCCTGTCTTCTGTACGGGACCTAAATAAAATCCTTTTTTTTCTACACAGCAACCCCTGAATGATAAACTACCAATTAATAACCTTTGCATAATTGCAAGATATAGATTAAAAAAGAGATTATGAAATTTTTTTTGTAGCATATCTCTCTAGTTCTGGAAAAAATGATAGTTATGACAGTGCACAGCAAATATTTTTCCTGTTTTAACTTCTATTCCCCAGAATGTAATGAATTTATCCATCCTTTAGAATATTTTTCCTCTTATAAATAACTTATGCTTAGGGGGTTTCTCCCTCTTCCCCAGGTCACATGTTGTTATTCATTCAAATTTCATAAAGAGCTATTTTCCCCCATAAACCTCTACTAAATGTCTCATGCAGAAATCAACATGTATTTCTTATCCTGTAGACCTTAACTAGAGAAGGAATCACTGAACATCATTACTACATCATGGAAAGCTCCAAATTTGCCTACAGCTTCTCCCAGTAGGACAAAACAGTACTTAGGTCTGCAACTTGACTAAATAATAACAAGAAAAAAGGACATGAACATAAAACTGAAAAAAAACCCAAAAAACATAAACTAAAACAAAATAGAAAATAAAAACCTTAAAATGTTTTATAATTTTACAATATGTTCTATTATAATAGATGAAATTATCATTCAGTATAGTATGAAACTAAAAGCTTACACATATATTTTGTCCAGATTTTGAAAGGACTTGAAGTAGAAATAGCATTTGTAAGCCTGCATGTTTACATTGAGTCTTGAACCCATCAGTTGAAGACTTAACACTAGACTTACAAATATGGCGTAAACTCTTACTTACATAAGGGAACACAAAATCTAGCTTCCTTGTGATGAACTATAAAATACATTTGTTGTCTGGATTCAGATGCTTTTATGCTGTTAATATGATTTGAATGACAATAAGTGCAACAATTGAGGCTTCTATTATGCAACATCACTTTAGCACAGAAACAGAATGAATCTGGGTTTGAAGAAATTACTTTCTTAATGTAACATGATACATCAAAACTAAGTAAGGAATGGTGGAGGAGCTGAGGATGATAATAAATGCTTGAAATCTGTGATGCTTCATTGATCAAGTAGTTCATCCATTCATTTGAAAGAGTTAGACAGCAGTCTGGGCTTTCATACCTGTAGATACACGGTGTTTGTTGTGTGATGGTGCTCTGTATCACTACAGAATTGCTCTAGTAAGACTATGAGCCTTTGTAATAGAAGAGAAATAAAAAAATGAGAAGTGCCTTCTTAGTGTTGCTAGAATAGCATCATTTGACTATCAATACAATTTAGACTAGTACAACTTAGTGATAAATGCAAAAAGGAAAACATAAGCACTGAGTGACATAATGCCCAAGAAATTCCAGAGGTAAAAATGTGAAAGAAAAGACTTGAGTGGAAAGCATTTTGGTGCAGTGGGTGAAACAAAGGGAAAAAATGGGAAAAATGCCATGGGCAGGCCTGAAGCACAGTTTTGCATGAATTGCATCTGAAAAACATTTATTTGAGACTTTTAAAGTGTGAAGTCCAAGTCAGTTATTTATAATAAGGCCTGTCTAGACCATTTTGCTCTGTTTTAAATATTCTTGAGGCAAGAGATTGGGCTAGTGCAAGATAAAATGTGCCCCTTAGGACCAGGAGAGAAAAGGTCAGAACCTAGGAATGCAAAAGTCAGTCAAGGGATCACTGTAGCCTCAAAGTGTTGTCCTCCACCTCAACACCCAATCAGCACATCAGCATAGTATTCTCTCAGCAGCTTCGTGTAGAGTTTGGACCAGTCTTCCAGAGTAAACAAAGTCAACTCTTCTTCAAAGCTGTCCTTGGGAAAATTAGTTTACAAGGAGTAAAAAGAAGGTCAAAAAAAGTTTCAGGAACTCCATGCTATATGAACCTTCTTTGAAATGGCAGGAAGTTTAATTTGGAAATTGTCCTGGAGATAGTATAGGAAAGTTCAAAGAGTTGTATAATGGTTTGATTTGGAAGGGACTATAAACATAGAATTATAGAATCATAGAAAATTAAAGATTGGAAGGGATGTTATAGATCATCCGACTCCAACCTTCCTGCCAAGAGCAGAGACACCTTCTACTACATCATGTTCCTCAGAGCTCCATCCGAACTGGCCTTGAACATCTCCGGTGATGGGACCATCCACAAGTTCTCCTGTTGCTCTGTGCCGGGGCCTTATAACCCTCACAGTAAAGAAATTCTTCCTAATATCTAATCTAAACCTACTCTCCTTCAGTTTGAAGTCATTCTTGATTGTTACTACTTGCCCTTTTAAAAAATTTCTCTCCATCTTTCTTGTAGACTCCCTTCAAATACTGGAAGGCCTTAAAACAGATCACTCTCAAGCCTTCTTTAAGGCTTCCTAAACATGAGTGAATCCACCCAGCAGCTGGACTCATATTGTGTTTACCCTCTAAGTACCCCTTGATCTCAGTCTTGAAAGACCTTAGGCCTGAATGATGGGGCTGAAACTGATTGAGGCCCAGAACATCTTCTCTTTCCTCTTGGTCCATATTTTGGGTTACTGGTAGCTGTTATGCTCCACTATAGGTGTGCAAAGAGCTTTTATCACAAAACCTAACAGGTGTGCCACATTCAAAATAATACATCATTCACATCTAAAATAAGTGACAGGTTTGGCTTTGGTTTCTTTTGTCTCCCCAATAAGAAGCAGAGGCAGCAATTTCAGTGAAGCCACAGAAACTGCAGAGTTTATTTTCTGTTGTTGCTGAATTGCTCAGTTTTGATTAAACCTTTGGGTTTGCTTGCAAAATTAGCCATGTCCTATCTAGTCATTGGGAATGCATTTTTAGAATGAATAAGGTGATATGGATTGCAAAAGCTCAGTTGTCCAGAGAGTGATTATAATCTTTTGTGCATCGAGGGCTGGTCCAAAGCTATTCTAGAATGATAACTACTCATAGGAAGTCAATCAAAGCTCTCTGTGACAAAAAATGGAAGTCTCATTCTGTTTCTTGGCAGAAATGTACCTCAGGAGTTGCCCAGCAGTAGCAGAGCTTGCTGGCACCTGTGTGGTTCACAGACGTGTGATCAGCCTCTTGTTTCTGCAGATGGAGGAGTCTCTGTGGGTGTTCACAAGCCTTGAAAAGAAGCAGCCTTGCAAAAAATGACTGGAGCTCTCCAGGCTGTCATTACTGTGCCCAGCACATTCACAGTCATTAAAACTGAAAATGCGGCAGAGTAAAAGCAACAGCACAAGTGCACTATTTGCTAAGCTCTGAAAGCATGCTTATGACTTGGTAGATGAAACAGCAAAAGGAGCTCAGTGTTTGTGTGTTTGTGGAAAAGAACGAGGATGAAATTCCAAGCAAATGAAGTTCTGGGAATGAAAGGGGAGTAATGTCACTGTACTGAGGGACTGAATAATGGAATAATGAATTCTTTGATTGTTCAAATGTCTGAATTGTCAGAAAATATTTCCTGAATTACAAGATTAGATTGCAAAAGCCACCTTTCATCATGGCACAACATGGATAGGGGTTGTTGTGCTTTTTCAGGCTGATTTTTCCTAACTCAAAACAAAATGTGGTAGTCTTGAACATTCTATCTTGTCTCTTAATCAATATGTCTCTTAACCAATAGTGCTGTAATTGTACCCCATTACCAAAACAGCTGAGGAAAACCTGCCCTGTGCATAATCACATGAAGGATCATTTCGGCATATCTTTTCAGTTTGTCATTTTTTAGAGTAACTGTGAAACAGATGTCATTTAGCAGTACCTAATTCAAATAGCTGGTAGCTACCAGGGGGAATAATTCTTCGAATTAGCCATTATAATGGATTCAGCACAAAAAAAAGAAAAATTGGAATTTTCTTCATCAGCCACCTGTCCAGGTGAGCTTTCAGAATAAATATTTGTATTGTCATTTTTCTACTTTGAGCTGCAGGACAGTTAAGTTCCCCTATAGTAGCTAATATAGAGCTATGTTTGCATTTGTGCTGAGAAAGGTCTTGATAATATAGAGATGTTTATGCTACTGCTGAGCCTCACACACTCAGCATCAAGGCCTTTGTTTCTTGTTGTGCTGCCCTGCCAGTGGTTAGGCTGGAGCTACACGAGGAGCTGGGAGGGGACCAAACTGGAACTGACTCAAGGGCTATCCCACACTGCTGAGCATCGTGCTCAGCACATAAAGCTGGGAAGATAAGAAGGAATGCTGAACATTTGGAGTCATGGCTTTCGTCTGCTCAAGTCACCATTAGGTGTGATGGAACCCTGCACTTCTGGGGATGGTTCAACATCTGCCTGCCCATCGGCAGCAGGCAATTAATTCTTTGTTTTGCTTTGCTTGTGTGTAAGGTGTTTACTTATTAAACTGTCTTTTTCTCAGCCCATGAGATTTTTCACTTTTATTTTTGAAGTCTGCCCCCATTCCTGCTGGTGGGGGCAAAAGCAAGAGGTTGTATGGTGCTTCGTTGCCAGCTGGGATTAAACCATGTTATAGATAACAGCAGCTTTGAGCTGCTTACCACAGTTCCTTGTGCAACTAAAGCCACATTGGCAAAAAAAAAAAAATTGTTCCAAATAAGCAAGGGAATGACATACAATTTCTGTGTAGTTATGCAATTTCAAAAAAGGGAGAAATTATCAAGATACCTCTTTGGGGTGTGAGGAGCTTGGCCATCTTCTCCAGCTGCTTCAGCTGCTCTAATCTGGGGATCCTCTGACGGGATGCTGGAGTGCAGCCCAGTGTCCCAAGGAAGTGGGCTGCTGTTTTCCTGGTTGCAGGCTCAAATGGTAACAGATGCATAGCAAATTGTCAGGTTGATTTACTAGCAAGCACATGACCCCTGTCTGTGTCTCCATGTATTCTGTCTCCATCTTCCCAATTCTTACTATCCCTTGTTGCATTTAAAAGGGGCTTGTCCAGATAACCTTTAAGAAGCAGGAATTCTCCTCCCAGGTACACCTCCAGCTTCCTCCTGAAAGAGGAAAAAGTACTGATGTACTTCATTCTTTTAAGAATTTGGTTAACTATGTGAAAAATTAATTTATTTTGCTTCTGCAATTCTTCAAATATACCCTTAGCACTGATAATCCCCCTTTTCTTTGTCAGCTCTAGCCTTTACCTATCAAAAAAACCCCAAACCCGTGTGATAGTACTTCTGTTAAATTAAATAATTACAAAAGATATCAGTTACTACAGCCTACAGCCTATTCTGTAAATGCAGAATAGACATAAAAAATCTACCTTTTGTTTGGAGACAGGGGATAAGGGGCAGTCTTCCAATACAGTCTTTGCAATTGTATAAATGACCACTTTGCAAGTTGTGAGTGCAGATGGGTATTTGGTTTTAACTATTTTTCTTTTTGCTCAAGTGTCCTTTCTTTCTGTTTTTTTTTTTTGTTAGTACAGACTATTTTTTTTGGTTTCCATCAGTTTTGGTTTCCATCAGTTGAAGGTATGGTGACAAAAAAGTAAAACCAATAAATAAAAAGGAGGAGCCTTATATCAATGAAGTCTGATGCTTCTTTTTGGCTGGAGTTGTCATCATGCTGCCACCCACGTATAATTTTCTCCCAGTCCCAGTGATCTAAGCCAGGTGGAGAAGTTCTGTCTTCTCCCTTACATTATCCAAAAACTGTGCATCTGCAGAACTATACATAAAGGTTCACACATGGAGTCCAAAAATCTCATAAATTTGTGAAAATAATAAGGAAATAAGGGTTCTCCCTGTCACACAAAGTAAATATTTTCATTATGGAGCAAGTTCAGTATTTTATATGTTTTGCAAGCCTGCCCACTGAATCAGGAAAGAAATATTGAGGTAGGTTGCTTATTTCTAGATTAAAGAGATGAGGAGAATAACAAAAACAAATAGATAATATACTGATGTAATGTCCATAAATTACCTACCTATTCGTCTCTCTCCAATTAGCAAGTTGAAAGTGAAAATACAGGAAGGTGACATCTGCTTTCTTATTAAAAAAAAAAAAACAAAAAACAAACAACAACAAAAAATATTATGTTCCAGCTAAAGTAGCATAGAAGTTTATTGACAATTGAAGGCCACAATTTTCATGGAACTGGAAATATATCATCAATGTGCTCTGCGATACTTTTTTAATTCAAGGGCACTTTCTACTGCAAAGCAAGTAGATATATTCAAAAAACGAAATTTAAAAGACCTGCAGATTCAATTAAAAAAGTTCTTTATTATATCTGGCAAAAATAAGTCTTAAATCCTCTTTTTTTTTTTTTTTAACAAAATACATAAATATAGAAACACAAAGCTGCCTCAGAAGTCAAAACCAGCTTGGTATAATCCTGTCATAGCATGGTGGCTGCACCTAAAATATTCTAGGCAATAATGAAGTAAAGTTTGTCAGAGGAGATAACAAGCAAATTTCAATAGCTGAGCAATTAATTAATTAATTAATTAGCAACTTCTAAGAATAGGAACTTTTGAGGAGTAATTTACAGTATAGCTGCACAAAGCAGAGGAACCAGTTCTGCTGGTAGATGAACCTTAACTACAGCAAAGCACTTACATCCCAAAGTATCGCCTCTGTGGGAACCAGCTGTGATACTTAAAAATTGATATCCTAGCTTATGTCTCACAAACATACCCATGTAGACAAGCCCTGGGGTTACTTTAACAAAGCCAGAGTAAATTCTCTGTTAGAAAAAGGCCTAAAGCCTAAAAATGAAAGATCAGATTTTCAAACATCCAGCTGCTCCTGTTGTAAAAACAAATGCTGGTTTTTTTCCAAATCCAGTCAATGAGAATTTCAAAGACTTACAATAACCTTGTGTTCTCTAAGCGGCATCTGGTCTCATCTGATCTACATTAATCTTAACCAATACATCTTTTTCACTTACCTGTGCAGCATGAAGTTACGACAATTTTTGTAAAATATCCATGTACGTATGAAAACTGAACAGTAATAATCATATTAAGGAAAAATAATTTTCTCCTTTTTTTGAAACAAAAATGCAGGAAATACAAATAGTCTTGAACATTAAACAGAAAATACTTCATTTTTAGTGTACTGTATTTAACCTAGCTGATTACAATAATGATTGTTATATTTGACATTAGAAGACAACTGCTTAGAGCAGATTGAAACACTGGGAATGAAAATTGGAGATAAGAAAAACATCCTGTGGTGGTTTTTTTCAAAGTTTGTTCACATTTTTGCTATCAGTAGAACTACACAAGAAATTATCAGAAGCCTTATATAGAAGTTATTACAACTATTTGTGCTCCAGTAGTAAAGAGAAGCGCAATGCAGAAAGTTGAATAGAGAAAGTTTGGTGGAAAACTTATGAAAAATCTCACTAATGAAAGGAATAAATACTTCATTTCAAGGAATAAAGAGCAACTGAATAGAGTTTCACTGTCCTGAAGCAGGCACCAGAGGAAACTATTCTAATTTAATCTATTTTATTCTAGTCTAGGGTAAACGATAAATTATTCATATTCTAAATACTCTGGAGATTCTGATTTATGGGGTTTTTTTCCTTTTTTTTTTTTTTTTGAGATTTTTGGAGGTTTTTTTTGAGAAATTAAGAAGTCTACAATTTCTGCTAACAATAAACAGTGTGTTTTTCAGTACTTTACTTCTAAAATGCATTGATTTACTTCTAAAAGTGAGCATTGATGGGATAGTTCCATAAGAATTTTCTTCTTTCATAATAAAAGTCTGAAAAGGAATCCCAGAAGAAAGAGTTTCACCACCAGTTCTTCAAATCTTTCTAGTGCTCATAGCAGGTAAGTAACACTGCAATATATTATGACTGTTTATATAACTTGAAACAATAACGTATTTTATATGGTTTTATCATTTTCTGGTTTATGACTAAGAATTACCACTGTATAGATGAAAAAGCAGGACTTAAACTTTAATCTCAAACCAAATAACCCTGCCTTTCTAAATTGCAACAGTCCACCCTACACTCTTTCCAAAAATGAATTAATTGTGTTGGGAAAATAGATTTTTCTCCATAATCACATAAACTGCCACTGCACAGGGAATATAATTTTCCCTATTAAAAACATGATCCTCCTTTATGATATTTAATGCAGCATGACAAGATTGAAGGCATAATTTAGAGATCATCTCGCCCATCTCTTTGCAAAAGGCAAACTCAGCAATATTGATTTGATTCCCGACTGATGTTTGTCCAAGTTACAATTAGAGAAACTTCACACCATCCTCAGACAATGTGTTTGAGTGCTTTGTTATTGGCCACTAGGAAGGCTGTCCTAATGCGTAATTTAAAGCTGTCTCTTTTTAATATGGCTGACAAATTTTACTTTGTCCCCCACGTGTGTAGAAGACAGACCATTATTTTTCTACTTGTAGTGATTTTTCTGTCAGTCAAATATCTATTTTTCCACAGTTCTTTAGATGCAAAGCAAAATGTTCATATTCTCCTTCTAGGTCATATTTACTGTACTTCTAAAAATTATATCTC
Source organism: Onychostruthus taczanowskii (assembly GCF_017590055.1). NCBI lineage: Eukaryota > Metazoa > Chordata > Aves > Passeriformes > Passeridae > Onychostruthus > Onychostruthus taczanowskii. The sequence continues at coordinate 131,891 of NW_024499474.1, forward strand.
TCATTTGGTTTGTTACTTTCTTGGAAAGCAATACCTAAAATTGAGTGCTTTTCATCATACAGTAGTTTACTAATTCAGCTGTTTGTGGAGTAAGTATTTGATCCTAGGGAATGAAGACTCCAGAAAAGAAAAAATTTAGTGGCAGTCAAAAAATCTCATTGTGAGTGAAAGCAATTTTATTCATAAGAATGATGTTACACAATAATACTGCACACTAGTTTCATGGAAAAATAGAGAAAATTTCATATGATTTCAATGCCTTATAGTTTTCTGCCTGCAGTTTGGCTTAGAGTACCCACAGCTGGGGTGGAAGGAGTGGGAATTTGTAGAGGATTCCATTATTACGCTGAAAATAACAGTTCCAGTGAAAATGCCAAATATTTCCAGTAATCTGGTAACCTTCTTAATATCAAGCAGTAACTAATATGAACATAATTTCATTCATTATCTTTGCCTATAGGAAAACTGTTCATTTTTAATATGTGTATTGCAATCTGGATTATATTATTTTGACATCTAAAATACATTATACTAAAATATGTTTTAAATAATTCATGCTATGGAATAAGCATTCATTGACATTTTACTTTGTTCTTTAACTATTTAAAGGAAAATTAGAAAATGGTAAAATAAAACAAGACAAACAAAATTAAAATTTATATTCAAATCCCTGAGTATCAGGAAGCTTAACTGAAATTTTAATAATAAGAAAAGAATTCAGCGAGAGATCCCAGATATTGTTTCCCTGTCGTTAATAGAGAGCTCAGGTGAAATACACTGACTTTGTTAGCTGTTTAAAAAACTGGGAGGTTCACCTACAGAAATCAAGAGTGAAGGTTAAAAGAAATAAAAGTATTTATTTAAATTCATTCAGTGTTGCAAGGTTCACACAGAAGTGATTGGACTGGAAGGTCCTCAGAGTTAGCATTAATAGAGATCATGCTCAACAGGGTTTTTTGGGATTTTTTACTTCAATCTGAATTGGGAATAAATTAGAAAATTATGGATGCTGGCAGAAATTAGCTTCTACACTTACCTATTTATTTTGTACTATTTCTTAGACTATGAAGACATTCAAGATCCTACTTCTGTATTTATTTTGTGCCACATTAGCATACAGAGCAACTGATACCAGACTTCAGAATGCTTCAGAAACTCAGTTCTGCTCTTCACCTGACAAGAAACGTCAATTAATTATTTCTTCACTTGTCTGAATACAAAACCACACACAAACACATATTTCAATAAAACATAGTAATACTTCACATAGAGATTTTTGAGTCAGCTCTCTTGTAGCAGGTGATTTTGATGTAGAGAGGTCTGTGGTAGATGCCTTCCTTGTAGCAGCAACATATAGGGATGAGTTGACAGTACAATTCTGTTTTGTCACTATTAAAAGAACATCCTCAAAATAGTGTCTAATCCTCATCATCACTCAATAACTTAACCCTTAAGAATGCCTAATAGTTGTTCACAGCATGTGTAGTATCTGCTATCACTGTATTTGTGCTTCTGCAGTGGGATTTGTAAGGTTTGGGGGAAGAAATTAAACCCTTTCAGCAGCAGTCAAGAAGTGATCATTATCTGCTGTCCACAGTGAACAGCAGAACACACTCTTGCATGTGATGATAGGAAAATGCCTATCAAGGAGATAATTTGTCACAGATACACATTATCCAATACCAACATGTATAATTCATGTGCATATGTCAGATGCTTGTCAAAATTTGTATGTGAAAACCAACCCAAAAATATATAAGTTTCTTCCACTTTGGTAGGATATGGAACAGTTAAGCTCCCTATACCATTTTAAGGACTTGCCTGTACAGTACGTGGATAATGTATTTAAGACTGTTTATCTTTTGTAGTCATTAGCTGCACATCCAGACACAAAAATGGGGATAGCTTTATGCCTTCTGAATGGAAAGCACCATATATGTTAACTTAATTAAATTTACTCTCTGATCTGCTTGCAAGGAAAAGAGAGAAAAACAGAAATAACACTAGCTGATGGCTACACTTAGCCATCCAAGTAGAAAATGAAGGAGACATAGAATTTATTTATGTTTAAGTTCACCTGTGCAGCCCTCGATTAATTTGCCTAAGCAAAAGAAAGAAATGCCAGTCCTTGGCATGATTGCAAAGGATTTTCACTACACAATTGTTCTGAAGTCTTCTCCAACATTAGTTCCAGGTGTTTAATTAAAAAAAAAAAAAATGCAATGTCTCAGACAAAATTCCAAGGAATAATTTCATTGCCAGGCATCATTTTGGTCAATATGACCTTCAAGAGTTAAAATATTTGGCATGCTTGGAACACGCACACAGACTAATTTTACACAACTTACCATTTTCTCTTCTCCACTCCCACTCTTTTCTGCTAATCACAGGAGCTGCTCTGCTAGGCAACAGTACAGAAAGGCATTACCATCAGATGTCAAATGCATCTCTGAGAAATTATTCTACCTCACTGTTCATGTATTCTTCAGGAAATAGTTCAGTGAAAGCTCAACAAAACAGTGAATTCATTAAACAAACTCTGCTGCTGTGACATGGTGTAAATCAGTTTGTTCAAATTCTGCCATGCTCTCTCCCTGTTCTAAAACAACTTCTTAACTTTATTAGTAAAATCAAATGTATTTCAAAATTATGGTAATAATTTTATTAATTTTGGACTGAATATTATTTAAATAATATTTTCCCTCTAATTTAAGATTTTTAAAAACTCTGAAGTATAAAAGTTACAAAACTAACTTTCTTATCAGCTATAACCCCACCAATGCCACTAAAAGCCCAATGACATCAAGACACTTTCACATTTAACCAGAATGTTAATCAGAATTAGAATGCATTAGGCATCTGAATTAGAGTGAATAGTGACAAAAGTTAGCAAAAGAGCAAAACAATAATAGGATAATGAACTGAAAGAAAGAACTTAGGTACAGAAACCTTACAGCACTCTTGGTGTTTTTAGAAAGAGTTGAGCTTTTGTGAGCTGGTATTCTTCTGATAGCCAGCCTAGAATGTGCCTGCAGAGGTAGGCAAGGTAAATAGAATTATTAGCTAAGATCTCAAAAGCTTACTGTTTTGTGTTTTTACATGGGTATTTCTTAATGGAATACAGCCAATTAAACTTTATTGTCTCATAAACCTACAAGCCTATCTCCTTTTTACGAGTTCCTTATACTGCTTTCACAACTATTGCAAGTAATTTATAGTGATCCACGGCAAGAAAATTCAAATGGTCTATTGCCTTATGTAACTAAGCAATTACTCAATTATTGATTAATCAGCTAATTATACTATGAAAAATTCTTCTTTTGTTTATAAGATATTTAGCCCAATAGTGTCTCGATTCACTGCTCTGAGGAAATATGCAGGTTATATCTACATGTTTTAATTATTTCCTTCCAATCCTAATGCCACCTGAGAGTAAATATCTAATTCTAGGAACACTTACCTGTATAAAATTGTCTTTATTTCCATTAGATTGTAAGAAAAACAGTTCTTGTTTATTTACATTCTTCTAGATTATTTTTTGCATTTTAGTTTTCAGTGGAGGTTTATCTTGAAAAGCCCACTCAATGGATCTCTATTCAGTATTGCTCTTCATTTCAATTTTACACTACGACTCAGTGCCAAATTGAGCAGTATTATCTAAAAAGCAAAATCTGACCCATCATTATTTATTTCCTGAGATCTCCAAACAGTTTATTTTATGTAGATATTTTGGGTTTTCTGCATTTATTCAAGTTACTCCAAGTACTTATCCAAGAAAGTCTTTCAGGGAACCCCACTCTAGAGTTAGTCTATTACATTTAGTGCAATTATCTGGTTTCCCCATGGGCAGGGGAGCCACTGCTCTCCTTCCTACATGATCTCACCACATGCCCATATTTCCACAAACTGAGCTATGGTTTAAGTTAGTTATTCTAGCCAACACAAATCTCAGTTGAAGATATGATGTTTCACCTGATCTGTACACAACTCTCAATGCCATCCAAAGCCTGTGACTATTAGACACTTGGCTGCAATGCTAAGGAAATTAACCATCTAAATAGATGGATGTGTAGCAAACCTTTTAATGAGTCTGAAATAAAGGTCAAATTGCAGCATGCTTGAGCTAATGTTTTCATTTTATTTCAGAAAAATAACTTAGGAGATGTAATTGCACCTCTTCAAAAATCTCATTTTATATTACATAAAATGTTGGAGGTTGAAATTTGTTTACTTTGTAGAGATTAGCAGAACCATAATTTTCATGTGCTTTTTGTTATTCATGAGATTAACTATCAAACAGCTATGTAAAGAAAGCACAATGCAGTGCTTATAATTCTGAGAAATTATATAATTCTGAGGGGTGACCACTGCAAGTCACAATTGCTAGACTGTGCCACTGTTTTTTATGAGTGAGACAATCCAGGTTCAGACCCAGCACGTAATATTCCTAGCTCCTGCTCTTGTCAAGAAACGAATGAGCTCAAAGAACTCAATTGCTACAAAATTCTGGAGTTTTGTGTATGACAGAGTCATGCTTTTGTCCTTCAAAAGTAACAAAGTTCCAAATGCTACCTATACAGAAAGAGGAATTGCAACTAGAAAGCTTTGGAAAATTTCCTTAATATACATTAATAAGACTATTTTCTCTTAAAGATACTGAGAGATTTATAAAGCAAAGCCCAGATACATGGCACATATGGATTTTACAAGACAGTCTTGAAAGTTCATTGTTTTGACAACACACAATATGAAGTATACAAATATGGATTGATCTCAGAACTCAGAAAAATTCCAGTGATTTAAATGTATTTTAAGAAATTGTATCTCTTTGTTCACATGCCTCTGTTAAAAACATACCATTCTTAAACTGCCAATACCATTTATATCCTGTCTTTCCATAATGCTTCAAAAGGGATGTGTTATAATATCACAAACATTTTGGCATTTTTACATAAATAAGCAAAAGGCATGGTCTATCAAAGCAGATTGCATCTGAAGTACCCCAGCAGAATACTTATTTAGATGAAACAAGACAAATAGTCCCAAATGAGATGAGATTGAACAAAATGATGTGGGATTGAACAAAACCAAGTGCCGGGGCCTGCCCTTTGACCACAACAACCCTCTGCAGCACTACAGGCTGAGGACAGAGTGGCTGGACAGTGGCCAGGCAGAAAGGGACCTGTGGGTACTCATTGACGGCCACTAAACATGAACCAGCAGTGTGGCCACGTGGCCAAGAAGGCCCATGGCAACCTGGCCTGGATCAGGAGTGTGACCAGGACCAGAGAGGTGTCTTCTGCTCGTATTTGGCACTGGTTGAGGCCACACATTGTCTAATTCTGGGCCCCTCAGTTTAGGAAGGACATTGGGACACTCACACATGTCCAGAGGATGGCAACACGGCTGGTGAATGGTCTGGGGCACAGGTGCTGTGAGGAGCAGCTGAGGGAACTGGGGTTGTTTAGACTGGCTCAGGGGTGACCTTATCAACCTCTGTAACTCCCTGAAAGGCGGGTACAGCCACATGGGGGCCAGCTGGGCTTCTCCCAGCAACCAGCAACAGAAGAGGACAAAGCCTTAAGCTGTACCAGGGAGGTTTAGGCTGGACATTAGGAAAAATTCTTCACAGAAAGGGTGATTTTGGGTGTTGGAATAGGCTTCTCAGAGAGGTGGTGGAGTTGCTGTCCCTGGAGGTGTTTAAAGAAAGACTGGACATGGTTCTTAGTGCTGTGGTCTGGTTGACAACGTGGTGTTTGGTCACAGGCTGGACCCAATGATCTCAAAGGTCTTTTCCAACCTAGTTGATTCTGTGATTCTGTGAAACTTCTTTTGTTGTCTCATGATTTATAGCCTATTTTGTAGGCTATAAGTGAATTGCACACATCGCATCAAAGTATGACTTGGCAAAAATTAAAACTCATGCCCATATTTCAAGAGTAAGTGTAGGTCTTGCCTTAGTCCCACAGATGACTAAAACAAAGACTATAAGTACTTACACATAGGGAGAAATTTCAGATCATATCAAGACAACATTTCAGTGCTGTTTCAGTCTCAGGACAAGATAGTACATTAATTTCAGTTAAAACACAGAGCCAGTAAGAAATTATTTCAAAACAGTATTATTAGAATATCAAATTTACAGTCACAGCAAGCTACTGAGGCCAAAAGATCAGAAAAATGCAATGCTTTCCTACAGATATCTCTTTCAAAAGTGATTGAGCTCAGGTTATATTTAACACAGAAATTCCAAAACCATTGATGCCATTGATTTTCCACTTAAGATTCTCACTGTTGGATCCACTTTAACATCCTGTTATCTGCTTCTGTATTTATGAGCAAGGTCCAAACCTACGTTTTTCTCAAAAGTTGTTCTTTCTCCAGTAGCACGAGGGCTAGTTACAGCTATAGACTAGCTGATAATCTCTTGCTTTTTGGCCCTCTCTTCACAGGACCAAATTTGTTTCATTACATTTGATGGAAGAAAATGCATTTCACAGCACTGGAAATTACATAGAAAAAAACCTGGTTTTTTTCCCAGATCTCTGTCTTTTGTGAACAGTCAACCTGTTTATAACCTTGGCCCACAATGTCTTGCTATTGATGAAGCTGCCTTGAATTCCGGTTTTATGTGAAGTTTAGCTGTCTATAACATCACGGATCACTTGGGTTGTGTATCATTAGGAATGATCTGTAACAAAGCAAGTCTACTGTACATTTGCAGTAAGTTTGGTAGGCAAGCCAGACTGTTTTCAGTTGACAAGTTGACAGATAGGAAAACTTTCACTAGTTGTCAGTTCATACGTGGATTGTCTCAATTTTCTCAAAAGATAGGGCTTTATTTGAGTTTGCATCTTGGTTTTCTTAGGTTCCTAAAAAGTCAAGACTGATGCAACAAGGAACAGAAATCCAACAGTCCCAGGGCCTGTACAAACAAACACATTTAGATCAAACAAGCAGTACAGTCCTGCCATCTGTATCAACACAGTGTTTGTCAATTGCCAAAACAGATTATGAAAGCACTTATTCATGCTGATATAGTAGACATAAAGTCTTCACAGTACATTACAAATTCACATAATGTTGCTTTTTCATTTGGACTTCTGATTGATCTGAGTGGTATGAAAAGTCCATCCGCATTTAACCAAAGATATGCTGAGCAGATACAGAGCTGCAGATGCTGAAGAACTATTATTCCTATTATTCCAGCTGAGACTGACATTAAGCTACATTCAATCATTTACTCCTCATTGACCCTTTTCCTGAAGGCAAAATATGCCAGAACTTTGTATATTTATTAGATTACTTATGTCAGGTCTGAAAGCAGCTAAGAATCCTTGAATATAAATGCTTACCTACAAAACCAGAAACTTTGTCCAAATATAGATGAGTGGATGGGGATCTATGCATTAGCTTCAATCATCTATAATCACACAAAATAGATTCTCTGAACATCAGGACAGAATAGAAACAAACACCAAAACTACAAAAAATAATTTTTAAAAAGAAAAAACCCCAAAAAATAATTAAACATAAATTTAAAAAAACCCAAAACACTTGTGTATGCACATGTAACCTGTAGCAAGTGAAAGTCCTGAGCCACTGTTCTATTTTAATTAGAAAATTTTTAAGAATCAAAGGGGTTTACGTTGGAGTTTTATTTCATTTTACAATGCTGACATAAAATTAGATGCCTTATTTCATTACCTGTCCACAGGCATTTGATAACCTATTTCTGGATGGCTGCTCTTAGAGTTTTGAGATGTGTTAGTCTTTCTGACCAAAATCAATGGTGATTTTAATCTAAGTTATGCTTAAGCTGTGTAGCGTGTTGTAAGATAAATCCATCACCTAATTAAAATATCTCTTTTATCTTCAGTGTTTTGCCTGTCAATGTAGTGATCATTGACCTTACCATCCAGTTTTAGGAACTGCAGCTCTAGGTTTTGATAATTTGAGCTTCTTGAAACCTTTATTTTAATTCAAGTACTCATAGAAATATGCCTTTCTGTGAATGCCATGACCAGCTTCTACTGAGGAAAACTGGAATCTGTTCAGTGAATTTGTTTAGATTTGAAGCACATCCTAAGAATTTTTAAGAACTTTTCACAAGGCCTCTAAATTAGTGTATAATAAGCAGAGCAGTTGTGTTTGTCTGTATAGTTAGCCAAGATTATAAAAAAAAAAAAAGATTAAATTATTCTTTAATACAGCTCTGATGATTCTCCAGCCACAGACCCCTATTAAAATAGACAAGAAAACAAGCAAGTATGTATGTCGCAAAACTCACTTTAAAGATCGTATATTATCTGCCAGTTTCTGTGCAGATAAATTTTTCTATATTAATTTCACTGAAAAACAAAATAAATAAGCATCTGGCCCCCAGAGTATTATGGAAACAATTAAAATCATTAAGAGCTAGCATTGTATTTTAACATAAACCAGAGCCTGATATCAAGTAGGTTATGGCTAAGTAAAAGAAGTGCCTCAAAAATATCCACATGCTTGCTACACGTGTCACTAACACTAACCTGTAGCACTGTTAAGACAGGTTGAAGACAGTCCGTGGGCCACAATAGGATTCCCATGCTGAGAAAAGAGGCCAAGAGACTCCCATAAGAGTCTCAGGTACATAGGTACCTGCTAAACCAGGTATCTGTCACAATCAGAAGCAAAACACATCCCAAGGGGTCTACTTCTGCATCAACCATACCTCCTTATGCTTTGGGAGTAATCTTAAAAAAAATATTTTAGAAATTAAGACCATTGTTTTTTTCATTTGGCCTAAATAGAGACTTTTCATTTTGCTTAGCAGACTGGAATATATTACTGAAGAATCTCATTTATTCTTTCACACCCACTATGGCTTTTGTTAAGAAATTTCCAGGAATCCTGCATTTGTTTATGAGTAAGAAAAGTGTTTGAATCATTGTTCAGAACTTCTGGAAATTATGTCTTATTTCTATTGCCACAGGAACATCCCTGTGGTGAAAAGGATTCTCCATGCCAAAAAAGTTAATATTTACTAGTATTAAAGATAAATTTCACAAGTCAAGAAAAAAGAAAAATCCAAGAGTTTTTTTTCATAGAAAAAGAAAAACAAACCAAACACAACAACAAAGATTTTAAGCAGACCAAATGCTAATACTTCACAAATTATAATGCCACATTTTCACAGAGATGGTAAATTAGCAGATGAACTTCTATTCAAAGATTCATTTTCACTTGCCAGAGCTTGAAATGTGAAGACAGATTCTGAAACAGGCTTAGCCTCTTTTTAATGTGTTCCTTTTTATGTATTTCTAGGAAAATTGGAGGAGAAGGAGAGTTTGATTCACTTCTCACAGAGAAGCTACAGTAGTTTTTGAAAGGAATATTTATTGAAATCTGAACAGAGGTGGGTGCTGGTAGGCATTTCACCTCTCAGAAAGTTCTCTGGATATGAAGTTATCATTATATTCAGCACAAAGCAACAGAACACTGAAACGAGAGATGAGAGGTGTGAAGGTCTGGATGTGAAGACAACTTTTAGGGAGTGCAACCTGGAGGTGAGGAACAGTCTGTGCGCTCCAGGGGTCTCTGACTGAGGAAATGAAACTGCTTATTTCTTGTCCTTGGGGAATACTGGCAACTTCCATGATTCATTTTTGCAACCTAAAAAATAAGAACATGCTGATTATATTTTTATTATTTCCAAGATAGTTAGCAATTTTTCTTTTTCTAGGCAAATATATTCAGATTTGCAAATCCCTTCAGAAACCTTACAGCTGTTGATTCCTTTGATAAATAGAAAATAATTTCATAGGAACAGGAGGAGTTAGATAAGACAAATTCTTGTGTGTTGTCTTAGAGCTGTTGCCTAGAAATGTTTGAGCACATATTTAATGTGACTAATTCTGTTTATATTAACAGAATTATATGCTGTAGAAAGGCTGAGCATCAAGTGAGTAAATATGGGACTAAACCTAAAAATGGCCAGAGAAAGTATTTTGCAGTGGGAAACTTGGACAGCCTTCTACAAAGCATGAAGGAGCGAAAGAGCAAAGAGAATTCAATACACTTCTTAATGTTTGAAAATTTACCCTTTTTGTAGGATTTTCCGCAAAAGTGTTCCTACTCACTCCAGGGACACATCTGCATTGAAAAACTTTCAATCATTCTGAGGGGATGGATGAAGAAATTTGTGGGTGAATTAAAATTCTCCTTAAAAGCTAAATCCACACAGGCACATCACCAGCTTATTTGCTTCATGAATGTATAATTTTGAATTAATTGTGAATGCCAAAGTTCCTCTAGCTGCAGGAGACATATTAATTCAGCATATAACTATATCTGAATTACACGTGCCCTAGTTACACAGATATTTTTAACAGCATCCATTTTCTTCCTCCACCACTAGAAGTACATGGTACATTAGAAGGTTGTGTCCTGATGTCTGTAGTATCAGAAAACAGTATTCTGTCATGTAGAAAGACAGAAAATAAAGTATCTAAAAAACCAATGATCTCATGTTGAAGTCAACTCATACCAGATATGGAGGTGATTGGATCACTCGTTACATCTAGGGGTATTGAGGTAGCAGAAACAACTATATGGTTTTCTGGATGTACACAGCTAAGCTAGAATTGTACACAATTTCATGAAATTGAAGAAAACAACTGCAACAAAGAGATAAAGATCATTTTAATCTGATATTACATACCCACGCACAACAGTGTGGCATAATTTTATGAGATTATTGAAAACAATCAGTCATCAGCAATGGCTTCATATCTACACTGGTACCTCAAGAGACACCCTTGCCAGATCAAGCTTATAAGGAGAAAGGCAGTTCTTGTTTTTTGTTGAAACACTGTGCAGATAAGCAGATTTAAAACAGAAGCATAATTGGCAAAATGTATGTGAGGTAGTTGAAATACAGCTCTGCGCTGACAGACACAGGGACTGAAGCATTCGGTTTACTCTCTCCACATCAGTCTGCACTAATCTTCTCCATTTTAAAAAAAAAATTATTCAAATGCCCAGAGCTTTGTGATCTCTGATATTTTGCCATTTCCAAAAAAAAAAACAGTTGCTATACTCAAACAAAAAGCAAAGGACATCCTCCAGACTACTGAAGAAAAATATGTACCTGGATTGCAGTGTAAACACTATCTGTGCCTCTATAACTCCAAACATTGTCCATAAATTTTAACAAGGAACAATGGTAACTTTGAATGAACACTAGTTAAATGCATTTATTTAAGACACATTTTGCAGTCCAGACAAGGCAAAAAGCACAGAGGCAAAATATTATTAATATACATAATATACAGCTTAAAGACTCAGTTTATAGAGTTTGGCTGCACTGTTCCTACAGCGAAATAATTTAATCCAAAGAAAAAAGACCTTCACACTCCCCCGAGTATGTCCCAGTCCACCACCCAGCATTACATTCCATATATTCTAAGTTTGATTTTTTTACAGGATTTGAATACTGGGCTTTTTAAACATTGCTTAAAATGCTTGGCGGTACATGAGGAAGTACATTAAAGTTTTTGCTCTTGAACTCCATCCTTTAGAGGTAGTTATATAAAAAGCTTTTTATTAAGAGATCTGTCATGAACTGAAGACAGAAGGAAAACTTCAATGCAAGGTCCAGGAAGGAGAAAATTGCTTGGACAAGGACAGATGTTTCTATAAAGTGTTAATAAGTTCAGGCTGTACCTGAATATTAAACGCCTGGGGATGGTGTCAAAATCAGTGCAAGTTCATGTTGCCTCATATCGTCTCACAGCTGTTACACAATGGACAATAATGATTTCTGAGATTATTGTCTTCAATGCCCTGATTTTTCAATTAATTTTCAAATACCTAGGCTGGTGTAACCCGGGATAACACCAAAGCTCTGGGGTTGGTCATATCATCAGCTCTGATTCAGCTTGTGGGTCCAATCCAAACCCAAGAATTTTCCAGGTAACAGCTGAGCAATGAAGAAGGTATGAATCAAGATTTCTTGGTACTCAGATGAGGTCAGTCGAGGTTCTGAACAGTTGAGAGGTGAAATACTCTGCACTTTTCTGTGAAATCATATTCACTTTAGGAGAAAATAGTACAAATAAGGAGTCCTATGACAAATTTTCTGTGCCTTTTAAAGCCATTTTTGCTGCTGGCTGCATAGCAAGACCCACAGCTCCATGACAACCTATAGTGTTCCACAATGGAAATATCCTCCCACTCCTCCCATGTATTTCTGGATGCTTGGAGCATTATTCAGAGTTCATTACTCTAAGAGGTCATGTCTAACATCGCCTAAGAACCTTTCATCTTGCATCTTGACCTGACTCATCTTCAAGGTAAGCTCTTGTCTTTGCAGATCTTTCATCCTACTTTACAGCTAGTGAAACAAACTTCAGAAGTTGGCACCCAAACAAAGAACAAACCTGCATCTGCCTTCCTTAATTACTTTATGTGACCTCAGCATATGCAAACTTAGAAAAGCCAATCATTCAATTCCACTTTCTCTAAAATCTGACCACTCCTATCCTCAGCAGCCAGGGTCCTGAAAGTTCCTCCTGTAGATTTCCACCAGGCGTTTGTCACAGAGCAAAGAGTGAAGGATGTGGAGTTTTTGACTGAGAGCCTGGTGTTGGTTAGGTAGCGCAGAAAAATGGCAAGATCCTCACAAAGGATGTGACATTTCTGTCTAACACGACTGAGTCAGGCAAGACCTTCAGTCAAGTTATTCACACTGAGAACCTAAGCACTTAGAAGCAAAACCTCTTCCTTTTATCTCTATCCATAGGTTTATTACCACTGAAATTTATCCAATCATTGATTTTGACCAGTGGCCAGTTACAGTTTATGAAACTTTGGAAACATGCTTTGTTCCCCTTCTCACTGCTGAAGAACTGATTCCGTGCTGAAGGGTCTCTCTCAACATGTATACGAGCTTCACTGAGGAGGAGCTAAAAATTGCTGTCTGGTGGAAAGTGGAGTAAATTACTCAGGGCAAACATTTGCAAGCTATTTGCAGAACTTTGGGCAGTTATATCCATAAAAGGCAGGCATATGTACAGAGACAGATGGCAAGGAGGCTGTCTTGGAGAGGAGGCAGTTAGAGTTTAGGTGTAAGAAATTAGGAAACCATTGATAGAAAAGCTTAAAAGTGGGTGAGGGATTGATGGTTGTTTGTATAAATCATGTAAGGAAATCTTGAATAGCAGCATGCAGAAAGTAACATGAGAAACACGTGTATATGAAAAAAATCAGAAATGGAAAAATATCAGTGAATAAAAAGCCTTCTCCTAGCATTACAGAAAAACAGTCTGCATTATACAGAAAAAAAATATGTTAATATCACAGCAAGCTACAGAGAACCCCTGTTAAATCCCCCTCCATCATTCTCTATACTCTTCACAGGTGATGGGTTTCTGGAATAAAATAGTTTCGTAGGTAGCTTGTTTTGAAATAACTAAAAGAAGTATCTGAATGTGACAGTAAATTCTAAAAATGGAGAGGAAGATATTCATAATTTGGTATGTAATATTTTATTTTAGAGAAGGAAACACAAAGGCATTGAGAAATAAAAATTAGCTTCTGCAGTCCCATATTGAGTCCATGGTATAAACTGGAAAAAATACTATCTCTTAAATTTTTGAAGGCACTTGGGGTGGCTGAATAAGATGACTACCAGAAGCAGATATTTTCTCAGATTTACTATTGCTTAAGACATACAGTGTTAAATAGTTTCTCCATTAATTCATTTTCATATCCATTTGGAGTGACTTTCTGGAAAAAAAGGAACCTTAGCAACCAGAAGTGTCTCTCTGATATATAAAAGCCTTCTTCAGTTTAAGAAACTAAGGTTTTGAATCTGGGTACTTACTTTAAAAGCTGACATTGAAAAGATAATATAAGCCTGCCCAGTCCTCCCCTTTACAAAGTCCTGTTATTTGACATACATCTAGTAGCATGTACATTTGAGGTCACACTGTCCTTAACCATGGCTTCCTGCAGTTTATACCAAACCCTTATTCTGTACACAAGGAGACATAACATTAGAAATGCGTAGCACATCTTGCCCAAATTATCTCATTGTTCTGCTAGGACAGAAAACATGAAGCATGCATGTTTCATGAAAGCAACTGTCTTCCCTCTTCTGGTATTGGTATTCTTAGTTCCTTTGTATGTTAGTTTGTTTAAAATGAGGATTTCTCCAGAAATACAAAACAGTATTCTGGATGCACATAAAGATCCTTTGGTGAGATCTGAACTAATTTTTTCTGTTCCTAAAAGAAAATCCTTTGTTTTCCATCCTTGTATTCTAGTAGGGGTTTTAAAGACACAAAATAAACTTGAATATACCATCATAAATTACTGCCAGATGATGAATGCTTTTTGAGTGGAGAGAGTGGAGCTTGTCGCCCTGATTTTGTAAGACTTTGTTAAGCCTTCTGATGTTTACATTCTTTCAACAAATTTCTCACACACAGTTCTGTAAATAACCTATGTTTTGCATTCTTTCATGGAAGTGGAGAGAATTGATGGACCCTTGGTCTGTCCAGTGGCATTGGAGAGGTGGCACTGTCACCCTCCAATCCACTGTCACCTTTGGAAAACTATAAATGTTGGAGCCAGAAAATAACGTTCCTTTTCTTCTTCCTTTTTGTTCCCCTCGAGAGCAGCAGTGTCTGTGTCATCATTTCATGCCGTATCACAACAGGAGCTAGTATCCCAATCCTATTGAAAGTCAATGAGCACTGAGAGTCAAATTCCAGTCTGAGTACTTTCTCCAAATCACACGCAATTACCACTTCTTTCTGTGCTGGGGTAAAGTATCAGCATCATTTTTTTTCTTTTCTCCCAAGATAGACTTGTTTGTATTTTCCAGCCTACAATCTCATTTAATTTTCCATTCAGATATCTTATGTTATTAGATTGTCTTCTTGTTACTTCTCCATCCCTATTGACATTCATACATTTTCTCCATTTATTATGTCCTGGGAGTTTCATTATCATGTAGTTTGCCCCAAGTGAGAAAATAAGCTTGTGCAAATGAACGGTATTTCTCTCCTTATTTCAGCTCAGCTATGCTGATCCACACCAGTGGAGGCTCTATCTGACTGTCCCTAGAAGATTGTTAATTAAAGCCAGAAGTAAGCAATTGGCTGCATTATCCAGTGCACAGAATCCCTACAATTATACTCTGATGATAATCTTTCAAGTCCAGCTCTCAATCCCCATAAAATGCTCATGCACTGTCTCCTGAGAAATACAGTGAATTAGTATTTTCTGCAAGAAGTTCTTTTGGGATAATTTAATACAATTGTAATACATTTCAGTGAAGCTGTGTCAGAAGACAGTTCAGCTTGGTCAATCATATGCTTTTCTAAACTGCATGTATTAGTGAATCACATCAAAGGGATCGTTTGTTTTAAGACTATAAATCTTTTGATGTACAGAAGAATAGAATTTTATGATAAAAATGAAGTCTATATTACACATAATAAATGCACAGCTGAATCTGGATTAAAAGAAATATGAAACTGGATGGAAAGCAATATATAAATTCTTGTTATATTTTCCATCTAGGTCTCAAGTTATGTTCCATTAAAATGTTAAAAATTTCAAAATAAGGAAGAAAAAAAGTAAAACTGCTGGTCTTATTAGTGATTAAGGCAAATATTCTTGTCTCTGTATCATAAACAGTAAATAAGTTGTCATATGAACAGTTTTAGGTTCTGCATCTTCGAATTCACAAGATGAAAACCATTTACTTCATCAGTTAGCCACAGTGAACAGAAAAGCTAGAACAGAAGCTTTTATTTCATTTCACTTGAAATTAAAAAAAAAAAAGAAAAATAAAAACCACAAACCCACCATACCAATCTCAAAACCTCCAGCTGTTAAACATATTTAGAGGGATTAACATGCCATAAGTCAAGCCAGTATACTGTCTGTTTCAGTGACTGCCATAAGGACTGCTAAAACTGCCATCAGAATCACACCTTGTGAAGCAGTCCACATAATTCTCCAAGGCTTGTTTGATTTAATTTCCTCACAATCAATAAGATTCTCCCCAGGAGCAAAAAACACGATGCCAAGTTCAAGTACATCTTTTACATACAGGAAGACTACTGCTGGACATTAAAGTTAACATTTATCAGAAGGCAATCATCTGTCACAGGTATTTCTAGGTGAGGTTCTTTATTCTTTAAAAGCAAATTAAATAATATGCACGGAGATAATAATGATAATTTTCAGATAGAAAAGAAATTGATGTGGTAGATCTCAAACTGTTTCAAAACAGCCACATTTTGAGACTGTTGTTTTCTCTCTGTCAAATATGAGGAATCAAGTGGGTAGCAAGGCATATGGTGAGCATGCCCTACAAAAAACAATGAGGAGTGTTTGAAAAGAGAAGGTGATCAGAGAGAAATGTATTTGTGAACTCTGGTTGCATCCCTTTTGTTTTTTCAGCCCTCAGAGAGCCTCCTTGACCTCTTTGATCTCAGTGTATCAGTCAATCTTTAAAATACTTCCAGGGGGAAAAAGAAAAAAGGAGTTCTCCAGACTTCTGGTGCTGGAGTCACTTACTCCTGTGAGTTCACCTTGAAGAGTGAAAGATCTGAGTACCAAAACATGAATGCTCCCAGCCTCAAGGAGCAATGAGCCTCAGTAGGGACATTTCACTGTTGCTGTGCTGGCAGAATACACTGGAGACAGAGGAAGAGCTCTGGAGATAAAGGGAAAAAAAAGGTGGGAAGGAAAGCTACATGTGATGCTAAGTAATTAGTTCTGGTACCATACAAACCAGAAATATGGTGCATAATATTCAGCACATCCCCTGACAGCTTTACTACAGTCTAAAGTACGATAAGGATGCACTAGGACAACTCACTTCCTAAAACCAGAGGTAGGGCAAGATTTAGCTCCCATATCAACGCATTTGCAAGTAAGAATCTCCCCTTCTCAAGCTTTATTTCCTTTTTCTGCAAGTACAAGACTAAAGACTTTTTTTGTTGTTGTTGTTTTAACAAGGCACCACAAAGTTCATTCAGCATATTCTTTTTTGTGGTTCATCAAGTCTTACATGACAGGCAACAAGAAAATACTTGAGAAAGCTTGGAAAACCCAATTGTCCAATTCCCACATGGGAATGTGGTCCTGCTCCATACCTCTCAATGGTGATTCTGAGAATGTAAGTTGTACATTAACACTGAACTTAGACTCATAGAATCATAGAACATCATGGATTAGGAGGGATCACCAAGTCCAGCTATTGCTTTTGTACAGAACAGGCAAAAGAAGTGCCTAAGAGTATTTGCCAAACACTTTTTGCACTCTGACACAGTTTGTGCAGGGACTGCTTCCCTGGGGAGCCTGTTCCAATGCCCAACCACCCTCTGGGGGAAGAATCTTTTCCTGATGTCCAAAATAAACCTCCCTTGACACAACTTCAGGCTGTTTCTTCAAGTCCTATCACTGGTCACAAGAGTGAAGAGATCAGGGCCTGTCTCTCCTCCTCACAAGGAAGCTGTAACTGCAATGAGGTCTCCCCTCAGTCTCCTCCAAGTTGAACAGACCAAGTGACCTCAGCTGCTCCTCATATGGCTTCACCTCAAGGCCCTTCACCATCTTCATTGCCCTCCTTTGGACACTCTCTAACAGCTCAATGTCTTTTTTTCCATTGTGGCACACAAAATTGTCCCCAGCACTCAAGCTGAGCAGGGACAGTGCAGAGCAGAGCAGGACAATCCCCTCCCTTGCCTGGCTGTGATGCTGTGCCTGATACCCCCAGGACACGGGTGGTCCTCCTGGATGCCAGGGCACTGCTGGCTCACATTCTACTTGCCTCAGAGCAGGACACCCAGGTGCCTTTCTGTGTCACTGCTTCATCATTTCATTCCCATCTGTATTTACAGTAGCTCTGTCGCTGGTGCAGAATCTGGTATTTTTCCTTGTTAAACTTCATATGCCTGGTGTTTGCCCAGACCTCCACTTGGCTGAGGTCTCTCTGCAGGGCCCCCCTGCCCTGGAGGGAGTCAACAGCTCCTCCTAGCTTTGTATCATCTCTGAACTTGCTTACTATGCATTCCAGTCCTCTGTCCAAATCATTTATGAAGATGTTGAAGAGCACAGGTCTAAGGATGGAGCCCTGTGGAACCTCACTGGTGTGCCAGTCTGATGTCATCCATTCACTGTAACCCTTTGTGCCTAATCCATGAACCAGCCGCTCATGCTCACTCATCACATGATGTGTTTATCCAGGTGTGGGCTGGATCTTTTGTCCAGAAGGATTCTCTCAAAGATGTAAGCAAATTTCTTCTGTCTTGCTTGTTAGACAGCTTTTAAGCTCTGAAAGAGGTATGCAAGCTCATAAGCACCTTCTTGGTATCCTACATTGTTCAATACTTTTTCATTCAATAAGGAGTTTCTTGTACACAATCTTCTCACCCTTACAATTGTGATGACATTTTTTCAGAGCAAACCAAATGTATTTAAATCTGATATTTTAAGTAAGAGCCAGAGAAGAATATCCTGCCTCACTTTCTCTGCACTTAGTCAAGCAAAGTCCATATAACTGTTGTTAAATTGACGCTGTATCCCAGCTAAGCCTGTGAATTACTTTGAGACTTTGCTCCATGTAATTGCAAATAATCAAGCACATGAGAACTGTGAGTGTACATCTTCCTGAAAAAGTAAGTGTAGGCACACTCTCTGTCCAAAATTTGAAAAAATAAAATTAAACTGCACTTAATCTCTCTTGGTGTAAAAAAATCACTACTTCCCATGAGATAAATAGGTTCCAGTGCAAAACTTTATTCCTAAAAGGAAGAAAGAGCATAAAAAATTAAAGGTATTTTGTAGAGAGGTCCTGTGATCAAAGGGGAGAAAAAGTAATAAAATTAAGTAATAACACTTGAGGAACATGGTGTACTGAGAGCCTGGGAATCATTGAATGGAGGGCAAATAAGAAGCAAAGAGGGAAACACTTTGCAGAGAACAATTCTACTAGAGGAAGACCAGAAGAGCTCAGAGGGAGGCCAGAGAGCAGATTAGCTTTTCTTGGTCTATTGTTATTGTTGATAAATAATAACTGTGCCTATTAAATTGGTCAAGGAAAAAAAAGCAGGGCCCATATTTGAAATTCTCAGCCTGAATATCAGGCATATCATTGTCAGTTTCCAAGGTCATGTTTATGTCTTCATCCTTCAGTCCTCTGGAGGGGTACCTTGTGCTTCCCCTCAGCATTTTGGGGACTTGGTTGAATACACAAGTCTGCAGCAAGATGCAGACAGTAAAAGAGAAAAGAGTCATCCCCTGATAACACCAACATTTATAGCAACAATAGGAAGTGGGATCTGGCGTTTTTGCTTGTCAAAGTGTTGTTTCTTTATTAACATGTTTTAAACCATAACTTCTGCTGTGGCCTAACCAGAGGCTGCTAGTTCTTACTTCAGGTATAGATTTTTACTTCATCATTTGTGCTTAACCATATTTGCTCTTCTGGCCAAAGGATGCATCTAGGGACAAGTACTAATCACCAAGACCCCCTGCCATTTATGCAGAAATTAGAGAGATGTGCAGAGACTGTGAGTCTTTCTCCACACAAAATTCTTCAAATCCCTTTAAAGTAAATAACAGCACACACAAATGAATAAACAAAAACATTTTGATTATTGGTGCCTTGTTCACAGGTTAAATCCTATACGTATAATAATTGTGGGATTTCTTCCCCTCGTATGATTCCCTAGATAAGCAGTTTTATACTTATATACACATATATGAGGACGTACAACACTAATATGTGCTGCAGGAAAAAAAAAAAAAAAAAGCTGAGGAACAGCAAAGACTTTTATTTATGTAAATACAGGCGACTTCTAAATAACCTGTGTGTAAATATATAGATTAGATATAGATATAGATATAGATATAGATATAGATATCGATGATATAGATAGATATAGATATAGATTAGATTTAGATAGATAGATATAGATATAGATATAGATATAGATATAGATATAGATATAGATAGGCATAGATGTGGAAGAACAACACTATTACAGAAACTTTCTTTCATCAACTGAGATTAACTTCTAGATGTATGTGGGTGTAGGGAAAAAATTGTTCCAAGAGAAACTTTTAGTAATAATCATATTTTGAAAACATTGGTATTTTCTTTTATGTTTTTAATTAACACATCAGATTTCCTCTGTTGCTGATCATACATCTAAAATAAAGAAAAATGAAAAATACATATATTTGTATTAGTTATATTTTCCCAAGGTTAAAATAGTTCATGTTAGAGATGTGATAGATATGAATGTAGAAATACTAGTTTTATGAGTACTTTTGCTGTAAAAATTTGCAAATATTATTGGTGACTGAAATAAGAAATATTTTATGTTCATCCAGGACAGAACAACACTGAAAGATAAAAAGTGAGTGAAGCCATTTTCCAGTAGTCTTTACTAAAATAAACATGGAAAAAGATATATTTCTTTACAGCTCTGAACTATGGGCATGAAGAAATGTTTTTCGAAAATGAGTCACTTTTTCACAGCTGAATTTAGGTTTTATTTAGAAGAGATTTACTAGCTTTCAAGTATAGAAGAGAAAATTCTTTTCATGAGGGATTTTCGTAATGCACATAGGATGAGTATGCTTACAAATGGAATTTTGCAGTTCAGTGTGGAAACTGTGGCAAAGGATTAGCCTGTGTAGGACAAGAAACTGCCCCTCCCTCTTTCTCCACCTGAAAGAACCTTCATTTCTTCTGATCAAAAATTTTCCATTTTGCACAGAATCCTGTTTATGTCAGCGTGGAGTGGGGAAACAGAAATTAAAACATCTGTTTTGCAAGTAGGAGTGCATTTTTTGAGATGCAAGCCCATCCACAAAAGTTCTGTCTACAGTAGTTTACCCTGCCTCCACAAAAAAATAAACTAAATTTCTCAGCTAAATAGTAGACACTGTTCCCTCCAGGAAATTTATTTTGGAGTCTGGACATTGTTACAAAGAATAAGTATTTCTGTGTCTAAATATAGCAGGTATGGTAATTTGTGGTACTATGAGAATAAAAGTTAAAATTGAAGAAAGCTGACAAATTACAGTTCAAATATCACATGCAGTTAAACCCGACTTCGCAGAAAGATTAAATTGCCATTCTTTTTAGGCAGAGTTGTGGTGGTTCATGGTCCTTGTTACAAAAATTGCAAAGCTGAATCTATTGGAGTTTCCAATTGAATTTAGGGCTCTGAATTAAGTCTTACTTAATGCCAGGTGTTGTGAGATGATTTGAAGTGTCATGAAAGTATTCTCTAAGTTAGCAAAGAGACCAACTTCTGCCATTTCCTAACAGATGTGGCAGAACTAAACAAATTAATTTAAACTAAACCTCACCTAATGAAGTCAGTTCAGAAAAGATTTTCTGACTTGGTAAGTTATAGCGCTAGGGTTGCCACTGTCAATAAGATGTAATAATAATGCTTTGGTAGGAAATGCAGAAAGCTGTATCAAAATTTCAGCACCATCTCTTTGTCAATATCCTGACCAAAAAGCTTTATAGTGGCTTGTCCATTGCATCTGTGTCTTTGCAAATTACAGCATGAGACTGTGCTCAGTTACTGATCAGCCAGCAAAAACACAAGTGTTTTACTGTCTGTCAGCAGGTTAAAAGGATTCTGTTACTTAGGCAGCTTTTTAAGCAATACAGTTGTCAAATAACTCATCTTGTTTTATTCCCTTGCAGTGTTGTGCTGAATTAATTTGCCTACTGCTTTTTGCTCAACATGTTGTTTGCAGGATTACAGCATGCACATCATACAGTATTTGGGCCTTTGCCTGTGAGGCAATGCTTTTGGATACAAAAGACAAAATTCAGAACAAAGTGAAGCAGAGCTTTTGCAGTAAAATTGACACCAATTAAGTTATTGCTCTCAGTAGCAATCATATTGTCTAACCATTTCCCTCATACTGTAAGACAGAGAAATTTACTGTAAACAGCTACACAACTACTTTTGGGTCTGCATATGCAGATGTAAGGGATTGTAGAGAGTTCACAATGAGATGGAAAAATTAGAATATGGATACATAAAGAGAGAGACAAAATTTCAGTAGAGACTGATTGAAAATACAGATCACTGTAAAAGGCTGAGCTGTGCAATGGTTTTTTCAAATCATCATGATTTTGTCAGTGCTTTTCATGCAAGTAAAAGTCATCCAACTGAAATCACCAATGGTTGCTGCTGTGCTTTGGGCAACCAAGAGGGGCAGAATTTCAACAATAATAAATGTAATAAACCATAATTAACTAAAATAAAACAAAATAAAAAAAAGCAAACAAAACAAAATAAACCAAACCAAAACCAAAAAAACACCCAAAGAAACAAAAAACCAAACAACCCAAAAAACCCTCAACCCAAATAAACAAGCAAACCAATGAGGCAAACATCAGATTTCTATGGCTTCTTCCATCTTCACAAAACACAAATGAGTAACTACCACTGAAAGAAATTATAAGACTCCTAAATATATACAGGAGAAGCATTCAAGTAGTGTAGAAATTAAGTCTGCATGTGCTTCTTTTTATAAAGTTCATAAAGTTAAAGGTCACTAATTTACTGAATTAGTATAGAATTCAAGGTTCTTGAGACTTTATGACTTTCTCTAAACACATTCACATCACTCCTTTAGGTCTTCATTTTGAATGAAACTGAAACTAATGAAATAATTTGTCTGGGGATTAGTGAAAATACTTTCTACATGACAGTCAACAAGTAAATGAAATTTTTTTTAATAGAAAAGGACATAGGAAATCATTCACATTGGACTATGCCACACTGTGACTACTAACCTAATTCCCATTTATACAAGCCAGTAAGTCATTTATGCAAGCATCTTAATCCCTTCCAAACTAAAAGGAATTTTTATTTAGTAGACACAGCTCTTCATGTTCTCAAGACTATTTCTTGTCTTCTTGCTGAATCTCTCCCCAGTCATCACCTCTTTTTTGCAAAAAATCCAACCTCTTGATTCCAAAAAATCAAGACTTGACTTGCTGTCTTGAAAACTCAGTAATGTCTATAAGACATTAAGTCTATAAGAAAGTCTAAATCTATAAGAAATAACTAAAATCACTTGGTAAATTTAGCCCATATTTGTTATGGGCTAAATACCTTCACCTGAACTTCATAATCCATCTTGCACATCAATTCTTCTCTTGATCAGAAATACTGAAACATGAGAAGATTGAGAAAAATGGCATCAGACCCAATAGAGCATAGCAGTTTGGAAAAAGCAGAATCCTATTTCCTACAGTCCCCAAAATGTGACATTCCTAAAGTCAAATTTGACCATATTTTTGGCTTTTTTTAATACATTCTTCAAAAACTGTCATGAAAGATAAGTCATAATCTCATTGCTATAGTAAAATACATAATTAAAAATAGGAAAAATAAAGAAATAGAGAAATGAACCACAACTTCTAAACCAAACCTTCAACCTTGTGCTTGCATAAGTAGTTACCTGGAGAACAGAACTACATGTGTTATTTAAATTGTACTCTCATCAAAGGAATTTTCTGAATCAGATTCCTAATACATACCAATATGTCATCTTGGAACTAGAAACAGAAATCAAAGTAACTTTTTTTTTTTTTGGTGAGGTCCTTTAAATATCTTTTACCTAAGCCTTTTTTCACACTCTCTTAAGCTGATGAAAAATTTATGTTGCAAAATACGATTGTAATTCTATCCTGCATGATGTCAGAGAAATTAGGTGACCTTGATTTTTTGTTTTTTAATGGTTTGAAATATTCAGAGAAAACTTTTGGTACTTTTATCCTAGTTGTCATACTAAGTTTAGGAGTTAATATTTTCTCAAGCTAATGGGTAGCAATGATCATCAAACATAAACCACAGTGCAAGTACCTGAAGCATTATCTGGGACTTGACTCACCTGTTCCCTTATTTCAAACTTATTCATTGTTTCCCCTTATCTGTTGCATCTGCCAAAGACAGCTGTTTTTTTAATGAAACGGTAAAAATTCTTTCCAGGGACATGGTAAATACATGAGGTTCTGTTTGACTTGTAATAATTAACCTATACGTTTGCTTCAGCTTTTAATAAACTTAATTTTTTCAAATTTAAAAATCTGAATTGAGAGGTGTAGAAAAACAAATTAACTTTTGCGACAGGATTCAAATCACTATCGAGTCTTGGATTCGTGTCAAAGTGAGACTCAAGTGGGTATCAGTCTTTCCTCCCTGCATGTTACTCTTTGGTGGAAGGGAGGCTGTGGTTTTTGGGCAAGAAAAGAGCTGAGAAGTTAATCCTAGGACAGCACAAGGTCCACCTTTTTTGGATAGCTGGTAATGTCCCAAAACTGCCTAACTCCTACCGTACTAGAGAACCATGATGCAGTCAGTCTATGATGGGATCCTGAAAATAGAACACTGTTTAACATTAAGATTTATTTTTAAGGGATACAGGCAGTTATTTGGATAAGTAGGTAAACTGAAGTACCATAAGATAATGTCAAATATGCCTTTTACTTGTGCTATAGTTGGCTCAGAGCAAAAAAAGTCAAGATTACCCCACCCTGTAGACCCCACCATTCTTAGATAAGACCAACACAGGTCAAAAAAATTTTCCTGTTAGAGTGAAATGACAAAGACAGCAAAGACAGAGGCAGAATGCCTTCAGTTGGATTGTCTTTAGAGCAATTTGCATGCAGCAAACCCAAGTTACACAAAAATTGCAGCTCACAGCTGTCATGCCATGCAATCTAGTAGGAAAAAAAGAGAATCATTATTACTAGTATCCCAAAGGTATCTCCAGTACTCTGGACATACTTCAGGAAAACTTGACAGAGAAATGCTAACTCCTCCCCACCAGCAACAATTCCTTGCTGTCATTAATACTAACCAATTATCAAGCTAGTAATGGGTTCAGTACAACACAAAACAAAAAAATCAGGGCAGCATTTAGCCTTCTGCCAGGCCTGTGTTTCATCAGACACTGTAAATATATATGAAAGTGGCAGTGAAGTTCAAAAGGAACAGTTAATCTGAAATAATTTGCCTGTAATGAGCCCTCCCTTTCAAAAAGCTCTTAGATTTAGGCAGCCAAGTGATGAATCACCAGAAACTGGGTACCTTATTCCTTTGATTAATTTTTTTCGTTTCTTTATTTAAAACTTTAAAGTGTTATGTGTTACCATCAGCTTTCAGCACAGTTGTTTGGGGTTTTTTGGTTTTGTTTTTTTGGGTTTTTTTTTACCATATCTTACATTACTTTATTTAATTAATTAAAAAACTATAATAGTTACATGTTCAGAAAGATATTTTGGCAGCCAATTTTACTAAAGAATGAAGGGAAAAAAAGAGAAAAAATTCCTAAATAAGTATAAAGTTAAGCAGATGCAAAGGACACAAGTCCTATTTATTAGCATAATAAAGTCATCATTACTTTAGCCACAAATATTTTTTGCCTAATAAAAATATACCATCTCAGAATAATTAAACAAATAATGTTTGTAATTCACATAGATAAGGTGAAATAAACAAATTAGTCGGTTTACAGAGAAAGTGCAGATTCATTTATTGCCTAAGCAATGTTTTGTCATGCATAATAATCCTAGCCTGGGTTGTATATTAAATTCATTGTGATCTTTCTACTTTTTATTTCTATGCATTACTAAAATGCAAGATTATCACTTCTTCTGTTTTGTATTGGATCTGAGCAGAAGAGAATACTGACAGGCCAGGTTATGGAAAAATTATGAACAAAAGTAGAAGTAAATAATGATATGACTTTTAAAAGTCATATCATTGGTTGTTAATAAAGTAGCTCCATGTGTTCTATACCCTAAACAATACAAAATTAGTATGAATAAATATGAGCTACCTAGATAATAAATACAAACTGCCTTCTACTGCACTGCATGTTACCTTACTGTGATAAAGCTCAAGAGTTCGCACACAAACTTCTCATCCACTTGACAAATCTCAGGAAAAAGAAAAAAACAACCAGCAACCCAAATCTTTTGATAAAGGTCATTTTAGAATGTGAGGCCATGTCACCAAATGTTAAATCTGGAGTAGCAAAGATCTTACAAAAGTATTCTGGTTTACTATTTCAGGTGAACACCCAAGACAGGAAGCTATAGTGTTCCTGGGTCTTGTAGGAAGCCATAAAAATAAAAGTTTCAGTTTATTTTTGCAACTTTCTTTTTAATTTAATAAGGGGAGGAATAGAAGTTGTGATTTGTCCCCCAAAAGAATCCATAATTTACAAAGTTGTTTCAAATAGAAAGATCAAATAATAGTAATAAATACACACAAAACTGTAATGTTGTAATATTGATGGTCAGGTCCACCAGTACACAGGTTTACTGTTTACATAGAGTAACGTAGACTCACCTGCAATGGTATTTGAAGCTGCAGCAGTAGTGTGCAAGTGTGAAGGAAGTATAAGTGCCCCATTGTATCCAGGTGCCTACGCTGGGGAGGCAGGTTTTTCCACAAGGATTTGATAGCCCCAGGTGGAGAAAAGTGCTTTCACGGTTTACCTTTGTACTTTGTTTCCTACCTCAAGCCAATTTATTTCTTAGGAAAACAGTTCATATAAATTATTTCAGCTTGGACATCCCTATCCCAGCATACTTTAAATTAACCAATAGTTTTTGCAATCCATTTTGAAAGCATCATTCCACTCACTTTTAAAATGAGACAATATATTTTAGCAAGGATAATAAAGTGCACAGGTTTTCTTATGTCATGTAGATACCTAGTTTCTGTTTCTTGCATTTCCACTCTTGAGTCAAAATCCTTTGTTTATTAAGATTTATGCTGCTGAGAATAATAATTTATTGTAATTATTATGTATTTTTCATTAAATCTGAAGAGAATTGAAATATACATGCATTTCTGGGTATATGTGTGTCTAGGAATTAGAAAGGGAAAGGCAAAATATTTTGAAGTCCCTGTGTAAAAGTGATGAATGAATAGCTTACTTTATTTTTGCTCAAAGCATTATTTTGACATCTGCCCTAATTATATCTCAATCCTTTGTAAAAAACATCTTTTTAAAAAAAAACTAAATAGGCTGTCTTTCTGATATACATTGGTTCCAAACCTATTGCCACTGCATTACTGGGTTTCATCAAGGAAAAAAATTATAACAGATAAAAATGGTTTCAGCTACTCATGGTTAGAAGAAATAATTTTCTGTGATTTTTCTGTTGTAATATAATTTCTATTTGAAAGAGAATATTTGTTTTGAGTAGGCAAGTCTCTTTCATTTCTTTCTTATTTTCTTTGGGTCTCCTCTCTTTCAAACCTACATAAAGGATACTATTCCATGTAGAAATTTTGTTGGCATACATTCCTTGCTATTTATCCAGCTTGCAGAATGTGATTAAATTTGTGTTTATTCTGGATAAGATTGGATGTATTCTTTATGCATGAGGATTTCAGTGACTGCAAGTACAGGCTTTGCTTCATCTTTTCCAGAGATGTAGAGTAATTTGCAAACTACTTCCATGTTAATAATCTTGTTTTGTTTTTTAAGTCTCCCCCATTTCTGGTTATCAGACTGTATTGAAAAATATTACCTTCAAAAACCCAAATAGGAAAAGTTTTGTATTGATAGTTTATTTTCCACTTTGTAATATCTTAATATTGTCCTTTCATCTAAGCTCATCCCAATGTCAGCATTGCTTAGTGGAGTCAGCAGAGCAGTTCAGTAACATTGTACAATGGAAACATTAGTGTATTTCTGAACCAAAGTTCTCTGCATCAGTGCTCTAATGACAGAAAGGGAGAAATCTGAGTTTTACTTTACACTGTTTCCAATATCACTTTGGTCTTCCTTAGACCCACCAGAGTAAATCCTTCCTTGTCAGGTGCTTGAAACTTCAATGGAATCCAGTGTCCAAGTAAAGACAATGGTGCTGTCATAAATTAATATGAAAATTATTTGAATGCCATCAGCGTCCAACTGTCTTTGTAATACAGCCTTTCCAGTATATTGTATGGGTCTCTAGGTTTCTAAACAAAATTTACAAATTTCTGTTAAATTGTTTTATCTAGACAATGTCGTATCATGGTTCCACATTCTAGGAACAGAAATAAGCTAATCTGATGGATCTTGAGGGAAATAGTTTCTTAAACATACACATTGAACACCAAAACTTAAATCTTATAGGTAGATTTTGCATAAAAATTTTCCATGTCAGAAAAACAGTGTAAAAGCTATACAAAAGCGTAGTGAGTGCATGGGAAAGACTTGCATCACCTCTATCCACTTTTTTGTTTTCCTGCTTTAGGGTAAGTTACATTACATAATTTGGTTTTGCAGAAGGTCTTGTAAATGTTTAAGCCATTTCTAGAAGTGGGATTATAGTAATTCCAAAACAATAGCTGATTTTTTGACAATTAAAAGAAAGATCAGGTTTTATTATCATGCCTGAGGGGAACAGCAGTTCTTCTCAGCAGTATAAGTTGCCCAATCAAGCTTTTGCCACATTAAAAAGTTAATTTGTCAACCCATGTAGAAGTTTGAAACTACTCTTTCTATCAGAAACTAATTACCATGTGCATCACACTAAAAACAAGGGGGACAAAAATCTATTTTCTTTTCATTTTAGATGTAGTTCATAAGCTGTTGTTAAAATGACAGGTCTGTGTTCCCTTGTTAAATCATCAACTAGGTAAACAAATGCTAAATCCTGTACCTAGGGAGGAGCAAACCCCAACACCAGCATATGGACTGGGGGCCACCCAGCTGGAAAGCAGCTTTGTAAAGGAGATTGTGTTTCTGATGGACAGAAATTCAAATCTGAGCCAGCAATGTCTCCCTGTTGCAAAGACAGTTAACAATATTCTGGGATGCATCAGGAGGCATGCATCCTGATATGTAGCCAGCAGCTTGAGGGAGGTGAACTTTCTCCTCTGCCAAGTCCTGGTGAGGCCACACCTGGAGTGACGGGTCCAGTTCTGATCTCCTGAGAACAGAGACATGAACGTACTGGTCCAGTGAAGGTCCACAAAGATGCTGCAGGGACTAGAGCACCTCTCACATGAGGAGAGGCTGAGAGAGCTGAGACTGCTCACCTACAAAACAGAAAGCCCAGGGGTATCTAGTTCACTGGTATAAATACCTGATGAGAAAATGCAAAGAACATGAAATCAGACTTTCTTCTCAATGATGCTCAGTGATAGAACAGAAGGTAATGGACATAAATGGGAAACTGGAAAATTATTTTTAAAGGCAAGAAAACCAGGGATTTTTTACTTTGTGACTGAACTCTGAAGCAGACAGCCCTACAAGGTTTTGGGGGTCTACAGCCTCCAAAACCTGACTGGGCATGGTCTTAAGCATGTGATTTGGGTGATAATATTTTTGAAAAGCATATGAATTTACCTGGAAAGAGTGAAAGTTTTAGATGAGTCTGCTAAGCACTAAGCAGCCTAAGAACCCAGGTTGTAGCCAACAATCCTATCTTAAAATAATGTCCTTAAAATGATGTAAAAACGTGTTGGGGAAAAAAACTGCAAAGATCTACCAAAAAAAAAAATTAAAAAAAAGAAAACACAAGGTACATTCAACATACAATTTTGCTATGGTGATAATATGTTTTGTAGCTTATACAGTGAGAACAAATATGTTTTCCAGGACACACAAATACATTATAGGAGAGGGAGCATGCCCTTACAGTTCTCTTCCTTCCTGGTTTGCAGAGCTGTAGAACTTTTGTGAGCTTCCTCTACTTTATTTAAAAAGTAAACCTCCAGACCCCAGAGGAAACATGGTGTACTTCCTACTAATTTGACTTTACACCACCAGAAAATGTCATGTGATATATGTTTGCTACATGACCTATATAGCACTACTAATCTCTCTGGTCCCTGGGTAAAAAAAGAAACTTTTAAGCATTACTTTATATAAATACATAAGAAGGTACAACTCCTTTCTACATTCAAAAAATACTCTTCTTTTTCTGTAAAAATATGCAGTTTGTTCTATGTAAAGGCAGCAGGAAGACATTTTCTATGTTAGATTGCACTAGACTAACACATAGTGACAGCAAATATATAAAGTCCATTGATGTCAAATACACATTGAAGGCATTTTTGTCACTCAGAAATAAAAACATATAGAAGTTGGGAAAAGTTACATGCTAAAAAAGTCTCACATTTTATGAATAGCTTGTTATTAGCTTCCAAAACAAGACATCAGTTCTCATGAAAGTGACAACAACATCATTTGTTTCACTATGCCTCAGGTAAAAGTAGATGTAATCTGCCACATGCCTCTCAGGCTTGTGTTATGGACGAAGACATTTTGTTTTGTTAACTTTAGGGGTAATTTTTCTGGGCTGGAGTTGCTCTGCTTTTTCTTCCCAGAGAAAAATGAGGCAAAGCACAGCGAATGGAAATTTTCAGCTATAGATTTAGAAATTTATATAGTTAGAGTTTGTAGACATAAAGTGCAAACTTGCATATCTTGGTCAGGTTTTCACAAAGCGTAAAGAGACATATATTACTACAGATTATGGGTGAAGATTTTGTAGCCCAGCGTCTAAGAGCCAGCTCCTAGTCTAGTTCAAACTTCCAGAGGTTTCAAACAGCAGCACTTGCTGTTTTCTGCATGGCCAATATATTTTTAAAAGAGATTTTGGGTTTTATGCCTTGCATGAGTACTTGACAATCTCACTTTAAGGGCTGAAGAAGGAGAAATTAGGACATTTTTTTCTATTGCCCTCATGAGGGAAAATAAAATTCCATGCGTGAAAAAAATTGGTTTGTTGTGACAGCTTTACCCTTTATTGTTAATTTGGCCAAGAAGTTTTCATGTGATTCTCTGAAGTTTTTGAACTGTAGCTGGAATATCTAGGCATGTTCTGGTGTTCAAATTCACTTTAATATCTTTGAGAATTTCCAGTCTAGCTGCTCCTAATTTGTCAAACTACAAATATTTGTAGAGCTGGAGTCATATATGACCCCAGAATAGTTGGAAGTGACCTTAGAAGGTCATCTTATCAAACACTGTGCTCAAACAGGATTGAGTACAGTTAGTTGGCTAGATGCTTTTCCAGTTGGCTTCTGAGTATTTCTAAGGATGGACACTCCACACTCACTCTGGACAACCTGATACAGTGAAAGTATTTTATAAAGAACTTGCAGATCAGTGGTGTCTGAAAAAAAAAGACATTCTAAATATCACACATAAAGTCTTTCCATCTGAAAAAATGAAAGCTGGACTAAACTGTGGTTCAGTTATGAATTCTGCATTAAGAAATATAATCAGTCTGTTTGTTGTCACTAAGCAGGGAAAGTTAACTGTCAACTATTAAAAATGTTCTCCCTGTACCCTCTGTGACTCTCTGCCACCAGAAGCTGAAAGTTCTGAAAAAAACAGGTTTTGCAAGTATGGATAACCTGGAGAAAATGCATAAAAACTGTTCCTCAAAGAATTTTTAAGCTGTTTTTCAGACACTCTTTAACCATAGTATGTCAAGTATATTTCACATAACTCAATTTCTTTAGATTCTTGAGATTACTCTAATTCCTTATTTTTCACTCATAGAAAGAAACAAAGATCCAAAATATCATGTTATAGATTTATTAATATAATTTTCCAGTCTTCATTTCCACTGATGAAATAAATTATTAACTTATATCCAAGACATCTCAAATAGAAAAGATCAGTCATAGCTCCAGAGGGTAACCTTTGTGTACAAGCTACAGATCAGTAAAGCTGTATGAAATCCTTTCAGTGAAGAATATGAGCACAAAATCATGTTTGGGTATTATTGTGAGGAAAAAAAAAATCAAATAAGCCAAAAAATCTTTGGCTTCTTTGAAAATTTTCTTCACTTTCTTGGGGAAAAAAAAAAAAAAAAACCAAACATTGCTTTATTTGAGTTTTCTTCATTTTTTTTTCTTTCAGTTGTGAGGCCAGAATTTTGCTTAGAAGTTCTCCACTGTAGTTTAGAGGTGAGAGGCATATGTTTCACCAATGTAAAATGTCGTGTCTTAGAAGGTAATATAGCCTACATTCTCATGTCTTTTCTCATTACTCATGGTTCGTCTTTCCTGGGAGGGTGCATCGTGTTAGAAAAATACCTTAATGAGAATGGTTTATGACTTTATCATAAAAAAATCTTCATTGAAGAGAAGTGTTTGCAAATCCACCCTCTCTTTCTTATTCAACTGGCTGATGCTTAATTCATTTAGTTTTCTTCAAGGTAGGCAAAATGTATGAAGCAGCAGACATAGAAGCCCAGTTTGCCTACAAAACCTTTATTTGTAGTAAGGAAGTACATGTCAAGAACAGATTTCTGGTCAGTCTCCTAAAATCAGAGGATCCTCTTAAATATCCTTAGACAAGAAATTAGGATCTCCACAGAAACCTTGCATACCACATACCACACAACCTCACATTTTGTGCAAAAGGTGAGGTTATCCTTAAGTGTGGTTTATACTTTAGAGGAAGTAAAACTCCAGCTGAAAGCATATTTACCACTTTCATGTATTACCTCTCTAAAATGTATGTTTCTTCAGCTTGAAGGGCCACAATATTCTTTGCTGATGAAAATGAAACCTCTGAAATAACAATACTTTTATATATTTTGGATTCTGCCTTTAGGTGTCAACAGTAAAAGAAAACAATTATAAAATCAGTAAAGAATAAGCAG
Organism: Onychostruthus taczanowskii; assembly: GCF_017590055.1. Taxonomy (NCBI): domain Eukaryota; kingdom Metazoa; phylum Chordata; class Aves; order Passeriformes; family Passeridae; genus Onychostruthus; species Onychostruthus taczanowskii. Next base: position 164,583 of record NW_024499474.1, read on the forward strand.
ATTTTCCCCTCATAGGACTTCACACTCATCAATGTCTATCAGGGCAGCAAAGTAGTTGCTGCAGTTTTCTACCACTCCTTTGACAGCAGTGAGGCCATTAGCATTATCCAGTTTATAGTGCAGGTTGAAGAATTTAGGTATTTTAGTGTCTGGTGGGATGGGCGTTCTTAAGCAAAAATTGGAGGTTAAGAAGAGGTTTTCACACTCTTTGGTACAGTCAGGTTTAGATGGTTGCTCACAGGGTACCAATTCCAATTACTCAGCAAAACTAGAGGCCTCAAGGGAAAGATATGTTTCAGGTAGAAACAGATCAGGTAGTAGAAGAGAAAAGATTACTGAAATTGTTGGAAGTATGATTTTTGTGCTGAGACCACTGGGAAAGCAGACGTCAATTTTTTTCCCATCTTTTTCCTTTGGTTTTTTTTTGGGGGGGGGGGTTTTGTTTGTTTGGTTTTTGTTTGTTTGTTTTGTTTTGTTTTGTTTTGTTTTTTGGGTGGTGGTTGTTGTTGTTGCAGTTGCTGCTGGTTTGTTTTGTTTTGTTTTTTTGCCTTGCACAACAATCTTCATACCTATGAGAAGTGCAAAGTGCAACCTGTGTCTTTTTGAAATGACCAGTAGTTAGCAGAAATGCGTAACCACACACGATTACAAAGTTCTAGTTAGTGTACACTGTTTTGGATTTCAAGGGATTCTTCACTGCCAGTCAGCGCAAGCCCCTGTAAACTTGAAAATGCTGGTAACTCTGTCCACTGCAGCATAGCTTCATATGTAAGCCTGAGTTTTGCTCCTGAGCAAACAGAAGCTACAAACATTTTAGACTGCAAGATATTCTTGGCATGAACTTCAGTGGGAAGCAACTGAATCAGCTATGTTTTCCAGTGCTTCACACGATCTCCAGTCTCACACTAGATTAAGCTACATAATATAACATTTATAGCTTAATACATTTTTGCCACTTTCCATTTATGATCATGTAGTGAAATTTTATTGCTGCTGATTTCACTGTGGGAAGGTTGAACTGAGTTCAGATTAATATTCCTATTTATCTGAAAAAAAAAAGTCCTACAATTACTACCAGTAAGAAATACTGATGTTACAAAATCAAATTCAAATGTCATCCCCCTATGTAAGAAGCCTCTCTTCTTCCTACAAAAAACCCAGTAAAAATAGTGTTCTTTTGCTTTAAAATGTGACACTTACAAAAGATAATCCATAATGGAACAGGAGATAATAATATTTACTTCACCTAAAAAAGTGCCATAATGCTTCCTGTTTCATAATGCTTTGGCAGATATGAAGCATGTCTCTTTTATTGTGTATCAAGTAAAGAAGGGAATATTGTACAATCTTTTCTTATGTTAAAATCTTAATGCATTCAGTATTCTCAGTGAAAATCTTCTGGGCTATTTATATATTTTTATAGTAAATAGGATTTGTTTTGTCTGTTCTGTTATCCAGACATAAGCTAGCTTGGCTTACAAAGCCTGATCTTTTTCTTAATACAGCTTTCTTTAAAAAAAGAAAAAAGAAACCCAAACAATCTTAAAATGCTTAGATTCCTAGTTTTTTTCTTATATTTATTTTACTTTTTAGCCAGACATCTGATTTAAAATACCCTCTTGAAAAATAAAAGGAAATTCACATTTTAATTAAATTTAAATCAAATCTCCCTTTGCTCTTAAAAATGAAAGACTAATATAGGTTTTTTTACATGGAAAACCCCTTTAAACTGGCAGACAGATAAGTAAATATTCATGAAGTTATTTGGTACATAGCACCTACCCTTTCCATTTCCGAAATATGGGGCCTGTACATTTTAGCACATGCACAGCCCCATCAGCAGCTCCTGTGAATGGTACAAAGTCGTAACAGCAGGCAAAAAGCAAGCCTTGGAAAAATATTTTATAAAGAGATCATTCACTGCCCACCCAAAGAAGAGAATTATCATGATACTGTTAGTCACTAGGGATAAAACATCAGGTGGAACTGAATTAGACTAGAGCTCAATGGGAGCCCAAATTCAAATTCTCTCATTACCCTTTTTCTAAAAGTCAAACATTCAAGATTATTTTAGATCAATTTGGTGCAGACGCATAATTTCAGCTAGCTCAATTGTAATTCCTTTGGTAGATGTAGATTTTTGCAAACATTTTGCCTTTCTCTTCCATCCATGTTTTTACATTATTGAACTTAACAGTCCATTGTGAAATTTCACTTAAGGGTTATCTTTATAAGCCTCTTTCTTCTATCATAGTGCATGTGAAAGCATTCAGTTCAGAGTCCCTTTTTGTATGCTGGATTGTTTCTGCATAAGAAAGGTACTTCTTTCTCTATGGAAAACAAAATGGCTAGGTGCTGGTTCTCTTTTTTTTGAAAATCACCTGTCTTTACTTAAGCAGGCCAGTTCAGAAACATGTACCCAAATTCTTTGTCTTTGCAGCTCAGTATCTGAAGATCAAGTAGAATCTGTGAGTAGGAGCTATTTTAGATGACGAAGCACTCATGCTACAGTATCACTTCCTCTCTCTAAAGAAACTGCTCCCAAAAACCAGGAGAAAATGCTACAACGCAACAAAAGAGGGCAAGTGTCCTTCTCATGAAGTATTCGTACAAGCACAGGCACAGAGAGAAACTTCCTTACCAAATTATTTGTCCATAATCAGTGGTTGCTACTTTAAAAATTTCACATGGCAGTCAGTAATATTTATTTCTTGAAAATATATCTTAATAAGATGAAATATCCAAATGAGATTAAAGATGAAATAACCAAATGAGATTAAAGGTAATTCAAGGGAAAAAATATAAAAAAAAAAAGGGTTTCACTTGAAAAATCAATAAACAAATATCTTTCACATTGTGTTAATTTTTGAATTGACTTTCTTCTGAATATGTCTTTCAGGGAAATTGACTCAAATCTGGACTCTCATTACAGTGCAGTACAACATGGGACCCCTAAACTTTCTCTAAGTAATTATCCAAAATTACTAATGATATTCTCAGAACCATGAAGCTTTGCACTCTGCATAACAGCAGGTGGTGAGGAATTTTCTTTTGGGCTAAACACAACAGATTTTCTCTCCTTTAAGAACAGATCAAAGACAGAAAACAAAGGAAGTACAAATAATGCTAGTCATGCTGGATGGGAAATATTATCTTTTTATAGTCAGTCACTGTAAATAGTGGCTATCTCATACAACACTTAGAGGGCAAAGTATATCACACAATTTGCAAATTTGGGAACAGAATGTCAAGGAAGTCTCAGAGGAAATTTAATTAGCCAGACATCTCCTACAGCTCCATTAATCATTGCCATATACCTCACGATGCTGTTTGTACATCTCCTGCCTTGGGGAAGCCCTGGGGGGCATCTCCTAAGTTACACCCCACTGGCTCCTTCCCCTGTTCCTATGTTCCTGAGCCACCCCCTCCCATTTCCCTGATTGGCCTTTATCTTTGTACAGCCCTGAGACCAGGGTGAGCCGCCGGGTCCCTGAAGAGAGAAAACTGGACTCTCCAGGTGTGTGTGCCGGGGACCCAAACGCCTCTCCACGCGGCTGAATTAAACATCTGTGGATCTCATGCAAAGGCTGTTTTTGCTTCTTTACCTTGGATTTTACTAGCAGCTATTCAAGCTGCAACAGTGCCTCTTTTGTGGGAAATATTAGTGTAAAGCAGAAGAATGAAGGAAATACCCTTAAACCTTCTGGCGATGTGGGGTGTGTTTTCATACTCAGTTTGGGAAGGGCTTGTGCAGGATATGGCACTGAAAACCAGCAGCTTCACACTTCCAAAGTTTATTAGGTGCTCACCTTACCTTTTAAACAGAACTAACAAGACACCCATTGTAAGACAGAATGAAGACAAATTCAAAAAGGTAAGAAATCAGATCATGTTTGAGGGGAAACTGCCCTGTCTGTGAATATCTATAACGCAATTATTATATTTCAAATTATATAACAAAGGACAACTGGCTCCTCTTTTTAGAACTGAAGATTTGCATTCCTGGTCCTCAGGTGAGCCCCTTAACATATAAATATGCCCAGATTTTCCCTTTTTTTTCATTCCTCTCCATAATGTGGTCATACAAGCTTACAGAACTAGAACAGGATTTCTAAGGGTGAAAAATATAGTGATTTGCCACACCATTAATTCTGCTGGGGTATGAATCACAGCTTTGCTTTCTTGCCATAGGATAAAATCACATGCAGTTTTGAGAGGCAGACAATTAAAAATGTATTATTTATTAGAAATTCAATAAAGAGGGCTATAGGCTCTAGACTGCTAAAAGGAATGTTGCAGAAAGACTTTGACAGAATATTTTACAAATGTTTGGGCTTTTGGAGAAAAAAGCCTAAGGTCTGGGAAACAGATTTATTAGATGACTATAAAGATTTCACAACTCCTGCAAAGCTAAAATCCATTTTAAATCAGAATTGCATGTAAAAGCTCTTTTGTGCCCTAATATCCCCAATGTCATCTCAGGCACAGGTCATACTCATATCTATTTAATTAGCTTTGGAAATCTCTGCTTTTTGTTTTCTTTTGCCTATACAAAAGGCAGGACGGTCGAAGCTGTAGACCTCTAGCTGTTTTTAAGCTGCACACTTTTGTGTCAGAGACCTCAGCCACTGTGGCAGGCTGATCACCGATCACTGCCTTCAGACTTTTGCTCCCTGAAACCTTCCTGCAAACTGTACAATGTGGGATGTGGCTTGGATGGGAAGAAGTGGTCCAGGTCATCGGAGTGGAAGCCTGACTTAACTGAAACACTGTAAACCAGATCTAGAAGAAAAGCATGATGCAAGCCCCCCTCTTCTGATGGTCATTAAGTACAAAGGCAAATTATTACACCTCCAGGCTACCCCACCAGGAAAGGGAATTCACCATAAACTGAGCTAGTTGTTGGAAGACAACTAGCTGCTCAGGTCAGAAGACACAGAGGTGGGGCTGATGTTTGGAGCAGAGTCATTCCAAGCAACATGCAGGAGTGCACTAATTGGGAGCTTTGAATGCTTGGCAGTTGGCTGTCCCCACTCTACCTTCAGCCCAGGGACAGTGTGCCAAGAGCTGCAGCCCCCAAGGAAAGTTTGAGGGCACAAAATCTGTCAGTACCCAGCTGTGAGTGTCTTGGTTATGACTGTGCCCAGACACCCGAATCATGTGTGACCCCACTTACTTGGAGCCAGACAGTCTGCTTTTAATCCTGACAGTAACAGAGTTGGCCATATTCTCAGGACAGAAATCTCAAAAATTTCAAAATCTCCCTGATGGAACATGGCCTTTACTTGCTTTTGGTTGAAAAAGCCTGTGTTCATTTATTTTTACTGTCTCCAAAATGGGAGGTCTGAGTCTTCTGCTAGTGAGATTGTAAGGTATGAAGGACTTTTATTTCCTGGTAAACCCACTATCGTGCAGGTCTGTCACTGGCAATATTTTAGCTTATAATGAGGTTGAGTTTATTGCACTCAGTGGTGAAGTGGTCCATATATACATATGTTACATCTGCACAGACAAACTTACTCGTTCATTCTGGAGGGAAAATATTAAATATATATGTGAATACAGATCCAGAATGAGTCTGACATTGCTTTCCAGAAATACATAGGTGTTAAGAAATATAAAATTTATATAAAGGAATAGCACTAAATTCCAGGTGCTTATGGTGTTTAATTCTCCAGAGCTGTTTAAGCTTCTAGAAAATTAACTGTGATACTCTCTAACAGTTTTGGTACCTTATTTTTGAACCTAACAATGACAAGAAAAATGCTATTATATGTAAAGTCCACTGCGTTCTTCCCAGTCCATTTCTACATATCCAAGGAACACATGAAAGAGAAAACATAAAACTGAATTTTTAACCTTCAAATTATGCAGTCATAACTAGTACAAAGAATATACTTACTACTATCACACATTAGGATAACATGGATAAAATAAGTTTGGGTTCATAGGGCTTCATTTGAATCAGTGTTGGTGTTTGCTTTCTTTTTCTTGCCTGTCTGCTGGGCAAAGGATTACACATTGTGTATTGTGTACTGGCTTCAGTAGTGATTGGGCTAACATTTTGTTGGCTGACACTCATGCAAACCTGATGCACCCACATGAATTTGACTATACCTCAATGAGAGAAATCCATGAAGAGCAATAGTTTTGCAGCTGTCTTTAAGGTTCAGAGCTCAGCTATTTCAGCAGGTGTTAAGAATTTTTAAGAACTGACTACTGTCTTTATTTATTATTCCAATAGGAGTACACATGATTTTGTGCTAACCACATTTGTCAGTACAAAAATCTTCTGAATTACAGATGGATAATATAGAAAAATAGATACCCTGTTTCTAGCCTGGAAAATCTGTTTTAAGAATACTTCTGCTGTCTGCATGTATGTGTGCATGTACAGCAGTGAAGTTTTTACATGTAAAATGTACTTTGAAACATCATATATTTATCATACTGCATCGATTAAACCCCTTTAGTATCAACTATTAGTTTGACAGAAAGGGCCTTGTCCCGTGAGAGGAATATGTTGTAAAGTCCCTCATCAGTTGGTGGATTCTGAGGTTCTAAATACATAATTTAAAAAATTAATTTTTTTTCTCTTCTCTGTGGGAATCAGGAGAGACTAATTTAAAAAAACAGTGGGAGTGTCAATAAGGAACTATCCCTGCTCTGGAAAAGAGGTATTTTCTCCTGAATTCTATCAAATCATTTATCTATCAAAGAAGTGATTGATTCTGTTAATTAAATACTCTGCAGGGTATCAGCAGGTTTGTTCTACATTATCTTTTCTGCTTCTGTTTCAAAAGCGGTTTTTCCTCCTCCAAATTCTACATGATTGTACTGTATAGCAATAATGCAATTGTGTGGGAAAGCTCAGGCGTGGGTAGTAATGTCACAGCAACAAACACATAAGAGCTTTGTAGCGATGGAAAATTATCAATAACAGAAATAGTTGGTGGTGTTCTATTCTATAAAGCAACATTAGAAAACATAAAGTGAACATCTAGCACAAACAGCAGGATGCATAAGCTTCAGAACGGGAGGTTTAGTAATGAGAGTAATTTGTTTAGCTATTCTAAAATCTTAATCAGAGTTATATATCAGCACTGATAATGGAGATAATGTATTTACTTTCCCAGCATCTCTCCTTCTCAGAGGAGAAGCAAAGTTTCTTGGACACTGAAGACTCTAGAAGAAAGCAATCTTTGCTTCAAATCATCACTTCCAGACTTATCATTGAAAATAATGAAAGGACAATCAGGACAACCTTTTCTTTTTTTTTTTTTTTTTCCTTCTGTCACTTATTCACTGGGCTCCATCCTTTAAAAGTACTTTGACAAATATGCTAAAGTTGTGGGTTTGAGTTTAGGAAGTCATAATTGGTGAATTCTCTCAGTAAATCTCCCTGGAGCAGGGGAGTTGATCTTCTCCGTCCAGTTCTGATTAACAACTGCATGAAAGGAGCCCGTGGTTTCTGTTTCACCTGGCACTTGCCATTTGTAAGAATCTCAAGAGTGGGTGTGACCCCCTGAGAAGAATGTTAACTGAGTTTATATGCCAGGAGGATGTTTGCTACCCCTGCCTCAACCCCCTACTGTAACAATAACAAATAACAACATTTATCTTTGCCTTTCTTTTGTCTTTCTGTAAAGCTGAAGTCAATAAACTTCTCAGGACCTGACTGTCCCTTCACTGGCATGTGTTCTGTTCCAGAAACATGGTCCCCTGGAGACTTCCTAAAAAGCAAATACACGTCATCTGGCTATTTACAAGCAGGTTGGACAGCCTAAAGATATTAATTCAATTCTGTAAGGTGTAACAGCTCATAATCCCTGGAGCCTGGCAAGGGATAAGTTATTGCTATCCTCAAATGTTTCCTAAGTTAACAGAAGTTTACAGCTATTTTCTCTTTCAAAGGGATCATCTGTAATATCTATCTAGACAGACACATCTGAAAGGTTAGGAAAACTATTTTACAGAGAGTTTATTGAATACCTTAAAAATATTTCCTGAATGTTAGTTTCCATATCAAAATGAATTTAAAAGTAAACAAATAAACATAAAAATTTATTATAAGAAATCTGTGGTAGTTACCAGCATTTCTCAAGGGGATTAGATAGCAGTTTCTCTGTTGAAACTGACACAAATTAACAAAGGTATGATTATGGGTTTTGAGGCTGGTCCTGAAAGAAAAAGAGTTCCAAGATGAAAGCAAACCACAATTCACACCTATAACCAAAAAAATAGAGTAAATAAAGGCTTTTTCTCCTGACAATTGCCACTGATAAGAGAGACAGCAGGCACAATCCTAACAAAAAAAAAAATAAGGGGGGGAAAGAGAAAAAAAAAGGGGAAAAATAAAAGGAAGGGGAAGGGGAAGGGGAGGGGGAGGGGGAAAGGGAAGGGATTAAAAAAAAAGAAAAGAATAGAAAGGTATTTTTCTTTCTCTGAACAACACATTGGCTCCTATTGTTTCTCAGGGGAGATGGAAACACATGGAATCAATATTTTTTTAATCAGACACCACTTTCACTTTACAACAAGGTAGAGTGAGGTGGAAGAGACCTGCATTTCCCTTGTGAGCATGTTGGCACTGACACACACTTTTCAGTGTTTGTAGCAGGAAATGCCATCAGTACCATTCAGAGATGGAAAGCAGACCTCAGAGACTGACTTGATAAGTGTTGTCTTCTTGAAGATTTTCACTAGTTGTTCAACATGTTTTAATTAAACAAATTCTCAGTAAAATGTTGATAGTAAACATCCTGAATTAAATTCTCCAAGAATCAACAACACTTCCCAGTTATGACAGAATATTTTCGGCCCAACTACATCTATAGTGGATGGAAATGGATTTTAAAATCAAACAAAGCCTATGAACAGTTTAAAAGCAGGCTTTACAGTGACCCCTGCCTGGTCTATTTTCAATAGATGCACCTCATTAAAGGTCCAGAGGACAGGCTTAGTTAGTAAAGTCAATACCTTCAGAGTTGCCCTCAAAATCTTTCTAAGAGTTTAAGCTACCACCATTAGCAAAGTGTCTGAGATTCTTCCCTAAAAAAATCAATAGCAAAATTGACCGTCAGAGTCCTATGACTTACCATATTTTCTGGTGTCTTTTTCTGAAAAAGTATTTAATCTGTCTGTTGTGGGTGTGCAATTTTACCACAAGCAGAAGAGCAGCTTTCCTAGTTACTGCTAATGATATTGCCATTTTTAATAGGTTCTTCAGATGACATGTGTATGTACACACCTAGATAATATGCCCAAATCTCAATAGTACCAAAACAGCAAGTAAATTACTCAGAGATGCCTGTTTTCCTGAAAGACGGGAAAATATCCTCAAAGTATCAAAGAAAACCATGAAACATAAATCAAAATCATTACCCTCTCTGAAAAATAGCCCACCTCCCAAAAAGTCTGCTCACTTCGCAAAACACAAACTGTGAGCAAAATAAATAAAATAAATAAAGTTTTTTGGTTTTTTTTTTGTTTTGTTTTTTTTTAGGTTTTTTGTTTGGTTGGTTGGTTTTTGGGTTTTGGTTTTTTTGTTTTTTGTTTTTTTTTTAGGTTTGTTTTGTTTTGTTTTGTTTTTAATAAATAAAGAAAGAAAATAAAATCCCTGGCCATATCCATGAGGTTGACATGCACACAGTGAACATGGGCAAGATTTACAAATCCTTCCGTCTAAAGTTGTCTTTGGAGGAATTATTCTGGTTTTAAAAAATTAAGTAAATAACTTTCTTTCAAGTTTTCACATGCCATTCTCAATTCTGACTATTTTTATCTATCAAGCATAAATTACTAATATAATCTGTCCTTTCTGTAAGTACAGTCCTAGCTTAATTTACTGTGTTAACTCTGACCTATCAGGCTTTAGGCAACTCCAAACTATTTTGTTCTTCTTCAATAACTTGTTTATGCCTGGAAAGGCTTGATCACATTTTCTTTTGAACCTCAAAGTCTTGGCTTGGCACAAGCCACAGTGCCAATGAGAACTATTGCAGTGTTTTAAACCTACACACTGTCCCACTAAAGCCTTTTACCTCAGAACAGAGCAAAACACTGTTCCAAGCGACTCTGTCAATCCTCTGTTGCTATGCTTCAGAAATGCCCAGGGTTAACAAGATATAATGAAAACACAGGTCAAGTAGCAAAAACTGTGGTATCTTCTCCTCAACCAGACTGCATTTTTTTCCATACTGATATATAGTTCAGTATAGAACTAGTATAGTATAGTATATATATCTCTTTGGTGATAATGAAGCAGATTTTTATTTTCCCGGTACAGGGAGCATGAAAGTATCATGGAAGAAATAGCAGAGTCTTCAGAAGTGAATGATGGTTTTCTAAGCTGAATTTAGAATTGTCAAATTTGTATGACTAGAACATCCTATTTCTTGATTTTTTTTTTCTCAGCCACTGACCTGAGTAATTCCAGTCTCAGCTGGTGTCCTTCAAAACAGCTGTCAACTATCTCCAACATCTTCTGAAGTTCTGACCCCTGCAGCTGTGTAACTGATGGTTCAGACTTCCCAGTGCTAAGGTTACAACTGCCTAAATACTGATAAGACACAAGCATGAAGAGTAGCTGCTGAGTAATCCTGGGAGAAATTCAAACACAAAAATAACCTTCAAAACAGAGAAACACAGAGTAAGAACCTGTATAAAAAGGTCCCCATGCAGAAATGTATAGCTGATATGCTGCACAGCTGGAATTTCAGTGTGGGTTTCAATTGCACAGCTATTATTTTTTTTCATGTAATATACTGGTGTGGGAGCTTTTTTCTTTCAGCAGTTCTAGTCTTATTCAAGGGCGTTCAATTAGAGATCTGAAAAACAATAATGTTCTCTAGAAAGCAAACTATCCTCTACTTGACTTCTAAATGAGCTCCTGCAGCCAACATACAATTGTCTCTCTTGTATTTATAAAATCTGATTTTCTTACCTGATTTACAGACAGCTGCACTGATTTCCAGTCAGAATACATATCTATTCACCTTGCTTATGCACCTCTCTGCAGCAATCATGTTCTTCAGCACTGTGTAGAAGACAGATTTTTGGATGAACAAACAATATCCTGTTGCTACTTTTGTCTAGTCCATAAGGGAGCTGTAACCTCTTAAGAGGGCCAAAACTCCTTGGTGTGTTCTTGAATTCTCTCAGTAAAGATAAAAGATTCATCTGAGTAAAGTTCTTCCATAATATATGACTAGAATATCTTAAGGTATTCCACATTAGGATGCTGGTAATACTGTCCGTAAATTTCTTATGTTTTAGAAAAATGCTGACAGTAGTAAAGTTTTCAGTGAGAAGACTGAATGTTTGATATGTCCTCAAATACAATTATTTGTAAAGACATTGCTCCAGTCAAAGAAAATTTAGTTTGCAATCAAAGCAAGTGAAAGAATCTGCTAGAAAATAAAGTACTTGGAAAAAAAGGTAATTTCTCTGACTGAATGAGAGAAATTAGGATGGCACATTACAAGTCCTTCTAGAATGTATGAAAAATAGGAAATTTCTATTGTAGAAAATGGAAGTTGGACTTGAGCCCACTAAGGTCAAGGGTGAGGATAGAACAAAGCTTCACCATTCTTTTCCCTGTGTCTTGAATACTCCCCAAGTCTGCAGGGGACATGCTGTAGTGCAGTGATGAATCTAAGGCAAAGGATGAAGTGGGCTAAACTAGATCAGCAAACTTAATAACATGCAGCCTTTCCTTCTGGGAAATCTCCAGCCACTTCATAAATCACCATATGAAACTGCAAACTGGCACTGTTGTATAGATTGTCCAGGGACCAGTAGAAGATAAGTCATGAGAGTGGTAGAGAAGCCCAAAAGATAAGGGGCTAATGTGTAAGTCTCAAACACCAACAGCCAGCTGTCCAGCCAACAGAAGACTATTATCAAAAACACCCAGAGATTGATGGTAATAACAAGCTGTGAGAAAGAATAGGATGTGGGAGAAGGGAGCCATGCATACTTAGGGCAGCACCTTCCTGGGACAAACACATTTGTGCAGGCTGGAGAGCTCATCAGGTGGATCTATGCTGGAACCAGGACTTTTGTTCTCTTTTTCTCTTTTTCGTATTTTTCTTTCTCCTCTTTTTTAATTCTTTTCTCTCTCTCTCCCTCTCTTACTTCTCACCCTAGCCCTTGATCCAAAACACACCGGTGTGTGATTATATTAGGATCAGGGACCAACATGCCAATTTCCATGCCAAGTGTGTTATTTACAAATAAAACTTTGCAAGCTTTTTCAGACCCTCTGATTTTTGTCATTAATTTCAACCCTGAGCATCTCTGAACCTCAGGTGCTGGCTCCCCCTTAAGGGTGGGACACCACAGGTGTGTATGCAGCTTGTCACCTCATCTACATAAAAATGGCCTGTCAGGATTATTCTTCCTCTCTTTTCATTTCAGTTGTTTAGCATCTAATCCTTATTATAGGATTCTTTTTCTAATCCTCAGTAAATCACATATGGAAAAATAACAGCATGCTCTCCAGCCGACAGCACCTTTCCAAACTTTGAAATCCCCTTGACATGCTTGTTTACTCACTTCCTTCTTCAAATTATATTTCTCTTTCCCACCTATTTGTGCCTATATCTGTGTGTTTATATGCATATGTGTGTACATATACATGCTTAAGCACACACCCATATATTTATATATCCCCTCCAGGGGCCTATGTTATCCATTCCTGATGTAAGGTGAAGGTATTCTGACTGTCAAAAAAAAATCACTACTTCAGTTTAATGAGAAAGAAAATAAATAAGCCTTTTAAATACAAATGTCTGCCAGTTTCTTTCCACTGATGGAAAGTATACGGTACCTCACAGAGAATGAATTATCTGATGGCATTTTGAAAGCATTTTCACTTCACTATAAGTGCAAATGTTTTCACTTGATACAGTCCTTTGTTTCTGAGTTTATACTTGATGTTCTTTGAATCCATGATTGATGCAAATGTTGCCATGAATGCTATCACAAACTGGAGAACCAGAAGATGGTGGGTGTGGATCACGTATCAGTGCCTTTATTATTTTTCGATTCTGTATTTCTCCCTTTAAGATGCTGTAAACTAACCAAATCACTAGGAATACAATTAGCAAGATTATGGATTATTATCCATAAGTAAGATTATTATCACACTCTCAATGATAGATTTAATCCATGAACTCACGTTCCACCCTAACCTTTTGAAGATTTTGCCTAACCAGCTCATAGTCAAATCTTTTTGCTCTTCTTGTGCTTCATGCTCTATTTGTTTCAACTGATTGATGTCATATTCTACATCTGCAGTTACATTTGGGATGTGAATGCAGCAATGATCAACCTGTCCCTTTAAAAACCCATGCACTCCATGCTCTTTCAGGAGTAACAAACCTAAGGTCAATCAATTTTGTAAAGTAATTTTTGTGGTGGCTTGTAATTGTACGTTTAGTTCTTTAAATCTTTCCTGGGTGACTCTTGCCAGTCTACCTATCTGACCTGTAATTTTGTACAACATTTCTCTATTCTGATAGTTTGCTATTGGACTGAGGAAAGACTCTAGAACCTACCCAAATTTCTCTCCGCTAGAGGGTTCTTACCAAGTGTCATCTTGATTTTCATTGTCTAGAACTTCTCATCTTGCTCTTATCTGCAGAAGTTCATGTTTTCCATTAAATGGGGACCTTTTCCAAATGGGGCATAAAGTAGGGAGGCCTAAAGTAATTTCTTTTACTTTCCCATGTACAGGCAGATGTGCTGTCCAGTTGCCATCACTTGTTGCCTATACAAATTGTCCTGGACTTCGGATTGTACTCTTGGTACATCCTACGATTATTTTGTAATTCACTTTACCTTGTTTATGTTTGATCCCTCTGCAGGCATAACTAAGTTGTAGGGCTGTTACTAGGGGTGGCATCTGTTTTATCTCTATATCATGAGAATAGCAGTCGTAAGTTTTATTACATGCCCACCAACTAACTTTGTCTGCCCTCATTCTGTTACTAGTGGCAGTGTTCATTACTGCTGGATCTGTTTTGTTCTCAGAGCCTTCCCAGATAATACACTAAGGAGTATTCGCCATATATTGGAATTTCTGAAGTATACTTACAGACCATGCATTGTCCCAAGGCTCTATCTGACATTTCTGATCTTTGGCCTCACACTTTCATACCACAATGGTTTCTGTAACATTATCTGTAATCTTTTTATAGTGTGCCAATAGCATCACCATGTGATGCCTCCTGACCATCCTAAAGGTGATTGTACCATTATTTACAATACAGTCTTTTTGGCTCATACGTTTCATCCATGTTCCTATTTTCTTCCAGGTTTCCTTGACTACTTACCTCAACTCAGGTACCTGTTTACATGCAATTGTTTTGTTCTTTTGTATTTCAAGTAGTTTTGATGTTATGATTCCTCAATTTATTGGGTCTCCTGCTGCTTTCAGTATTGGCAGATAGGCAGTTATTCTTCTGGTGTTTTGCATTTTGGCAAAGTCTTTGACTAATGCAATCATTACATTCTCAGCCCAAATTGCATTAGAAACTTTTATCACCTGTGTTTCTGCTTGTACCTCTCTCTTCATTCTAGGATGAAGACTGGTTAGTTGATCTTTTTGCATTCCACATCCTAAAGACATTAATAACCATAAAATGAGCATTGGCACAATTACTGATAACATTCTTGAAGCAATTAAACACATCTTATCTGCAGCTTTGTTGGTTCCAGTTTACACAGTCCGTGATCCGGGATAGATTTTCTTCACTTGGGTATGGTGAATCCAGGGTTCCACACTGGCTACTTTGACTGCTGTAAAGGTGGTCAACAGTACCTGATGGGGTCCAGTCCACTTTTCTTTCAGCGATTCTTTGCTCCAATTTTTAAGGTACACCTAATCTCCCAGATGTACGTCATGAACTGAATTCTTGAGAGTCAGCGGCCTATTCCACACAAGAGCATTCTGAAGCCAAGCTAAAATTTTCCTGAGAGATAGAACAAAATTATATACTTCCTGCTTTCCTGTGACATGTACATTTGGGTTAGGCTCAAGAGATTCATATGGTTTCCTATACAATATCTCATAAGGACTGACTGACATCCTACTCCTAGGCTTTATCCAAATCTTCAACAGTGCTATTGGCAAGCTTGGGGCCACTGCAATTTGGCTTCTTGGCATGTTTTACTGATTTGCCTCTAGTATCTGATTCATCCTCTCTACTTGTCCACTTGACTGGAGTCTCCATGGTGTGTGGACATCCCAAGTTATTCCCAGAAATCTACTTACTTCCCTTACTACTGTGGCTATAAAATGGGGCCCCTGTCTGATGATACCCCTAGGGGTACCATGAACGTGGGAATGCTCTCCTGTAGTAACCACTTAACTGTTTCCTTTTCTTGGTTCGTGCGATAGGGAAGGGCTTTTGGCCATCCGGAAAATGTGTCAATTCCCACTAACAGATATTTGTATCCTTGAGTTCTCGGCAATTCTACAAAATTTACTTGCCAATGCTCTCCTGGCTCTATTCCTGTCCGAATCCTTCCTAGCTGTGCCTGCCGTCTAGCCACTGGTTTGTTTTTCAAGCAGATCTCACATTTTGACAATGTTGATTTTGTCATTGTTAACATCTGTACCAAGACTAAACTTTGCTTTAGCAATTTTACCAATGCCTCTGCACCTCAATGACATTTGTTTTGTTTAATTTGTAGAACTTCTCTCAGTATTAAAGGGGGTACTACTATCTGCCCTTATGTAGCCACAAGGACTTCTGAATCCTTTTGTGCATTTAGCAAACATCCCAATCTCTCATCTTCTACTGAACATTTTGGTTTTGGAGGCAAATTGAAATGAGATACATTAAGTTTTAAGGGTATCAATGCCATTGTTGCTTGCACTTCTTGAGCAACCAGTCAGGCTGTCTAGTCTGCGTTTCGATTTCCCTCACAAATTTTGGAGTTTTCTGATTGGTGTGCTTTACAGTGTATAACTGCCACTTGTTCAGGTTTTTGTACTACTTTTATCAACTGCAGGACTGCATCTTGATGTTTAACTTGTGTACCTTGAGAAGACAGTAGTCCTCTTTCTTTCCACAGTGCTCTGTGTACATGTATCACTCTAAAAGCATACTTTGAGTCAGGCCATATGTTTACCCTTTTTCCTTCACTTAATTCTAGTACTCTGGTTAAGGTAACCAGTTCTGCCTTCTGGGCAGATGTATTTGGTGGTAATATTTTTGCCTCCACTACTGTACTGACTGTTGTCGCATATGCAGCATATCTGGTTCCATACTCCACGAAGCTGCTTCCATCTGCGAATAGCTCCTACTCTGGCTGCTCTAGTGGGACATCTTTAAGGTCTTCTCTTGCTGAATAGGTGTACTCTATTACTTCTACACAGTCATGCTCTAATGGGCCTTCTTCAGTTGTGTTACCTAGAAACAAAACTGGATTCAAAAAGTGAGTTGTCTTTAATGTGACATCATCCTGTCCAGTCGGGATTACCTGGAATTTTATCATCCTGCTTGGAGAGAGCCAGTGGCCCCCCTTCTGCTCTAAGACAGAGGTTATCATGTGTGGTACCTAGATATCTATGTGCCTTCCCATAGTGAGCTTCATGACTTTTTGTATCAGCATCACAGTGGCTGCAACTGCTCGCAGACATGAAGGCTATCTGGCACTCACGTTGTCAAGTTATTTGGAAAAATAGCCCACTGGCCTTTTCCAGCTTCCCAAATGTTGGATCAGGTCTCCTAGTGCTAGGAACAGCCTTTCATGTACAAACAGCTGAATATCTTTAGGCAGATTAGATAACCCTAATGCTGGAGCAGTTGTCAGTGCTTCTTTTAATTTTAGGAAGGCTTCTTTCTGTGGTTTGAATGGCTGTGTCTTGTGGGCTTCATACAGGGGTTTCATAATCAGTCCATAGTCCATGATCCAAAGGCAACAACACCCTGCCATCCTGAGGAAGACTCACAGCTCGTGTAGATTCTGGGACTCTGGACTAGCACAAATAGCTGGGATACAGTAAGTACCTAGTTTTCTTTGCCTTTGTGAAATTTCACATCCCAGATAGATCTTGATGTTTAACGTGTGTACCTTGAGAAGACAGTAGTCCTCTTTCTTTCCACAGTGCTCTGTGTACATGTATCACTCTAAAAGCATACTTTGAGTCAGGCCATATGTTTACCCTTTTTCCTTCACTTAATTCTAGTACTCTGGTTAAGGTAACCAGTTCTGCCTTCTGGGCAGATGTATTTGGTGGTACCACTCTAAAAGCATACTTTGAGTCAGTCCATATGTTTACCCTTTTTCCTTTGCTTAATTCTAGTACTCTGGTTAAGGTAACCAGTTCTGCCTTCTGGGCAGATGTATTTGGTGGTAATATTTTTGCCTCCACTACTGTACTGACTGTTGTCGCATATGCAGCATATCTGGTTCCATCACAGTCTGTTAGGCAATTTTTGCCTTTTCTCTGGATATTTTATAACCTCCCATTCCCAGTGAATTTAAAATCTCAATTGTTACCTTTATGCAGTTGCTTTTTCTTCTGTAGCTCTTAGTATATCATCAACATACTGCAATAACAGGTATTGGTCTCTCGGTACTTGCCCATTCTCAGTCCAAATCTCCAGTTCCTTCACCAGTTGGTTTCTGAATGGGGTCAGCTAGTTCTTGTATCCATGTGGAAGCCATGTCCAGGTGAGCTGGGTTTTTCTTCCATTCCCTGGATTTTCCCACTCAAAGGCAAACAGTTTCTTACTTTCTTTGTCAAGGGGTATGAAAAAGGCATCTTTTAGATCAATTACAGAAAACCATTTATATATCTCGTTTATGGATGTCAGCAATGTGTAGAGATTTGCTACCACTGGATAAATGTCCTTTGTTTTTTTGTTTATTGCTCTCAAATCCTGCACTAATCTATATTCACCATTTGGTTTCTGCACTGGAAATATTGGTGTATTAAATTCTGATTCACATTCCTCTAGGATTTGGTATTTCAAGAATATATCAATAATCTTTACTATTACTTGCCGTGCTTCTGGTTTTATGGGATACTCTTTGACCTGTACAGTCCTCACCCCTTCTTTTAATTCTACATGCACTGGCTGTGCCAATTTAGATTTTCCTGATATATCTTTTTCCCATACGGAGGCAATCACTGCATCTTCTGTTCCCTAGGAATACAGGGGACCAGTTTTTCTTTGATCATTAAAATTTGTCCCATCTTTGATTCAGATATCTTCATTACAAGTTCTCCATTCTCAAAGGTTATCACCACAACAAATTTCGCCAGCAAACCCTTCCCTAAAAGCAGAATTGGACACTCAGGTACATATAAGAATTCATACATTAAAACCTTGTTCCTGAAACACAAATCTAGGGGTTGCAAGAATGGCCTATTTTCCTCCTTCCCTGTGGACCTAACTATTGTTATTTGCTTGTCCCCAATTTGCTCTTGCAAATCATTCAGTACAGAATATGTGGCCCCTGTATCCACCAGGAATCTTACCTCTTTATCCCCCAATTGTATGGTTACCACAGGTTCTTGTACTGATTCTGGTTGTTTGGGTTGCTTGGGCATTCTCTCTTCCAATGTCCCTCCTGCTTGCAATACACACATTGATTTAGGTTTAACCCTTGCATGACTGGTCTTCCATGGCCCCTGCCAAACCCACCTCTACCCAGTCCACGACCACCTCTGCCACGTTCTCTGAAATCTGGGTTCCCTTTTCCTTGTAGTACTGCAAAAAGATTTTGCTGCTGCCTTTTACTAGGCTCCTTTTCTCTATTATTGTATACTTTCTATGCTTCCTTAAGTAGTTTATCCAGATTCCTTAATTCCTCCCCTTCTAATTTTTGCAATTTCCTCCTGATATCATCATGTGACTGCCCCAGTAATATGAGAGCGAGTTGAACCTTCACTTGTTCTGTGTCTGTTTGGAGATCTGTGTACTTCCTTGCTGCCTCCTTAAGCCTTTCCAAAAACACAATAGGGGTTTCTTTCTTTTCCTGTCGGACCTCATACAGTTTAGACTAATTCATAGTTTTAGTCTGCTCCTGATATTTCTTCAGCCTCTGCATATGCCCAGGTGCATAAGGATCCCACCCTGGATCCTCGGTTGGAAAATTATCATCTGGAGTTCCAAGTCCATTTCTGGTATCCTCCCTTGGCCTCTCTTTGGCTGCCTTAAGTACCATCTCTTTCTCAGTAGAATCCATTAAGGTATCTAATATTACTTATATGTCATCCCAATCCGGATTCTGAGTTTTCATGATGATTTTTACCACCTGTGCCAGCTTATCAGGATTTTCCCTATAAGTCCCAGCCGATTGTTTCCAAATGACTAAATCCACAGGAGAAAAAAGGTACTTTTGCAAACACTGACCCATTGACTCCTACTCCTTGTCACAAAGGAGCAATCATGATCTGCTTTTGTCTGCCCAGGTCTTTTCTAGCCAAGACCAGGGCAAGCTTTGACTGACCTCGAGTCCCATGAGATACTGGTGTTGCTGATTCACCTCCACTATCGCTATCTCCTCCACTTATATCCCCCTCCTTCTTTGTATCACAGTTAGATTTTGATCATCTCTCAAGGAAGAGAGACCAGGTGATGGCGGGAGAGGAGGACAAAGAGAGAATGGTGAAGAATGACTAGGCAAGATAGAATTAGGTGAAGCAGGAGCAGATGGTGGAATAGGGGCAGGTGAAGCAGGCGAGATAGGGTTAGGTTCCCTTGGTCTTGTTGGAGCTACCTGTGAATCAAAATCTCTATAGTCTTTCTTACTCAGACTTTCTTTCAACACCAAGTGTTCTAGACAATGTTTCTCTTTTACACAAACCTCACACTTATCACTTGCAGATGCTCTAACCACCATTAATCTACATTCAACCTGCCATTCTGGCTTACCTCGCAAATAGAAAAGCAAATCGACATATGGAACTTCTTCCCATTTTCCTTCTTGCTTACAAAATGACATCAACTACAAAATGGTGTTATATTGCAAAGACCCATTCTTCAGCCACTTTTCCCCATTCTCCAGGACATATTCTGGCCACTATGTATTACAAAAATCAATCAACTTAACCTTACTTAACTCTTCCCCAAAATTACCCTGTTTCCAATGTGCTAATAAGCACCCCAAAGGAGAAGTTCACAGAATGGAGGCATTGCTGCCCAAAATCTCTTTAAGCTTCTCCATATTACAATGACAATACACCAAAATGCCAAGCCTCAACACTTTTGCCATTGTCTAACAGACATCGCCTAGTCAATGCCACCAGGAATTCCTTAGCCCAACCAAGCACAGCATTCGCTGTGTCTTATTAGGAGGCAAACAAACCAGAGTAGAAGCCCCTTACCTCTCTCCCAGGGACATTGTGAGCAGCAGAGAGAGTCACGGCCGATGGGCTCCCCCAGAATACCTTGGTGCCAGCTAGAGCATGATCAGGTCACAAACTCGCTCAGCAGCAGTCACAGGATTCCATCTGGGTAGCCAAAAATGTTAGCATTTTAGGAACACATAATCATGGAAGGATTATGTGCAGGTGCTTTTATTGACGAGCTCTGGGTGACAGGTGTACAGACCCAAATCTGCCTCCAACATGGTTTTGAGCTGAACATGCTTTATATTCTGTTGTCATATAACTTATATATTAATTATTAAACTTACATTGTTCTATTGCATACATTGATTTAATCCAAGCATGGGTTTCTCGTGATCCCCCCTCAAACCCTTGAACATAGTTTCTCATGATTCTTCTTATGATTAAACAATAAGTACATCTAATTACTAAACAATCATCATGCCTAACAATTATATAATTTATCATATACTGGTTACGCAGGTGCAGTTTCACATGATCCAGCAAACACAAGACCTAACACTTCCCAGGGCTTACTTGTAATGTTTTCCCAGGGCTTACTAAGCCTAGCTTTCTTTCTAACTCCCCAAACTTTCTATGATTTTAAAATCTTTTGCTATCAGCATGACCATCAGAAAATTATGTTTGACTCCTTAAGAAAGAAAGACCATTGCACTGTACTCATAAGTTCAGAAAGCACAAAGCAGCTCTTATGCGTACTTGCTTGCATTATGGTCTCAGACAAGTGCAACCAAAACAGGATTTCTGGATGATGAAAAAAAAAACCAGATAACCAGGAAACCAGGCCAATCTAACCAAAGCAAAATACTCACTGAAATATTCAGCAACAGGGCGATAGTAACGCTCTGATATGCCACCCTCTCCTATCCTCTCCCCCAAGGAAATACCAGAGTTAACGCAGGTTTTGGCTCTTGAGGTTTTTCTACGTTTTTTTAGTGAGAGGGAAGGGGGTTAGTCAATGTATGAATGAATTCCAAAAATATATCAGATTTTAAGAATATTTAGCTCTCCAGCTGAAAACCACACTTCTTATCACCACTAAAATTACCTTGAAAAATGTCCTTGTTTGTTGAGAAAACATAAAATGAATAGCATTCTCCTGTGAATATTTGTACTTTGGACTCCTTCCAAAAGGCTTGTAGATCTCATATATTGTAAGTAGTCTTTGCTGTCATTTGAATAACCTCAGCTACTTTGTGGTGACCTGAGGAGGCCTGTTGCCTCTCTCATTTCATCACAAGCCCTTTTTTGCAATTAAAGAACATAAATGATGTGAAAGCTTCATCTGCGTACTTACCTTAAATGAAAAGCAGTACATCAGCAGAACAAAGTGGCACCATCACTTATGTCAGAGTAATGGAGTTGTTGAAAATCATCAAACCCAGATGAGAATAAAGTGCAGCCTGGATTTCCGCAGTAATGTGTGGAGAAAACAAGATGGGCTGGACAAACAAGTTGTGCTTGTCAGTTTCCCACATCTGCTGCTAGGAACTTGTTGCATGTGGGGACTGTGGCATCCCTGAACTGCAGCTGCACAAGTTGTCAACTTTCTGTTGGCAGCACCAATGTCTGCCTATACAATTCAACACAAAGCTATTATTAAGAGATTTAATTTTAGGCCCCTGGAAATATGTCCCTTACTTTCACACTTACTCTGCCAGAAACCATGTATTCAGAACAGCAGTGCAGAATAAAAGTCACACACACTTGTAGCCATGATATTATGGAAAATCCTTGCTGGGATTTTTCCTCTCCTGAGAAGCTGAGGAGCCTCAGGAGAGAAATGTAAACAATTACTATCTGCTGCTGTGGAATGCAACAGGTGCATCTGTGATTGGTCCATGTGGATTGTTTTCCATTGATGACCAATCACAGCCACCTGTGCCAAGGCTGTGAGCAGTCACAGGATTTTTGTTATTCTGTTCTGTTCGTTCTTGTTGAGCCTTCTGATCTCTCTGTTCTTTTAGTATAGTCTTAATGTAGCATTTTAATATAATATCTAACATAATAAATCAGCCTTCTGAAATGGAGTCAAGCCTCGTGTCTCAACACACAGAGATGAATCATCAACACACACTCAGGAGTAAAAGTAATGAAACAAAAAACAAACAAACAAAAAAATTCTCAGCACTTCTTTCTTCTTTTTGAATCTTTCAAGAACCTTGCTTTCTTATTTTTATATTTGAAGGGGTTTATTTGTGCAACAATAAAGGAATGAGCAAAATAACAGGCTTTATCTCTCCATTGTAGTGGTAAATAATTGTCTTTGCATGTTGCTTTCTTGCTAGGACACAATGATTTTTTTAAAAAGGAAAGAAAAATAAATTAAAAAAAAAAAAACATAAAAAATAAAATTGCATCCCGAGGCCTTTTCATTTCCTCACAGGTTATAGGACTTGACTAAGAGAGCCCATAAGACCATCCAGCACATAATTCAGCACATCTCTCTTTGTGAAAGATGCTGGGATGTGAGGCAGGATCTGCTCTTGAGGTTTGGAAAGTCTTCAGCCCTCATGACAATTCCACAGAATTCTCAGCTGTGCACAGCACTACAGCAACAGTCTGGTAACACAAGCCAGACCTGCGTATCAGTTCTGTGATAGCAGGGCTTTGCCTTTACATATATTTCCCAGTATGTTACAGATGTATCTGCAAAATATTTTAGCACATGAAAAAGCAAGCAAGCAAGAAAATAAATAAATCTTTCTTTGATATAAATGGGATCTAACTCTTGTAAATTTTCATTTATTTAGCCCAATCTTAACAACTAAAACAATCTTACACACTGTCTCCAGTCCAAAAAAGCATGTCATTCCCTGATAACAAATTGGAAAAAATTCTGCAAAAACTAAAAGGTAGCAAAGTGGAAAAATATAGGATACGTCAATATTTTATATTTCATTTTATTTTTTATAGAACCTGTTCCTAGGAGAAGAGAGAACTAAAAGCTTAGCAGATCAAAGGATGCACAATCTGGATATAGATTCTACATTAGTTCTTCCCAGTGCGCTGAGAGGCACAGCCAGAGTAGCTGCAGAATGAGGCCACAAATTATGGTGAGTCCGCTAACCAAAAATTGCATGCAAAGACTACAATAATTTTTTTTTTTTAATTCAACAGTTTTGTCATCTGTAATAGCCAGTCCATTTCTGGGAAGCTGAAAGATATGTATGACAGATATATATGTTACAAGCCACATAACATTGATTCACCAAGAATTTCTTATTTTAACTGGGTTTGCTAAACCCTTCTAATGAGTATATGGTATTTTCTTAAGCACTAATATCTGAATAATCTATATTTAATGAAGTGTCTGAATACAGTATTTTGAAATTCCATGCAGAGTCCCATTGATACATCTGTAAAAGATATAGTAAGATATATCAAGATGTGTAAGTGTGGGAAGTAAATGGGAAAAAGTTTTCATGAAATCTTAATAAATTAGTGAAGCAAACCATCTGGGAAATGTTTATATCCCAGAAATTCCAATAATAAGTTTCTGAATATGTTCATCTATAGCTTTTTGCATTTCCTACACATACCTTCATGCAATTGCAAAAATGAATACCTTGAGAAACAGTATTCCTGTTGAGTGATTTCAAAAAGAAAGAAATAAGAAACATGGACTTTAACTTCAAAAATGGATTTAGAAAACCTAACTTTTTGATTAAACAAACAATTGTCAGAACAGCCACTGAAATCATGCCAATATTCTGATTAGGCAGCAGAAACAAAGTGTAGTTATGGTCATTAAAACTATGTCATTGGTTAAATTATAGTTCAAATTGGTTAAATACATAAACTACATATGAAAAAAGGATACAGAGTCATTTTGTTCTGCTTTCTGAGCTTTTCTCTTCTGTAAGGTTAGGTCAAGGGAGGGAATTGTCCTGCTCTGCTCTGCACTGGGGAGGCCTCAGCTCAAGTACTGGGGGAAGTTCTGGGTGACACAGTATAAGGAAGATACCAAGGTCTTAGAGAGTGTCCAAAAGAAGACTAAGAAGATAGTGAAGGGCCTCAAGGGGAAGCTGTGTGAAGAGGGGCTGAGGTCACTTGGTCTGATCAGCCTGGAAAGAAGGAGGCTGATGGGAGACCTCATTGTAATTACAGCTTCCTGGCAAGGGGAAGAGGAGCAGCAGACACAATCTCTCCTCTGGGGTGACAGTGATAGGACTTGAGAAAATGGCCTGAAGTTGTGTCAGGAGACTTTTAGGTTGGATATCAGAAAAAGGTTTTTCATCCAGAGGGTGGCAGGACACTGGAACAGGCCCACCAGAGAAGTGCTACAGCACCAACCCTGAGTTTGAAAAGCTCTTGGACAACGCTCTCAGGCACATGGTGTGATCATTGGGGCTGTCCTGGGCAGGGCCAGGACTTTGTCCCAATGATCCTTGTGTGTCTGTTCCGACACAGCTTAATCTTTGATGTATGATGTTTGAGGGAAGATTTCATCACTATTCTATTCTAACACTGCTTCCTGATCCAGCAGAGGCCTTCCCCACATTCATGCAGAGCCTTCTCTCAAGCAGAAACTGCTGCAAAACAGCAGAAACGGGAAAATGAGTTCCAGAAAGTCTGTAAAAATGGCTATGACCAGTGCAGACAAGGGAACAGAAAAGCTGTTAATGAGAAAATAAGCATAGTGTCTGCTAACTATGTAAAGCATTGACAGCCTGACTTTCAGAGTTCATCTTTCTCCTATATCAGCTAAGACAATGAACCATGTAATCAATAGATCTAAGTTGTCAAAGAGAACAAAAAAGAGAGACTTGACTTAGACTGGCAGAAAGGACAAGCATAAATTAGATCTTATAGACCACAAGTTAATGATAAAGGGAAAAACTGTTTAAACAAAATCTAATATGTGTTTTAAAATATGACTGAATTGTAAACTCTGCTATGAAGAACTTCTAGATATGTGTAAGTGTGGACAATTAAACACCCAAGTGAAAAGTTTCCACTGAACTCAATTGAGATTATATGTAACTATAGATTTTTTTAAAAAGCAACCACACAAATTTTAAAAAAAAATAACTGACACCTGAATTGCAAATAGTCCTTTTGCTTTCTTTCAAGCACTACAAATTCTTTCTCTGTGTTTATGTAGCTGAGTTATGAATCTCTTTTGAACTTCTACTAAATCATTGAGGAAAGATGAAATTCAAATTTTGTGGACTATTCCATAATGCAAAAAGAACAAAAAAAAAAAGAATGAAAAAGTGTCACTTGAAGGTATATTAGTGCAAGAAAAGAAAACACATACAGAAACAGTGGGAAAAAAGAGAAGAAAACTTAGAAGGTTCTAGTGAAAATAAACCTAATATATCAAAACTTCAACTCTCCCAGCTTAGCTGTTGGCATGTAGGTTAGCAAGTTTTTCAACTAGATTTTTTTTTTAATGAACACATTTATATACCTAAAATGAACACATTTCATACACCTAAAGAGGGATTAAGGAATTTATGAATTTAAATTTATTAATCTAAATGAGATAAGCAGTGGGAATTTGGGTTTTGACATTGAATGTCAAGAAATTTCAAGGGAATGCCAGGGGTTATTTTTATTATTAAAGTTATTTGGTAGTTACAAAAAGAGCTGAGAAGAAAGGGAAGCACATTTGTAAAATATTAAAAGCTATACTTGAAGACTTGGATTTTATTCTGCACAGGGAAAGGAATTAAAGTGGACCTTAATAGGAGGAATTCTGTTTTAGGAAGAAAAATATTGCCAACCATATTTAGCATAGTTCTGTAGAAAGAATTCAAACCTGTACCATAATTGTTGCTCAGAAGTGGCTTGTGGGTACATCTATGGGTGCTTAGCACAAAATTCAAATGTGTCTCTTCCTATAAGAGTGTACCTCTAGTCCTAGGAAAACAACAACCCAGTCAAAAGGAACAAGGATATACAATAGGATACTAAACATACGTAATCATAAGGGAGAACCATTAACATTTTTGTCTGTGTAGCTTTACATGCTACTCTAAGCAAAAGCTGCAGGTTGCTTGGGGATGGTTTTTTACAATTTGTCTAGACCAACTATCAACAGAAAGAGAGCTACAGAATAATATTTTCATGCAAATGAGGGACTTAAATTATCACAGGCCTTTTATCAAGAGAGAAGAAAAAAATTAAAGTGTCCCTTAGATCTTGAGGAAGCTGTTATAAATCAGTCATTTGCCTGCTACTAGATCAGACTTTGCCTAGATAAGAGATTTGGCATTCTGAAAAAAAGGGTATTTTAGGATCAGCATGTCTTTCATTTTAGGTATTTTAGTCTTCATACCATATAGATGTTATTTATAATATTAATAAAGTTTATGAGGATTTGGAACTTTTTTGCTTTTTTAAGCTTACAGCAAACAGCTATAAGCTTATAAAACAGATATTTGGCTGTTAAGAACAATAGCATAAGAAAAGATTGTGTTTATACATACCAGAATTTTTTTACAGTGCTTCTTCCCTTTTCATCTCAGGCATGTTCAGTACTTAAAACATTTTGTTATCTTAACTGCTTTGGTTAAAAGAGTAGTATGAAATTATGTGTCTTCCCCTATTGCAGTTCAACACAGTAGTAACATCAAAGAGATTTGCATACTGATTTTTTATTTATTTCTGACAAACATAGCTTATTTTCTTTGAAAAGCTATAGCAGCATAAAAGGATTTTTAAGCATGCAGAGAGAATGGCATTTGACACCTCTCAGATGTTACAGTCAAGAAGGTTGTAATAGGATGACTCTGCATTACTCTCATTTTGCCTGATTAGTATGTTAAAGTCATTTTCACTGTGCAGTGTAGCAGTTTGACACCCAGAAAAATTAACTAAAGCTATATTTATTATGGTTACAGGGATAGTCTAGTGAAGTTTGCCATTACCAGCCTGCATAAGTGACTTCTCTGGGACCCATGAAGCACTAAGAGTGAAATTCAGTGCTCTGAGAAGAGTAACACAGGACCTGTCCTTCATTCAGTGTTCAACATACACTTGCAGACACTTTAAGCTTGGGTCAGTGATGTGAACAAGATTAAATTTTATCCCTTTGTGTAGAATCACGGATGTACAGATCAGAAACCTAATCATCTCAATAATGAGAGGATTTTTTTCTGTGATTGCGAGAACAAAAAGGTAGAGCAATTTCAGGAATACAAAGAGGGGGAGAAATATAGCCTCAGATTAGGCCACGTTTTGGATGAAGAGCTTTTTTAAAAATATAATAAGAAGAATGCTCTCAACCTTTCAGCATGTAAGCATGTAAGCAGAGCAAATAGCAAGCCACCTGCATTATGTCTTGTGCAAGACTGAGATATGCTGGATGAATGCCTCCACTCTTGCTATCAGCAGCTAGAGGAAACAAAGACTTAAGTGTCTAGGACTATTGTTCTTGTTCTTACTACTATTATTGATTAATCATGATTTGCAGTACCTGTTATGGGTAAGAATGAACAGAATTTTCTTCATTTGCATACTGAGTCCGTACTTCCAGCATTTATTATGGTGCATATTTGGTATCTAGACATTTTTCAGTATAGGGATAATTTACTGCATAATCTGGTGTAAACACAGAGAATTTTCTGAGAGTCAAAATTTAATTGACCCTCTGAGAAAAAATGAACTTGAATGAACAGTCTTCATGTTAATCAAAGCAGAATCACTCTCCAATGCCTCATTTGCATCTTCTGAGTACAAACAAATGAAGAAAATTTTGGTACTATAAGGTCTATAAATTAGACATGAATTGAGTGGGTGTATTCTTGTCACAAATTTAATTTTCCTTGAAAACAGTGAGGTTCACTGGAAACAGAAGGGTCAAGTTCCCCATCACAAGCTCAGAGGAAAACACCCTGGTGCACATCACCAGCTTAGTCATCAGACCCAATGACTAAGCTGGGTCTGAAAGGCCCACAGTGGTACACAAGGAAAATGTCAGGTATCTTGAAACACTATACCTCATTTCCTTACTGTCCTTTTGCTGCCTTTTTTCCCCTTTTTTCTCAGTTCTGCCGTCAAGAACCCAAAACCACAGAATTTTACTGAAGTGTGTATTATTTACTCAAGCATTCTTGCTTGCAACAAGGATGAATCAATAGAAAATTTTTTTTTTTCTCCAGAAGCAATGACACAAAAGAGGTACAGTGGGCAGATAAGTGAGGTCTTTGTGCAATTATGTGTCCTGACATTTAGAGCTATGCCCCTATTCAAAAGCTTAAAATTATGTTTTTCTATGTAAGGGCAGCACAGCAGGCAGATCCAGCTGACTAAGCTTGCTCCAGAATTTCTGAGCATTGCAAAGATTTAAAACAGAAAAATACTTGCCCAGAAAATTCTTCTTTTTCTGTATTTGTGAAGAGGTCTGCAGAAAAAAAAAATAAAGAGGAGAAGAGTGTTTAGAAATTTTAGAAACAGATGGACAAAATAACACAGATCACAGGATGCCAAAACCTTGTCCATGAAACACAGGGCTCCATTGCTTTACAGATTTGGAAGACAGTAGTCACAGAATCACAAATTCACAGATTAAGCTGAGTTGGAAGAAACCCACAAGGGTCACTCCCTAATGTCTTAATGCCTTCTAATATTGTGGTTACCAAAAGTGCACACAATATTTTTAATAGATCAGCTGCTTTCCTATTCAAGTCGAGCAATACTGGTTAGCACCCTCATTTTGATTGGAAGAAAAAAACCCATGAAACAGCCTGTTTAGCTTACCTTTTTAGCTAGATATGGCACACTGAAAAGAAAGTCCTCTCCAGTGTCAGTTCCCAAGAAAAATATTGTTAGAAAAGCATTTGAATGCAAAATACCTTTAAACTCAAACAATGCTGCAATAAATTTAGTTGAAAGAGAACACAAATGATAGGAAAGAATTTGCTGTATATTACAGAAATGCGTTTTCTACTGAGATATGTGGCATTTGAATTTGGAAAGCAATATTCCCATGTGTAAATGGTGTATATGAACTGTGAGACAACACCACTGCTAAGGGTTTGCATAATGCTAGAGGAGGCAAAGTTTTCTGTGGATATTGATAGAGTCCTGACTAAAATGGATGAGAGATCAAATGCACCAAATGAGCATCTGAAAATAAAATGAGAAAAATAAACTCAGATTAAATCAGAGCCAGACAAATCTGGAATATCATGATGCCTCTAGCAAGTCTGGAGTACAATCTTGTTTACACAGGATGGAAGAACCATAAACACCCACAAGGCTATTTCAAAATAGCATCTAAGTACTACTTCTAAATAGTTCCCCATATGAAGTCAGGATGTGGCACAAACACAGAAAGAGAAAAGATTATGATTCTAGTAAAAATATCCAAAATGTCCAGACCTGAGGAATTTAAGCTGGAAATGAGATACAGGTATGAAAAATCAATCCTGACATTTAGTGATATGTGTGGTGCAGTTTGTGCACATGGTCCACCCAAGTACACTTGAGTTAATTTGAGGGTGGCACAGGACATCTACAGGAAGTGATCAGCAGAGGTGGGAAAATTATCTGCATGAAGACAATGGATGTACTTGAAACAGTGACTCCTTGGACTGCTGGCCATCTTCACAATTCACAACCTGACCAGGTCGTGCAGAAGTCCTACTGATGGAAATTTTACATGATACTGGAGACTACTGCTGAGTATATCACTCAACATGGAGAATGACTTCCAGAGACTACCCTCAGTAGTTCCTGCTACAAATCCAGTTTGAACAGTAATAAAATATTTTTCAAAAGTATTTAAAAAATGTTTGCTGATACAGAAGTGATCACATAGGAGAGTCTTTTGTACAGAGGGAGTTAATGTGGGTTTTTCTTGTGGTTGAGACTCACTACATTGAGGGATATCAATAAGGAAGAAACATGCTTGTGTTGGGGTCCTTATACAGAACAACAATCTGCTAGAGTATAAGAACTTAGGCAATAAATATTTTGGGAAGTATCTCCTGGTCCAACAGAGGGCAGCCCTGAAGGTAGGCTTACAGCAGAGGCTCCAGTTGCCATCCATGTAGTTGTTGGTCACATTGTTTGGGAGATTTCATTTCTCATATTAACATTATGCTGTGTCCAAATCTCAATAAAGTAAGTTTAAAGTATAAAAATAACACTGTCCAGAGTCTGTGTAACAAGACAGTTCCATATTTTGGACTGTGGATTTCAGAGTATAATGGGCTTCATTTCTAACACATTAGCCACCTTGATTTAGACTGACAACTGGAGATATTGAAAGAAGGTTATTTTATAGGAATGGGCATTTTTCACTCGTGAAAATAAAGTCTCTTAAATATGACAAATTAGTGACAAAGAATACAGTAACTGCTGTGGAGTATGTAGAGTCCCTTGGCATACACAGGTAGAAAAATCTTAAGAACACAATGAGGTTAGCCTATCTACTGGCAGGAATCTAAAGTAGGGAATTTATAGCATTACCATGTAATAGCAAAAAATGTTATAATAATGCTTTTAGACAGGCATGCTGGAATAAGGTATAAACAACAAGAATAACCAAGTTGTATCACAGACACATAAAACTTCACTATACATACATAATAAATTAAAGATGACACAGCTTGAATATAAATACAGAGCTAGTAAAGTTCTATCAGGAGAAAGTATGAAGCAGAAT
Source organism: Onychostruthus taczanowskii (assembly GCF_017590055.1). Taxonomy (NCBI): domain Eukaryota; kingdom Metazoa; phylum Chordata; class Aves; order Passeriformes; family Passeridae; genus Onychostruthus; species Onychostruthus taczanowskii. The sequence goes on from NW_024499474.1 coordinate 195,581, forward strand.
TCTTTGTCCTTTTACAGAGCTGAACGGGCAAATGGAGGTCCAATATATCTCTTTCTTGCATAATTGATACATCTATCAGTAAAATACACAAATACCTTTAACAAGTAATACATCAAATAAAGAGGAGAGAGAAACAGAAAAAAAGAAAGAAGCAGTGGACAAAAACCATCATGAGGGTCTTGCACATAAGAGCATATGTACTAAATAATCTGCTTCCTGGAGAAAAGGTTGAAATAAATTTGGGTATTTCCCAGTCTTGGAATAAAGCACAGTGCAGCAAAGATAGGATGTAAGAGCAGGTATTAAACCAGGTTCTGGTGTCCAAGTGTGTCACTGAGCTGCTATTCAAGCTCAGGTGATTTCATTTCAATTGTATTTTTTTCTCCTCTTCCCTTTTCTCTGTCCCATCTTTAGAGAATCACAGGTTAAGCTCAGTTGGAAGGGACCTGCAAGGATCATTGAGACTAACTCCTGACCCTGCACAGGACAGCCCCAAGAGTCACCCCATGTCCCTGAGAGCATTGTCCAAGTACATTCCAAGTTCTGTCAGGCTGGTGCTGTGACCACTGCCATGGGGGACCTCTTCTAAGCTTTTTTAAAGCTCTGTCAATAAGTCCTGCTAGCTCCTGTGCTAGAATTGATTCTTTTCTCTGAGATAGGTTCATCCCATCAGGGGTCAGTAGACCAAGGGCTGAGTAGATCATCCCATGGACAAAACCCCAATATTTTTCTGATTACTCCAATCTCAGAGCCACGTATTGACCTTATGGATCTGCCTATTCCTATCAATATTACTGTTTGCTACCAGAAGGATAGAAGAAATCACTCCTTGTAATCCTGATCCTACTACCAATCATCTCCAGGCTCTGAAGTCTTTTTTGATTGCTGTCACATTTCTCTTTGTTATTTCCTCACTGCCAGCTTGAACAATAAATAATGGGTAGTACTCAGAGGCCCTTACTAGACTGGAGAGTTTTCCAGTAATGTCCTTTATCCAAGTCCCTGGGAGACAGCAGACTTCCCTGTGAGTTGGCTCTGGTCTGCATATCAGGTACTCCTTTCCCTTTAAAAAGGAGCCTCCTATTACAACTACCCTTCTTTTCCTCTTGATAGATGAGGGTGTGATGTGGGCTACAGGTGGTGTTGCTTTAGGATACCACTCTATCCCAGAAAGACTCTCTCCACCTCATCAGTTGTCTGGCCTTCTAGGTCCAGAGCCTCACACTTGTAGTAACAGGTGCCAGTTCTTCTTGTCAGATTCTGAAGTGGAGGAGGAGGATTGCAAATCTTACTGATTTACAAGCCAGTCAGGCTGCTGGCTCCATATTCAGCACCCAACATGGTGCGTACCTGGGAGCTGAGAAAAGCCTAAACATATTTTTTATTTCAAATGAAGAATCCATTCTCATACAATATAAATGGTGTTCAGTGCAATATCTATTCTGATATGCATAAAGAAACAGGTCTGCACTGAAATCTGCAATCTGTGCAGCAGAGGTGTCATCAGGAAGTTTGCAGGAGAAGAGTTTCCCTCACAACCCCTTGAAAGATGGGCATGAATCAGCTTGAAAGCAGCATCTGTTCTGAACAGACCAAAAAATATTTTGTACCATGTGGGGAATATGAAACAAATGGAGTCATAGAAGAAACAGACAAATACAAGCAAGTTCCAGGGAGCTCAGGGATAGGCTAACTTTTGAGAGAGCACAGAACTCATATTTCAGTATTGACATTATTTTCTTTTTAAATTATCTCAGAAAATTGAAGATAAAATTATTTGTTTGGCAATAAGCATTTAAGTATTTTGCTTGAAGGGAATAAAAATAAACTAATTTAAAAAAACCAAAACCACAAAGTCTTCTGAATAGATCTAAAGGAAGAGCACTTGTTGTAATTTATCTGGACTTCCAACAGACATTGATAAACTTCCTTGTGCGATGGAATTCTTAAAGTGCAGCAATGGAGTAGAAACAGATGGTGAAATTTGACTGGTACTGAGGTGAGAGGAACTCTGTCATTGAATTCATTGAGGTTATGCATTTAGCCAGAAAATCTTTGTGGGAATGAATGGTCACTTTCCAACTTGGCAAAAATATCAGAATGCAGTAATCCATGCATCCCTGCTATGATTGGTTTGGTAGAGGGTAGTTATACAAATATAAATTAAACTCTGAAAGCAGGGATAAGATTGAGAAGCCAGAAACAGCAACATGAAGCAAGTTAGTCAATATTTAACAAGGCTTTACAGAAGCTGCCCAGGATAGCAGAACAAATTTCAGTAATAAATGCAAGGTCATGCTTTTTCTGAGAACCAGTCTGAACCATTGATCAATGCTGTTTGACTCTATATTTACTAGAACAATTTAGAAGAAAACCCAAGGTCTGTCACATAATATAAATGTTTATGAAATTTTTTTGCAAAAGAGAAACCACTCAATTTCTGTTTGAACAGATGTCTGGATTCATAAGCATCTCTTTGCTCATGCTCCTCCTCCAGTTTAGCAGAAATGACACATCTGCCGTCTCTCTCCTCCCAAGCCCAATTTTAGACGCTGAAATTGCAAAGCCAGGAAGTCAAACCAACAGAAACATATCTGTGAACAGACTTGCAGCACAGCTTGTAATGTTTACCTACTCAGAAAACATAATTTTTTCAGAGATTTGTTATTCAACATCCTACATAGCTCAGGATAAGGGGGCAGAGCAATATGGGTGGCATTGTAGTGGAAATCTGTTGTAGACCTCTTGACTAGCAATATGAGGTAGAAAAGGCCTTCAGGCAATGGAAAGAAGTCCTATGGTCACATGCCCAATTCCTCATGGAAATATGGCTACCCCAATATCTGCAAGAAGGACAACACAGAACATGAACAATATTCTAGTACGAGCAGCATGAACAATCCAGCAGGTTTCTGTAGTGCCTTGTTGATGACTTCCTGTGGAGCTAATGTGAGGAAGAACAATATTAGCCTCCTACTGACAGAGGAAGGACTGGCTGGGAATGTTTGGTGGACCACAAGACAGAGAATTTCAGAAACATGAGAGGGTAGAACAGAGCAAAAAACAGCCCTGGCCTTCAGGATGGTAGATGTAAGCCTGTTCAGAGATCACTTTGGAAGAATCCTGTGTAATATGGTCATGAAGAGAAAGGAGGTCCACAACAGCTTGCTGATAGTGAAGCTCCAGAAAGATCCATACCAACATAAAGGAAGTTAAGCAAAGGTGGAAAGACACCTACCTGCATGGATGACTGAGGACTGGCTAAATTCAGACAAAACCCCAAAGAGATGAAAGCAAAAGTATGTAACACAGGAGGAATATAGAGATACTATGTGAGCTTGGAGAGAGTTTAGGAAAACTAAAGCCCAAATGGAATTCAATCTCAGAAGAGACATGAAGGAGAACTAGAAAATCTCCTACAGGTAGGTGCACCAGCAACAAAAAGAAGACTAGGGAAAAGGTGGGCCTGCTGCTGAACATGGAAGAGAACCTGGTGACAGAATGCTAGTGTAGGCTGAAGTACTCAGTGTCTTCTTTCCTTTAGTATTAGCTGCTAGGGTCAGTCTCTGGAAATCCCAGGCCCCTGGCACAACAGAGGAAGTCTGTAACCAGGAAGGCTTACTCTTAGCAGAGGAGGATACTCACATTAGAAAACATTTAAACAAAGCAGACTTACACAGGTCCTTGGAGGATCACACCCAGGAATGTTGAGGGAGATGTCTGATGTCATTGCATGGTCACTCTCAACTATCTTTGGAAGGTGCTGTCTGGGAGAGATCCTGGTTTGCATTATGAAGCATGTTGCCAGGCACACCTGGATTGCTGGTTCCCTTGCTGGGCTCCCCAGAACAAGATGTACACATACTGAAGCAAGCCTAGTGCAGGACCACAAACATGATAAAGGAACTGGAGCATCTCTCTTGTGAAGTGAGGCTGAGAGAACTGGGATTATGCAATCTGGAGGAGAGAAGGTTCAGGGAGGTTATGGATACATACTTAATGCATAAATATGTTGAATATTAAATATATACATGTGTATTTCTACAAATTATTTATATACATATAAAAAGATACATGTGTACTTCTACAAATTATTTTTATACATATAAAAATATCTGATGGGGGAGTAAAGCTGATTGGAAACAGACTCTTCTTAGTGGTTCCCTGTCACAGGACACACAGGAGGCACTAGGGATAAAGTGAAACACAGAAAATTCTATATAAATCTAACAAAAGCAGGGCTTTTCAATGTGAGAGGGATAAAACACTGTAACATGTTCCCTAGAAATTTTTTGGACCCTTCAGCTGTGAAGACATTCAGACCCCTAAGGGACTTCAAGGTTTTACCTTAAAGCAAGGAAGCCCCCAAAAACAGTACTTAAATAGATTTAACAACTTTTTATTCTCAAACAAATCTAGATAATTTACCCTATTCTTACAAAATACAGAAGTGTCTGGGCCAATAGAGTTGAAGGCTGTCATGGTGTCTCAATATGTGAATGTCCTAACCAAAGCAGCAACTGAGAAATAGATCCTTTAATGCAAATATTAAACAATATTTAACTAAAAGTTCTATATTTTCTACTAACAATGTTCACCAGGAAGGTGTACTTGTTCATAGGGACAGTCCAGTTGTATTTATCTGCATCTATCCACAAAGGGACTTGAGTGAAAATCATGGTATTCCTTGGTGACCACAGGTCTTGAAACATCTGTGTGTGACTATTTAATAGGGATGTTACTGCAAATACATGGAAAAATTTGAGTCCCAAGAACTATCACTCTAATATGCAACTACAGGAGGGTAAATACTTGCATTTGTCTGCTTTTCAGCCATGGGGACATCCACAGTTAGCAAAGAAATTTCCAAGGATCAAACATCACACACTCAGAAAATGTGCAGATGTATTTTTGTGAATGCACAACTCCATCAAATTTCTATATTATAGTTTAGAGGAACCTTCTTGGGAATTTACTCTACTGCACTCTAATGCTGGATCCCCTGAAAAAATAAAATCAGAAATAAAACAGCACTTTGTTAGTAGAAACTTGTCTGCCTCCCACTACAATACCACTATAGCTAGAGAGTATGCACTTGAAGGCCGAACTGTGTGACTCATGTGACTACCAGTTAGGCATGTAATTACAAACAGGCTCCACGTGGCTGTCTCCAGATTCAGAGGCTCAGTGTCACCACTTTCTGTATTGCAGTGTCAGGCTGCTGAGTATAAAATTGCCTGAATGCATTAAATGACGTTTTACTTCCACTAAAATTATAAAATCATCTTTCAGCATGACAGCAAAAAAGGGGGCCAATTAAATCATTTAGGGGGAAAACCCAACAAGCCGTGTTTCCTTTTTATAGATACACCTTTTTATTTTTGTCTGGGGAGTGTCAGATATGGTAGAAATGTAGGTGTATTGGAAAAGGCTGTGTCAGTTGCAAAACTCTTTTTAATTTAAAGTAGTTCATTTGTAGGGTGAGAGAAAGCAGTTGCTCACCTCTCCTGATGGTTCAGGAGACAATGCTCTCTGTAGAAAAATTGATGTTTTGTTGGTTGTTTTTCTTTGCAAACAGATCCTTACACTACTAACTCTTGTCTGTACTGGAGGCATGCACTGAAATCAGGCTACCTCAGCCATGATGCATTCTTCTGGAAAAATTACTGTAGAGTTGAGAAAAGTGTTCTAACAGGACACTCAGAGTTATTGTCCCTAAAGTGACTGAAAGGCTATAGCTCTGATACAAAGGCTGTAACATGGCCCAGATATGTTGAAGGCAGGAGGAATGTGCAGACAGTAAGTGAGTTACATGGATCTTGTAAAAGCCCTGAAAACGTACTTCCAGAGAGTATCACATTTGTGTTGATGCACGGTATCCTCAATTAACAGAGATGTAATTATAAATTGTATTATTAATACGGAAGCTAAGGGAATACCTTAACATATTGGGAATGTTTCTTGGAAAATTTCAATGATGTGGTTGCATGGCAGATACTGATAAGTGTCTAACAAGATGTTGCATTTTTTAATAGACAAATTGAGAGAGAAATGTTTTAAAGTATTTTCAAGGAATATAATGTGTTGATGTCTGGCCTGCCAATTGGAGAACTGAAAGGTGCCACAAAATTAAAACATTCTGGCACTTCATTTCTCAGCTGAGGATTGGTGTCATGGAGAACAGGGAAGGTGGAAAATTAAAGTATTGCAGAGGTTCTTTCTCCTAATGGACAGTTTGAGAGTGTTGCAGGCAATTAACAGGCAGTCTGCTGATTCAGAAACATATGAAAAATTGTTATACACAATATGTTCTTTTGGGATACTGAAAAAAGTCTCCAAGTTATTTAATTAGAACATTTATATGAAGAAACAATAAATACAGCACTGTCAACTAGTCTCCTGGACAGAAGGTTTCATTGAATGAAATTTCTGTACTAGTTTTAATTCTTTCAGAGAACAGAACTGAGGTGAGTGAATTATTTCAGCCCTGTATGAACTGCAACAGCAGGTGAGTCCAGAGCAGACAGAAAGTTCATTATAGTCACCTTCCTTTTTTACAAAGACTGACAACACCTTAAAACATAAAGGAGTCCCCTACCCAGGTCTTTGCTGACAAAAAAAAAAAAATCACAAAATCACAATAAAGGTTATATTTATCTGTTAATTTTGATAAGTGGTTTCGCTTTATACTTAAAAATTACTGACCTTTTTTTTTTTTAACATAATATTTATTTTGGAGTGGGATATATCTTAGCACACCAGATAGGAACCTAGAACATCTGAATGCTGATCCATTTAGCTGCTTGATGACTACTGTCTCATTTGTAGGGAAGCAACCATATGTTCTCACTGATTTTAATATTCTGAAATTTATATCACCAATTATAGGCTCATCATTAATAAGACCACATCTCTCTTTTTTTTTTTTAATTTCTCCCATAATACTAAGGTAATATGCAATGCCAATCCATAACTTTCTTTACATTATTTTGCTTTTAGACAACAGGAGCTTCTGAAAAAGCCCCATTCTTCTTCCATGCAATCAGTTATTCTGTGTTAATATGCTAGAACTTTATCCTGGTTGCATTAGAGATACATATTGTAATGTCTTTTCATGAATAAGATACATTTTTTGTAAAATGTATCCTGATTTACATTTTTTGTAAAATGTATCCTGATTTTTAATCACCTTTATCTCACAGCCTTTAAGGTCTTATTATTCAAACAATCTGTTTGGGCATGGCAAAATCCTTTTCAAGTATTGAACACTCAAAAATACAAAATTAGGAACACATATTCCATTTCCCAAAGTTTTTATGCCAGTTAGCCACTAGCAAATATTAGTCCTGCAACTGACACAAGAGAATTCAAAAGCACTTCGTTTTACTAGGAAGCTTAAGTTAAAAAGGAAAGACTTTTCCCTTGAAAAATTATATACATGGAATAAAGAAAGAATGGAATTTCAAAAGAATAAAGAAGGTTCAGAATATTTTCTCTTCTGATTCAGGAATTTGAAGTAACAAATTTATTTATTTTTTTAAATTGTTGTACCCACTTGTGGTGAACCTGACTTTATTTACCATCTACAATACAAAGAAAATAATTTACTCAAGAAGAAAGGCTATATAAATTGTTTTATGCTGGTCTAGCTACACATGGAGAGGATCATACGGCCATGGAAACAAAGTTGAACTGCAGTAATAAAACACGTGTGGTGTATTGAACTGCATTATTTTATAAGGCATTAAAACTGTTTTGATATCTTGTGTTACAGTTATGCTTTTTATTTAAGTTTTCAAGATGATGAAACACAGTTGTTAGTAGATTTCTTCACTTCAAAAGGACTTCCTGAGCTGCAAGAATCTTATTCAATTTCAAGACTGCATTTTACAGCATGTTGATTGTCCATGGAGCAAAAGACTTGTTAATATAGCAAAAATTTGCTATTCTTCAGAGCTCACAAAACCAAGTGGATAAAAAATTATAAGGAACATTTCATCTCCATTTCACAGATGAGAAACTGAAGCAAAGATTGTTTGCTCTGAGCCCAAGAATTAAAGAACAGGCCTTATAGACTAGTGTAATTGAGCTATAAGGCATCTCTCAAGTCTGTATGTCACAGTTATAGCCATTTACAAAGAAAAAATAAAAAACCTTCCCAAGGGTTCAAGAAATATGGCCCTATAAAACTGTCATCAATATCTTTTTCTACATCCTGAATATACAGTCAGGCTTTAATTTCAATTATTTTATTTAAAGTTGTGACATTTCTGAAGCCCATTGACCTATGAAATGCGAACGGATTTCCCTGTAAAATGTCCTTGGAAGATTGTCACTCTCCAAATAAAAGCCAGTTATTTCATTTATGGCTTACTTATTTCTGCATGGTAACCCAAAAGTTCTTGCAACAGATGGAAATAAGAGATAACAGTTTATCTGTAGGAAGCATGATGCCCTATTCATGTTTTATCACTTTAAGTGATAGTTAGCAGGAGGATTCATTCCATGCCATTTTTTTCTGTTTACAATATGAGAAGAGTGGATTTTGACTGACACAGGTGAGTGCAGGTGAAAGTATCATGCTCTCTACTAGAAAAACAGCAAGTATTCCAGTTTTAATCAAAAGTTATTTATGCTGGAATTGAAAGGTCTTCTGTAACCTCAGCAGCGTACATGCAGGCAGGATGTACTGTTTGCCACCACTCTCCCTTTCATCTTAAATTCTGTCTAAATATGTTAGTGCTACATCTTAGCAGAGTTCAAGTTTTCTGAGAGGGAGTTCAGCAGGCACATTATGAACATGTATAGCAAATGAGTAAGTGTTCTTATCATATCTGTCATTTCTGTACTGTGCTCCAGAGAGTTGTACCTGAAGGAACACTCTGATGGTTCCAGGGAATTCTGAGATGCAATTAAATAAATGTTAGCTAAACAGGAGAATGATAACTCTGTACTGAATTCAGCCAGCTCCTACAGAGCTCACCAAACATTTCAAACAGCTCCTGCTGTTATTTTGACACCAGAGAAATTAGGATAGTGCTAATGATGAGACTTAATTTTGCTCAAGGCCTCGTAGTATACATTACCACATTTAAAACACAACACATGACTGTAAGGACCTGTTTACAGTATGCTGTTAAAAATTATTTTTTTTCCAAGAATCTAACTGGGATAATGACAGAAAAATGCATGCTACCCACAGGGCTCTGCTGAAAGATCAATGGCATGCAAAAATATTGCTGGTCTGGAGCTCAGGCATTTGTAGTGCTAACAGCTCAGAGTGAGGCATGACAGCTTTATCCACGTTGCTGAGTTAGGAACTTGTAAAGCAAGCTTTGATATCTGATTGCAAAGGCCAATTTGTGTTTCTTTTGAAAAATTTTATTAAGCTATATAATGCCTGCAGGGGTAGGCAATTTCCACACAAAAATGTTTTGAGATTGAAATTTACTGCTACATATATTGCTTTCTTAATGACAGACACTGGAAATTCTAACTTAAAATTTATTGGCCTTTCAATAAAAAATAATAATTCTCATATTAATTTTCCTTAGATATATCATTGGGAGGGGGGGGGGTTATATACTTAGAAATAGATCTGAGATAAGAATTGCAATTTTAAACTGTAGGAAAACAGATGCCAGCTATTTTATATCTGCATATTAAACATTCATAAAAAGTGTTTTAGCAGCTGAGTGTTAATTTCTTCCATGCTTTCTGTTGCAATTCACAGATTTTGCAAAAGTTCTATGAAACTCACTTTTTAGGCACTAAGATCTCATTTGATTTTGTCTTCAGCTCAGTATGCATAAAATAATGAGTAAATCTCCTTTCAGCACTAAATAGTGTTCTCTTTCCTTCTCAGAGATTATCTCCACCTAGTTATAAATGTAATCCCTCTACATATCTTTTAAGCAAAATATCTGCCTTAATTGCTTTGATAAATGATGTGTTTTTAAGATAATCTACAAGTATTTAAACATGGTTAAAACCATAAGTATTTTAAAGAAGAAATGAGAAATATTTAGGAAGATTAGATGTTCTGCAATGAAATGTAAGTATAAAAGAGTGCAGCATAAAGATTAGTAATTTATTTGCTCAAAAAATCAAGATGGTTTTTGTGTAAACTTATACACAACCATAAAAACTAAATGACACATTAGACACTTACTTCCCATCTGTGACTCCCAATAACTGACCAATTGTTTCTTTTCACAACAAAAATCTGAGTGTTCTGAAGCTCATAGGAAAGTTTCTAAGAATGAAGTAGGTAAATTTCAGATTGGCAAAATTAACTCTTATTTATTGTAATACCCTCTTTCAATGGCAGATTTTGCTTTTCTGTCAGAACTATACTCCCTTCAAATGAGATCAGTTTCCAGTCACTCTGTAAGGTTCTCCCACTGCTTTGCAGTCTTTAGAAAAAAAAGACATCTTTTCAGCACTAATACCACAGCTTAACTTTTCAGATGAAATTTCACAATGCATATTAGAGCTGAGGTACCTGAAATCACTGAAAGGACAGACCCACTAACTGAAATTTTGCAATATATTTGATTGGGAGTGCTGCAGTGAGGGGATAGAAATTTCAGTCTAGATCTTTACATCTCTATTCCATGATGTCCACTGACTTCACTGGTCATCCCAGTCCAGGCTGGTGACTCACCTTCCCCTCCCTGCAGTAGTCTCAGGTGCCCCCAGTCCTTGCTCTGACTGTCTCACATCCTGGGGACACAGGGAGTTTTTTCTCTATGGAGGCACAATTCTGCATCCCTCTGTGTGTGGATGGTCCCCAAGAGATGGGCAGATACAGACAAAGGCTCACTGACTTCAGTGTTACTTTTGTCTGGTCTTCACCCAACGACAAAAGCATTTTGGATAATCCCCATCTGATGTGCTAAAGTACAGTTCACCAGCTGTTACATAGCAGGAAAATAGACATGATGCATTGCAAACAGACTGTTTCCTTCCACACCCTATTTTCCATGCCCACCCAGTCCCTCCCCAAGCATCTTTGCCTTACAAGACTAATTATCCTGTAATAGTTGCTGAATCTTTGTTTTGCAAAGGCAAATCAAATTTTTTCAATTATGAGAGAACCTGCCCTTTAGGAACTCTAGCAGAAACATCATAATGAGACAGCAGCCTGCCAGACTAAAGATTTCTTAGTGTTTACCTGAATCTCTCACACTCTAAAGCTGCATCCATGCATAAGTTGGTATATGAGGTACCCCAGCTTCTCTTTTTTCCTAAACCATTTAATTTCAATCAACAGTCTACAAAGAGGGCTCACAGTTCCACAAGGCTCTAAAAATATGTATATTTACGCTATTCCTGCCCTTCATGGAAACTACCCGCTGCCCTCGAACCCAATACAAATGGAAAGGATTATTAGAACCACTTTTTAACTGTTTTTTTCTGACTTTACTGACAAAATAATTTTAATGTTTTGCTGAAACAGTGTGTTTTTCCCTGACAATGCAACACCATGAACCACAGACTGTTTTACAGTTGTCATGCAGACACAGTGTTTTCTGCACCACATCACTTTGGTGGAGAGGCTGTCACAAACCTGCCAGGGTGTGTGCTGCATTCACATGTGCAGTGGCATTGGTACACAGAAAACCAACCAGCTGAGAACAAGTCACACGGATACATTCACGTATTCATAGCACCAGTTGTCCACAGCCTTATTGTCCTTCCTCTGGGAATTAATATACTTTCTGTTTTCTCTTCTTTTTTTCTGAAAAGTCCATGGTGACATTGATATATTACCATTACTCCAGCTCTAATACAACATATAATCTAGACACAATGAATTCCAGGTCAATGGAATCTATAAATCCTTTATTGAATCCACATTTTCACTGAAAATATGTGGTAGCCCTGCTAGTTCAGTACCATGAGAGTATTGTGAAAAGTCTCCTATGTGTCACTGAGGTGCTGGTGTCTACAAAGCATATAAAACTATCCCCTGCGAAGAGTGTGCAATCATTATTTCATTCTCAGTTCACATAACAAAAATTAATTGAAACCTAGGTAATATTTGACATGAATGTGTGCACACATGCAAGAAAATATGTGACAGTTTATACTATGAACCTTTTAATCTAAATGCTTAAGTGAGGAAAGAGGTAAAAAAATATATTGGAGCAGACAAGAGAAAGGATTTTCCTGTGGTCTGTGACAAACACCAGCACCCCACCCTTCACATCATGTAAGTGAAGGAACATTTTCTATAATGCTGCTTTCAGTCCCTTGCATCTGCATCCTAAGTGTCTCTGAAGTTAAGACAACTAAATGTTTCTACATCAACACTGATTTGGGAGACCTTAGAGCTTTTCTCAGTTTTAGAAATGCTGGTCTACATCCAAACATTGGTCTTTCCTACATTTTCCAATACCTTTTTTCTGTCACTGATGGCACTGTCCATTTGAAAAACAACTCCACCTTGAATCCTAGGACTTCTGTCATAATTAACACTCTCAGCATGAAAATTCATGCTGAAGTCTCATCTGTTTTAGTTCCTTACTAACTCCATGACCTTGACAGAACAATTCTCTTTTATCCATATTTTTCACAAAACAACGGCACATTCCTCTCAATTTACCAATACTAATTAATTTGCATATATATTTGGTATTGAAATTTTTCCCTTTTTTCTGTTTGAAATATCCTCTTAAATGGCAATTCTTTCCCCAGCCTACCTGGTGCAGTCAAGGGTTCAGTGATGGAAAGACTATGACTATGTTTTAATTCCTGCTCCTACCCCTGTAAACATCTTCATCATTTGGATTTGAGGTTTCTTTCTGGACTTTTTGTTGTTTGTTGGTTTTGTATTTCTTTTTATAGCTATCACATGACTGCTTTAATCTACTTCTTTCCAAATGTAAATACCTAAAGAGAGAATTAAAATAACAAGGTGCTATGAACATGCTATATATTTTCTCTGTTTTTTTTTTTTTTCCTTTTGATTTTGCTGTGTTATTCAAGCACCAAGTACAGAAGACTTTTTGGGTACATCAATTAGCTATTATGAGGTTGTAGAGGAGAACCACAGGAAGATTATTCAGTCTCCAAAGAGAATGCAAAACTCTGCATGGAATATGTCTAATATTTCTGCCTTTTTCTTACCATCTTTGACTTTAGCTAATGTTCTTTGACTTTTGGTAACAGAGAAAAAGGTAGATAAAATTACTTTCATTAGGCAATATAGTATCACTTAAGTTAAAAAGGAATAAAGCAATCAGAACCCTCAAGAATGCATTAGAGTGGATTACTATAATACTTGAAGGGTCAAGATAAACTTTAAATATCATCCCTTCCATCTCAGGAGCAAGCCTGAGGCATTATCTCTTACTCAGAAAACAAGCTAAATTAGCGACAGAAAGAGTGTATTTGTTTTTCTTAGCCTGGTTTTTGATAGCAGGGGGCCACAGAGCTGGTTTCTGTGAGAAGCTGCTGGAAACTTCCATCATGTCCAGCAGAGCCAATCCCTGGTGACTCTGTGTAGCAGGCCCAGGGCCTGCAAGGCCTTCTTGGCGGTCAGAAGCCTGAGCTAGGAAATGCCACGTCATGATGACTGGTCCTTAGAAGCCCCTGTCTTCTGCCTTCGGGCCCTGCTTATCTCTCTGTAAGCATATAGGTCACTTTCCCCTGACCCTTACTATTGGACAATTTCCAAAACCCCTGTAAGGTACATAAACCCCTACATCTGCCTGGTTTAGCAGAAGAGCTGTCTGTCACTGAGAACCTTCATGGAAAATCCCCAATAAAGAATTCTTCAGAACCTCACACAGCCTTCACCTCTCTCTCCCCGTATCTGCTGCGGCACCAGCAAGCTAAAGAGTTGAAATCACAAAGAGCTGATAATCACAAAAGGCTGATATCACTTGAACTTGCTTAAGGTTGCCTGCAGCTGGGAGCTGCTTGGGAACTGGGATGCTGTGCTGAGAGCCTCCCTGAGGTATCCTGGCCACGGCAGCCCACCGGGCATAGCCCGGCTGGAAGCCGCCCAATAGCTCTGAGGATGGACATGCTGCTGGCCAAGGCTGGACCAGTTAGAGAGGTTGATAATGCCTCTGTGATAACAGATTTAATAAGAAAATCAAAACAAAGTGGCACATGATTTTTTCTTCTAGCCAAAGAGGAGGAGGTGAGAACATGTGAGGGAAAAAACATGCAGACACCAAGGTCAGTGCAGAAGGAGGGGCAGGAGCTGCTCCAGGTACTGGAGCTGAGATTCCCCTGCAGCCCGTGGTGCAGCCCGTGGTGAAGCAGCTGTGCCCCTGCAGCCCATGGGGAGATCCACCTGCACCCCATGCAGGTGTCCATGCTGGAGTAGGTGGATGCCTGGAGGAGGCTGTGATCCTGTGGGAGACCTGTGGAGAGAGGGGCCCTGCCCCCAGGCTGGAGCAACCTGTCCTTGGAGGACTGCGCCCTGTGGGAAGAGAGACGCGTCACAGCAGTTTTGGGAGCACTGTTTGCCCGTGGGAGGGAGTCATGTTGCAGCAATTTAGGGAGGACTGCTGTTCATGAGATTGGAGCCATGCTGGAGAAGTTCAGAGAGAATGTCTCCTGTGGGAAGGGACCCCACAGTCTCACAGGGGAAGGGCTCCTCTCCCTGAGCAGCAGAAGAAAATCTCAGGTGACAAACTGACCAAAACTCCCATGCCCTCTCTCCCTCACTATCAGGGGGAAGGAGGGAGGGGCTGGGGGCCAAAAAGGTGGGTTTTTTAAGGAGTTATTTTGCTTCTCATTATCCTCCTTTGACTGTTAGTCATAAATTCACTTTGCAACTTTGAGCCTGTTTTGCCCTTGTAGTGTTTTCTCCTGGTCCTTATCTCAACTCATGACCCCTCTTTTTTTTTTCCCTCTCCTCTGCCCAGCTGTACAACGCAGCATGAGCAAGAGACTTTTGTGGGTGCCTGGTGCTGGGCCAGTGTCAAACCATGACAAAGAGGTAGGCAGAAAACTCCAATAAACATGGATAATTGGAAGAATAGTTCTTCACTCTTTTGACTAAAGAGATACAAAGTAGTGTAGTCATGGAATTGAAACTAGAACACTAAAAGATATTTCTCATTATGTGAGTATCAAGCATTTATATCCAGCTTCATCAAAATCTTCTTCTGAGCTACTCCCCAGATAATTAAAGGGCATAAACTCCATTCTCCAGGCACTCTCTTTACCCAAAGTACAAATTTCTCCATTTTGCAAAGGAGTCTGAAAGCATTTCCATCTGTTGTACAGGTAAATCCCACCCATGCCTAGTGGCATACCTTTGTCTCTGATTTTAGACCCTGTACAAGATAAAAATGCAGCTCCTTTGCTCCTTTGAGTTTTATGTTTCAAATTTGCTGTGTCAGATCTGCATATTTCATTTAGATGGTCATGATTTATATGAAACCCTGTGTTCCAAAAGCCTCTGGACACCTTAAGTCATCAAACCATTTTGGAAATCCTCCTTGTGGTATGATAAGGTTCATCACGGTGCATGTGTACACATGTGTTAGGAGACACAGACACAAAGACACGGCTGTGTATGACAGGGTTAACCTGTGAAATTGAAACTTGGCATTTGCAATGTATAAAGGTACTATTTGAAACTCTCACAAAGGCTTTCTGTAAGAGATTGATTGTTGAGAGAAAAGCTCAAGGCCTCCATCGCATTCAAATACCATTCACCTTTTTTAACAGGATCTGAATGTCAGCACCTGGATCAATCATCTATTTTGGAAGGATAAGATTTTAGTATATATTCAAATATTGAAATGTGAAGTGGTTGAAACTTACATGACAATTTTAGATACTGTTTATCATGATCCTTATAATGAAGAAATTTTGCCATGGGATTATTGATAAAATTTTGAGAATGATTTCCTTTTACACATAACTCTTTTGGATAATTCAGTTAGTTGTGTCCTAAAGAAAATCAATAGTAAAAAATAACTCAGTAAAGCTGTTCTTTGTAAAATCACTGTTAGCCACTTAAATTTTAAATAAAGACATATTATTTAGGTACATGCAATACCGAGTCTCCTTAAAAACAACACCACCCCTAGGTGCAAAAGATATTGACTGCTTTTCTTTGAGGCAATTCTGTGTAATATTTGCTGGTTGATTTAAGATGGTAGTATGATACTTACTGACTATAGCAAAATGAAATTAATAGAAGAAATTTTGTGAAATATTTCTGACAGTGAAATTTTCTGCCCTATCGATGATTGCACTCTGAAGCATTTTAGAATGAAATCTACAGCTCCATTGTCCAAATAATTTCTAAATTTTCTTTCATCAAATGATGTTTCTAAGAGTAAAATAAAAAGAAAGTAAAAGTGGTTGCTGATCAAGGCAAGATTCTAGTGCCATGAAATCAATGGCAAAAGTCTCACTAGTTTGAGAGAAGCCAGGCCTTGTCTTCAGAGGATTTTTCTCTTGTGTGTACTGAATCGTTAGAGAAAAAACCCTCTCAGTACATTAGAGGGATACTTTAAAAGGCAGAAAGTAATTTTACCTATGTTTTCTTTTAGCTTCTACTTCATTCTGAGGGAAAATACAGCCAGTGGTCCTGATGACACAGTGTTTTGTAGATGAAGTGAATATTTAAGTGAATACTGAGCCTGCAGTTCCACAGGACAGACAGCTTCATCTGCTAGTTTCAGAAAATCTCATTATTTCTCATTTGGGATAGGCCACTAGAAGACTTAACTGACTTCAGATTCAATTAACTTGTTTTTTAAGTAGTTGGAATTTTAACAAGGCTTCCAGAGGGCCATGAGGCACTAGGCAGTCTCCAAAGCAAATTTGGAAGGGATTTCTGCATGAGAGAACTCCTGGCTAATTCTTGCACAAGAGGTGGGATGGCTGAGTTATTGCACATTTCTTCATGAAGATGAAATTCTTTCACCTTTCAGTAACAAAATCCTGTCTGCACCCAAACAGGCCACAAAATTATATTACTATATGATGATATTATGCGTCTTTATAGCTCTGCTAAGATCTGTTCTGGTGTAACACATGCAGCCATTATGTTTTTTAAAAAAGAAGCCTACTTAAAAATCCAAACATTAGACTAAAGACTGAAAGAAAGAAAAAGCTAGTTAAATTAAGGAACTCAGTCTTTTTAGCTGCTTAGAAGAAAAAATCATGGTGATGTAGCTATGGAAAGATTTGCAATCCTTTGAAAGATACACAATAACAAATCTTGGTTAAGTGTTAAATATGAAAACTTTGAATTTAAGAAAGTCACTAAGTTGTATCATTATAGCCTTGTGAACTCAGCAGATATTTATTTTTATGTTTAATCTTTTCCTTTATTTCACAAGTTAAAAAAAGTTATAATTTGAAGGAAAGACTAAATAGAAATACAACTAATGTTTGGTTACATAAAATCCTATGGTAGATGATCCAATCATCCACATATGCTTAAGACGTGAAATAATCCATACATAATGTCAGCATTCATCAGCAATGAAATATTCTGCATGAAGAGGGATCTCTAGGTATTGCATATTAATGGTTCAATAATAACATTCACATGGACATAATGTCCTCTAGAGTACCTGATGAGTTAACTTGAGCTGTGTGATCAACAAAAAAAAAAGAAAAAACGAAAAACAAAAACAAAGAAAAACAAAACCAAAAACAAGGAAACAAGGAAAACCTTGCATATTTAGCACAATCAAGAGTGGATTTGGATGCATAGTTCTTTAGTTTCTGGAAAGCCAAATTAAAGTTTAGGGTCAATTTCTTTTTAGCAAAATAAGGAAATTCTCAATTTCTGAAAATAACAGTTCACCAAGTTCTTATGATCAACCTAAGTGACTTCTCAATTCATTGAAATGGTCAACTAATTAAAGATAATATGGTTAATGTATTCAATTTTTTTTTCCTTTTAATTATTTTAGGTTATTAAAAATAGTAGCATTAGAAAATTTTCTTGTCATAGCTGTTCACATTCTTGTTTTCTTTAGTCCACTGTCATTTGCCTCATTTTGGTGATAAAATTCAGTTCTGCTGTTTCTAGCTATTTCTTAATGAGCATACCTAATTATACAGGCAACTAAAACTCATATTCAGAAGAGCTGAATTTACATTTCCAAATATTTGGGGAAGATTTACCTGGAAGAGTAAAAAGAGTTTCTCTGCCTTGGCTGGGTTTCTGATGCAGGACATATCAGGTAGTACTCATACACTTAGCAAAACCTGCCCATACACTCAACTTGTCAGTCTCTCAACTTGTGTCAGTCAGTCTTAGTATCTTCTTCCTTGAGTCCTAGTCTTGTGCAGGGAAAGGACTGACAGATCACTCTAATGAGCTGAGAACACAGCGTCAGGGCTTATTTTATTCTCTCTACTCTCTTCCAATTATTCTTATTTCTGTAGCTTTCCTTTGAGACAGATCTTTGTTATGTGTCAATAAATAAAGTTATGAAGTGGTTATCTCCTGCATTGCAACTGGACAGAGGCTGATTTTATACAGTGAAACTAAATCATAAACTGTGCTGAGATGCATTAGCTTTTTTGTTCACAGCCTGTGAAGCTACCAGTGATCTGAGAAACTGACACTTGTAGAATTCATTAATATTTTGGGATGCCATTTTTTAAGAAAATTAGATTAAATATGTGACAGGGAAACAGGTAAGGGTCTGAAAAATCAAAGAGA
The DNA here is from genome assembly GCF_017590055.1 of Onychostruthus taczanowskii. Classification (NCBI taxonomy): domain Eukaryota; kingdom Metazoa; phylum Chordata; class Aves; order Passeriformes; family Passeridae; genus Onychostruthus; species Onychostruthus taczanowskii. The sequence goes on from NW_024499474.1 coordinate 214,248, forward strand.
CAGAAAAGGCAGAAAGAGAAAAAAAGCCCTAATGCCAACACATTATCTAGGGAGGCAAAAATGGAAATAAAGCCAAAGCAAATCACACTAAACCAAAACTGAAAAAAGCAAACCAAATCATTAGATGACAATCTGACATGGCTAAAGATTATGAGCAGACAGATATGCACCCTCAAGGAGTTCAACTATCAAGAAAACCCTCTCAAAAGTGTCCACATCACGGGCTGTGTCTAATTCATGCAGGGCCAACTACCTTTATGTCCCCCAGGGGCAAAGCAGCACAGAGGGTGAGGGAAGGCTGGGGATTTGTCTGCTGAAACTCTGAGGGGTGACTGTAATGTCAAAAGATACCACTTGGGAGATACAGCCAAGGTAGGACTCAGCCCACGGCAGAACCCAAGACCCTGCTGCTGCTTTGCAGGATGCTTTATGAATGCACAGGCAAAGCCCTCAGTTAAGGTGCTTGAAATGTCTCTGCATATTGGACCAATACAGGATAACATTTGTGGTAAACAAAACTGCAGCACAATAAGGAGGCAGGTGGATAAACCAGGGCTACAAATCACAAGCAGGTTGCTGAAATGTCCATTACACTGGGTGTGTATCCTCTGCTGTCTCCTCACTTGTGACTGACTCACGGCACAAAAGTGACTTCAGACCTTTGCATCTCAGCTTAAGGGCTTTCTGTAAACTGCTTTTGTTTCACTTTCTGGGTCACAAGGCTGAATTTGTCCTTTCTGTTTCAACTCCAGTACCTCTTCTGAAGATCTGAAGAGTTTCACCATTGGCACACTTAATCACATTAGCATATGACAGTGAGCACACTTCTAATTTGTGGAAACCGATAAAGCTCTTTGGGTATTTGTCCTTGCAAGTTTTTGAATCTCCTTCTGAGTACTGAGGATTTTCATATCGCAGAGCCCAGGGAAGCACCAACTTTGAAGTCTTTTGAGTACCTCAGTCACATTTCAGCTGTAAATAATTGCCTTCCCATCAGTACTTACGTTTGTCTGGGGTTTTAGCCACAGAGGTCATACTTTGCAGTCAGCAAACAAATATTACTTGTCTTACAGAGACTTTCTTCTCTCTCTGGTAGGAAGAATCCTCCACAGAACTTCTAGCAGACAATCAGGTAGGGAACAGGGTTGAAGGAATTTGGGTATACAAAACATGTATTGGAGAATGGGATTTTTGGTAGGAAATCCATACATAATAAAGCGTTGCTTACATACAGTGCTTATGCAAATATTTTCATATATAAATTCAGACGGTTCTTGTGTGCTAATCTAGAATTCCCCATCAGAATATGAAGAAACACCTCGTTTTTTCCTGAAGGCTTCTTTATTTACCAGAACCTTGATAATGGTGGGCTTGGTAATAAGCAGAAAGCACTGATGATCATTTCAGCATATGTTGCCGCACCTTTTTTATTTTTTTCTTTTCCTCTATTATTATCTGCATGTTTTTTGCAAGTTACCATCCATTGTCTTATACTGGGCTTATAAAGTTTGAGGGTTCAGGGATTAGTAAGACTTTTTCAAATCCTGGATTACTCAAGTAGCCAGTAAAGCACAAATTACCAACATTAATGAAGGAGGCATATGACACAATGACATGTTCTCTCTGAAATAACTTTCTAGACTGAAAAAATAATAAATCTGTATTTAGTATAATTATTGTCATTCTTCATTAAACCTTGGCAGTGCTTTACAGGAGCAAACTTACAGTGCATGCTAAGATATCTAACACTTAAATATACCAGGGCCTAGATTTTCAGCATATGTTCAATTTTAATCTGTTTTTTGCCAATTTCTAAGTCAAAATCTGATCCAGAGCACATTTTTATTTCTGTAAAGCTCATTTATTTTGGCAGCTAGAGAATATAATTTCTTTTAAAAATTACAGATTGTCATGATTTGACCCCTATTTTCCTCTGTTCCCATCTCCTATACACTCAAAATGTTCCAATTTTTTTCCAAAATTCCCTCTATAGGGAATGTTATATTGGTACTCTTTACTAGTGATGTAGTCAAAATATGCATTTAAATAGAGATAGTAAAGTAAAAACACATGAGAATTTGGAGTTATTGACTCTTTTTTTCTTTTTAAATGACTTATATGACTCAAAGAACTTTGAACGTATACATTAGCTAGGCAAAGTAGCAGTGGAATTCTTGGGGGACCAAAACACAATACTAAATTAATCTTTTCTGCTCCTGTCTTCCTTCCAAATGGTAAATGTTGTTTTGTATTTGACATCAAGTGACAGTCATTTCCTTTGTAGTCACCCTTCACTTTTTAATCCTAGAATCTTGAGGAGAGTTTCACTTTTGGCTGATATTAATACTGTCTGTAATTCAGAACCAGATGGGATCTCTCCAGAGGGAGTTTAAACCTGAATTCCTGTGGATGTTACAGGAGCTGGCAAACCTCACAACCCCCAGGACTCGTGTCTGTGTGTTTGTCAACCACTTGCATGGAATTTGTTATTTTTTTTTCATTTTCACCACGTTTTATTCCTTAGACAAATAACAATGAAACAGCTGCTTTCAGGGATCATATAGCTCTATATAAACAACTAAAAAAGGCAGGCACTAATAAAAGTATTAAGTTTATTCAGCTCTCTTATACTTAACCAATACTTCAGACAATATATTTCAAACTATTTTAAAGAAACAAACAAGCAAACACAGGCTACAAAAAGGGCAGAACACTTTGATTTTTAAACTGATACTAAATCTTTTGTGTCAGGGCAGCTCAATACTAAGATCCCTGGGGCTATTGTGTCACAGTGTCTGATGAGACCTGCATTTTTGTTCGAGTATGTTAATCACTGTGAGCCACAATCTTCTGCTTCCCATTTTGCCTTCTGTGGCTTACAGATCCCAGAGGAGGCACAGTTCATACAGGAAATTTGGGACCTACAAAATGTCAGCACATCAGACTGACTGCATGACCATAGCATCAGGGCAGAAAGGGTCAGACTGAAGAAGCAGTAATCCACCCAGCTGTCTGCACAGGCAGAGGTGGCAGGGGAAACACATGGCAGGAAAGTGTGCATATTCAGAGAAACCCATGGTTTTCATCAATTAATCTGCCATGCAGCTCTGAGTACTAAACTTAGAACGAGGAAATGAGTGGCAAGTCTAAAGGAATCAAATTGTCACTGTCTGAATTCCCAGGGTGGTTTGAAGAAAAGGATGAAAAAATAAAAACACTCAAAAAAAGGAAAAGCATAATTCTTCCTATAGTATTAGAGAATGAATTTTTACACACTCTGTTGAGCTCTTCATCTAACGTAGATCAGTGACTACACTGACTTTAGCAGAACTGCAGTATTTTGTAGGTGAAGTTTACTGTAATGTACAACCCCCTAAATCAGATATTTTTGGTAGTTGAACTTTATGACAGTTTTTACTTTATTTTTAATCATAGAATTTTTATTTCCTTTTTTACAGTGTTTTACTTTAAACAACCTTTTTTTCGCATTTAAAATCCATAAACACTAAAATAATGCCATTAAGCAGAATACAGAGAGCTCCCGCCACTCAGTTCCTTCCTCTCAAACAGCACAAGCAAGTCTGGAAGACATTCCCAGAGTCTTTGCATCTTTTTCATATACCCTGCATTCAAACAACAACAAACATAAATTGCCCCACACATCCAAAATTGTGCTGGGGTAGAAGAGGACCAGGAGGAGAGACGGAAAATTCAAGTGATTAGAAAAAGTAATGAAAATGCAATCAGGGGAGTTTGAGTTTCAAAACAGAATAAGGCTCATAGCTATTTCTCTTCCTGGGAATCCTGGATATTGAACATCTAATTATCTTAAAATGTACATACAGCAGTGTGGTATACAATGTTCAATTTTCTGATTATCTCAAAATGGTTTTGTAAATTAAAAAAAATTAAACTGATTGTTTTGCTTAATAACAAGACTGGTACACAGATGAGTTCTTTAACGAACTATATTATTTCTTTGTTCAAGTTCAATTTCACAAAATGCTTTTTAAAATAAGTCTCACAGTGAGAGTGATTTTGATTGCATTCTTATGTGTCCAATGAATAAAAGGGATCCAAAAATTCGTGTGGACTAAAAGATGGCAAAACAGGCTTTCTATGCTGATTATCTGTAAAAATTTTGCTGTTCATCAAGCTCTTCCATTATTTTCAAAATCTGATCATAAATATAAAACCTGAAGACATTGTGACACTTCTTTTTGGTAAAATAATTTTTTTAAAAAAAAATTTAAAAACCATCTAATTGTTTCAGCTTTTGTGAAGTTTTCAACATTGTATTGCTGTGCTACATTAGTAGCAGCCAGTCAAATCTGAATTTTAGCATTTGCTAAAACATGTGCTCTGTGTTCATACCTTTCATGTCTGAACTGCAATTCTTTGCAGGCATATTTTCTTTCTTGCTTTGTCTCATTTTTCTTTATTGTAGCCTAGAAATCAGTTATCCATAATGGAACAGTAACTCCCAATATTATCTCCTCTAACCTTGACTAGGTACAAGAAAATAAATACATTTTATTTTTAACCAAGGGTGAAAATTGCTAAAAATTTACTTTGTATAAAGCTAATAAGGAATATTCACCTACATTGTTATAACAAAAACTCTGATCTAACTGTATTCAGGCAGCTGAATTCATAATGAATTCAGAAACTGAGAGATTTAAAATAAGGAAATAGATATTATGCTCTTAAAATAAGGAGGGCTATTTTAAAGGGAAAAAAAGGAGAGGGGGAGAAAGTGCAGGTTATCGATTTCTGGAGTTTTAAAAATATTATTCTCATTTTCCTGTCTTGTTGAAAGAATTCATCAAATACTGTACAGATTTGGCAATCCTCAAATTAGATTTTTCTAATTAAAAAGGTCATTCAAGAAAAAAAAATTGTTGACTTCTCTGTTAATGAGGTAATCCTCCTTCCTTTTGAGAAGTGTTGTTTTTTCTTCAGGTTTTAATGAGCTTTGGCTAAGGGTTTCAGACTACAAATTCATTACAGAAAGGAATAATCTATGCCCTCTCCTTTCCCTTATACAGTCTCATGATAGTAATTCCATTATAAAATAGTTGTCTTACTGGAAAAGGTACCACCAAAACTCACTGTTTGAACAAAAAAAAGACTTTACTGAAAATCATTAAATTTAAGATATTTCTCTCAGCTTCATTGCTGGGTTAGGTCTGACAAGTGCAGTGTGAGCAATAATACAGATACAGCTCTCAGGTGCTGATGACTTTCTTCATATGAAATTGTTTATGAGGAGAAAATATAAAGAAGACTTCTGCTGTCTTATGAGATGACCTCTGGTGTGAAAAAAACCCCAAAAATTAAACAGTAAAATAAATCTATTCTAAATAAGCTGGGCCACTTGACCTATGCTATGAAAAAAGGAACTCACCTGTGAAGTTTCGATCCCCTCACCATGTCCCCAGAAGCAATTTGCAAAAATTCCTCCAGCCTCTAACTCCAGAATGAGTGGAGCAGGCAAGAGCTGTATGCTTTTTTCTGCATCCCCCTAAACACTAACATTCAAAACATTATTTGTTTAACAATATTTTGCTCTGCTTTCTGCCATCTGTGTGTTCCAAGTCGGTATTAGTGCCTGATAGTAATTTTTCTGAGCTATGTTGACTAAATGAGTAAAATGGATTGTAAAGCCTCTTGTGCACAGGGTAGGCTATTCAAGGCTGGTGGAGAAAGCTGACCTCACTTATGCCCCTATTTGAGAGCTCAGTAGTATGCTTAGACAAAAAAGGAAGACTTTGGGAGGAATGAATTAACTGAGCAAAATCATGAAGAGGCACTTTTTTCCTACCTTTCTGTGCTTACTGGGGGTAGGGCAGGAAAGTGAGGTATTTCTGGTAGGAACCACAGACATAAAATATAAGATTGCTTTCACTGAATGTCCACTGAGAGTTTTGCTGAACAAGAGGCTCACAGATGAAGAGGGTAGGAATTTTTATAATACAGCCTCAGAGCTCATGCTGCTAGGAGTGGCTAGAGGAGTGAGGGAGTGCATGTAATGAATACAGACTGGCCTTCTGAAGCAAGATCCTGCACAATTTTTTTGCTACGTTTCTGTCTAAGAGAAAAAGCTACTTAGTGTGGCTGCTTACTGCTTAATTATGTAAAGAAGAGTCTGTCCCTAAAACAAAACTTTTTCTCCATAGAATGTAGTCTGACTGCAGAATAAATGGCTTCTTATTAAGAAGAGCTCAAAGAGCTTCAGTTTCTGAGGCCTGAACAAAATTTTCAAGATCAGAAGTCCTTTGCAATTTTACCCTCATTTTCTTTATGCTGCAATCTCAGATGCCAGGTATGGACAAGTAGAGAAGTTTTTTTTATTCACACAATTCTCAGAATGTTATAATTCACGGTCTGCATAGCCTGAGAAATAGGGTCTGAAATGAAAGAAGGCTGCTTATGTCATGATGAAATAAGCAGGCTAGTGTAATTTATCTTCTGCATAGATAAGTAAGTTTCAGAGCCAATAAGTGACAAAGATCCAGCTTCAATGATTTTCCTCATAACCCCTCAGAGAGTCATAGAAATGAAAGCAGAACATTTGGTTCCTGAAATTTAGATAGGTGGGCTAGAGCACAAAAAAGCAGGGCAAGTGGCGTTATATGCATACTACGATATTTTTCAGCAGTGCCCTGAAATACTATAGAGCAGCATATGTGCAGCCATGTTCAATCATCTTACTACCAATTGTTATCACAATTAAGAAAATCATCATAAAACCTACTCTCTAAAGTAAATGAGGCTTATTTGATTGAGTAGCTCATTCCAGTTTCACCCTTTCTCTCATCTTGCTCTGAAAGTTTCCAACTTACTGGTGAATTTCAATCACATTTGCTGAGAGAGGAGTAGAACTCAAAGAGAATATTGCAAATTTCTGGCAAATGAAGTAAAATATTCAGGTGACTATTCTCAACAGAAGGTTGACATTGGTATGATGTATTCACATGTATTACCTAGCTGGAACCTATATGAGATGGTAAATTATGCTCTGCAAAATCTCTGCTTACTGTAGAAATAAGAACTTTTGTGTTTTGGGTTGTGGTGGGTTGTAAGTTTTCTCCCACTAATAAAGAGGTATCTTATTGGTAAAACTGATAGAATAAATTTTAGAATGGTTTTGTTTTCCTGATGTCTTGAACTAGATTAAAATATTTACTATCACTGATTCGTGTTACTTGCTAAAGGTTGTCTCCCAAACTCACTCTTGACCCTTCAAAAGCTGTTATACACCGTTACTCTTCTCTTGGACTTCTCTCTGCATGCAGTTAACAATTACTTAGGTTCTTATGTGAAGACAAATGGAAATGTAAACACAATACTCCAATTAATAGAAGGGAGGTCTTTCAGAAAAAAGTGCCAGGGAAATTCACTTACTTCATCCATTTGACTGCATTCAGAGTACAGTGTGCAATTTCCCATTGAAAGGGCCTTTCTTCTTTTTTATCAGCTAGGCCAATCTGAAAATCATCTGTTGTTTTCTGATGCTATAAAGCCACACAAGCAGGTGTGATCAAATTGTTGATATCATAGAAATAGGAGAAAAAAATAATTAGACAGTATATTAACATTCCACTTATGAATATCTAAATGAAAGTAAGTAAAGTAAAAAGTTTAATCAATAGTTAAGTATGTCTAACAGGAAAGTAAGCAGAAACAACAGGAAACATAACTAAATATTTCATTTGCAAAAAAAAAAAACAAGGAAGTTTCCACTTAGACATGCTGTCAGCCTTTACTTGGTTAAAAAAATAAAGCATGAAAGTATCAATATTTGCAATCACATGTATCTATATATATGATACATGTCTGACTGAAGCAAAGGTCAGCAAACATTTAAAACAGTACACTGTTTATGACTCTAGTTAATTCATCCATCATGCTTTATTTATGCCTATAGTAGTTAATAACAGCTATGATTGCTATGTAGCAAGCAGGACAAAAAGCAAGCTGCTAGGAGACAACATCAGCAAGAGAATCAAATCAAGCAACCACTGAAAGAAAGATACTTCAAGAGATGCAACTTCCAGAAGGCAGGACAAATACTCCTTTCTGTGAAATTTGGTCAATGGCCAAACAAGTTTTAAACTATGCATACATGTATATGCAGAATCAATCTAATATCTTTAATTTGCAAGCAATTTTTTAAATTTTAATCCCCTTCAATATCCTCACTTATTTATTTTCAATCATTAACCTCTCTTCCTTACTGCCCTCTTCAAAAATCCTTTTTTTTCTTGGTTGCATCATTTCATTATTCCCCCACTTAAACAGGATGCTGCAGTGCCCTACAGCAGGATGCTTGGCTGGTCCCTCCAGTAGTTCTCCAGGGAAGCAGCCAGTCTTGTGCTCATTACTCTGCAGCCAGTAAGGTGGGACCTCTGTCCTGTATTCAACACAGTGGCTTTGGTTTGCTGCTCCTCTTTATTCTGCCATGACAAAACAGGGGACTACTTGAGAGGAAAATTGAGACAACACCACCTGCAACATTTCCATATTATTTCTTTCCCTATTTCACGATCTTCCTTTTTGCCTTGTTGTACCTCTCTTTGATTCCCAGATCCCTTCCAAATAACCAACCTGCCCAGAATTATTTTTTACCTTTTGGTCACAGTTCTGAAATTTGTTACTTCCTATACCATTACCTAGTTCACCTTTACATGAATTGGCACTGCTGCCCTGTAAGCTTTCACTCCCTGGAGGGTTCCCTCAGTTACCTCTCTGAAATATGGCAATCAGTTACACAATGCCACTTAACCATCTGTAAAATCTAGCCATCTCATAGCACTCTGGGTTACTTTTGTCAGCTCTGACTGTTATCATCACAACCACCAATTTTTCATCTCATGTCCTGTGGCATCTCATGCTCTGTTCAGACATGTAGACCTCAGGTCAGCACCTTTTCATTTTCTTGCAACACTAACAGCATACATAACCCTAAAGACAGATGTCTACCAATGCCTATCAGTACAGATACAAATCTATCATCACATCAAGGAAGAGAAGATAAAAGCATCCATCACTGAAGCCTGCACTTTGATGATCTGCTCATCTGACAGCACTGTGAACTGGCATGGTGTGCAGCAGAATCTAATCGACATCTAAGAACTGGCCTTTTATTGCTCAGCAAAATGCAGAATCAAAAGGCTCCCTCAAGGTTTTTCAGAGCAGCTTTTTTTTTTTTTTTTTTTTTTTTTTTACCTTGAAGAAAAGTAGACATTCCCAGCTATTTATGTCAAAGAACATCTGTATGAATGTTCTCCCAGGTTACAGCACAGGGTTCACAAATGTCTGTTTTGTACAAGCTCTGTGCTGGATTAATATAGGAGCCCATGTGTGGGGCTATAATATAACATGCAGGAAGCCTGGATGACTTCTTAGTGATTGATTACACTCAGATTGATTAAGTTAAATTAGCTCAAAGGCCTACCACAAGATAGATAAAAAATTCTCCCATACTTATATCAACTCAAATAATTTTATACCCAAACTTCCATTTTCCTCTTTAAACCTTCATCTTGTCCAAATTCAATGCTAACACCACTAAAGAATAATTTAACATTGTTGAACAGGTATTCAAGATAGTTAGGAAGGGGAAGATCCCTTCTCATATGGTCAAAAGTTTGCATGAAATCTGAGGCTTATTGGATCTAATTGGTGCTACCAGGCATCCTGCCAGTTCTCTCACAGTAGGCTGTGCTGCATATTCTATATAGAGCAACAAGGAGGAGGAATGGGAAAAACTTGATCTCACCCTATGTCAGTTCCTTAGCTGATACAAATCAACGCAAAGCCACTGACACATAAGTGTCAAGCTTCCAGCCTTCCTGAACCTCAAAATAAATTGTTTTCTGTAATTTTCAAGTACTCCCAAACAGCATGGCTCATGGGGAGAAGCTTATCTGACTTGCATTAAGAAAATTATTGAGGAGAATATTTAACATCTGTTTTGAGAGGACTCAATACTTTGATGAGACTTGGGCTCTTCTCAAGAGATTTTTTTTTTGATAACTACAAGGATATTAATTGTTGGGAGTTCTTTGATCCTGTGTTCAGCATCAAAGTTTTTACCTTGTCATGGTTCCAGCATAAAGACCTGGGAGCTGAGTAGGTTGCAGAAGAAACTAAAATGCAGTTAACACCCACCATTTGACACCTGTAATCTCCACTTCACAGATGATAAGCCATTGCTGAAACATCATAAAATGTACTGGGATATCTGAAATCAATGAGTTGAAGAACTACCTGAACTAAACTTGAAAATTATTCTTAAGTAAAATAGGGTAATTTGTGCCTTCCTAAAGGCAAGGATTGCTTCAGAAAAGTTGCTACCTTCTTTCCAAGGTGAGAGAAGAACCCTTAGGATATCTCTAGTGATTTATTTTGTCTCTCATACTCTCCTATATCCATTAAAACAAGGGTCTGCTGGTTTGTTTTCCTCTCAGTATGCCAAAGAAATTGAATTTATAGTGTAAGTGACCTTGTAAGTTTTAAATTATACAACTTCTTTCTCTACTTTGACTAATCAAAGTGACCTCTTTTAGTCCAGCTCGTAACCTGGAGTTATTCTACTTCCTCCTATTTGTCTAATTCACTAGTATCCACCTTGGAACTAGAACAGAAACTATATTGCTACTGCAGAAAAATCAACAAATAAATTTAAAAGTGAACCAGATTTTAGACCAGTCAGAATTGGGAATATGCCAGCAGAATCAAGAGTTTGAAATATGCTGGGCTAAAAATTAATAATTTTAGAATCTGTGTCATAAACTATTACTATTTGGAAAGAATGTGGCACATACAGAGTTATAGGGAGGGCAGGTGTAAAATTTGTTTCCAGCTCCTATGAGGTGTTTCCCTGAGAGCTCCTCTCCCTTCTGTTTGAGAGGCAACCCTGCCAGGACTGTGCCTCTGGAATGTGTGCCATGTGGCAAAGTAGAACACACCCATTTTTTACATTGACAGTTTCCTCACCTTCTACAAGCAGCAAATTAATCATGAGGACTTAATTGGATTTGGCCATATGACTATGTGAAGATAGTTCTGGCCCCAGCAATAAAGAAATGGCAGACCAATTCATTAGATACACTGCTGATATTTCAGTCACAATTTGAGTCAATGTTGAGCTCCGTATCTTCCTTTTCTTATTATCCCAACAGCCATTTGTGTCAGCAGTATTCAAGGATACCTATATTTGCATGGAATTATGAGCTTCGTTACTTTCCTTCATTCACCATCACACAGTGGGAAACTTATATTTAGCATAATCTACGCTAAATTCTGCCACTCAGAATCAGAACAGTTGTACGCACATTAATAATGTGATTATGTATGTATACATGAATATACTTAGCCACAGTACTCCAGTGTAGTCTCCTAGAGTGTTGTGTGAAGAGTAGGCATTGGCATAGTTAGTGCTTATGGGGCTTAATGGGCTTTAGGGGGGGTTTTGTGAATTTAGTGAATTTAGAAAAAGCATCTTTAGAGCAGGAAGGCTAAGAGAAAGGGAAACAGGTGAGTCCCAGTGAGGTGTCAGCAGAGAATATCACCTGTTTGCATCAAGCAATTAATGCTAATTGTATGCACCTGTAATGCTAAATGTATGCACCCGAGACGCAGGTGTCATTTAAGCCTGAGGAAGGAGCAGCACAGTTCATTGCATAGGAGCAGAGGACAGCACTGTGATATATTGACTAGCATAAAATTATTTCCCACTGCTACTGCCTCATTTCTCATGGCCGGGACTGAGACCCATGATGTAAAGTGAGATCACAGCTATTTGTTACTTCCTTGAACTGGAGGGAGCAGAATGTCTTGGTTTGCACCACATATGAAAAAAGCAAGTGAATTAAGGAATAAATTCACTGTAGGTTGAGAAAAGCAAAAATTTTTAACACAAACTGGTTTTAGTTCATGTTGCATCTTCTCCCTATGTGTTTAACTACATACTAAAGCTGTTCCCAGGCTCACTGCATTTCTACTTTTCAGCAGCACATCCAGGGATTCTTCTCTTTGGGCCCCAGTGTTTTTGCTCTCTATGTCACACAGAATCCAGGCACCTATGTGAGGTCTCCCAGATGTGGTACCAAGTGCCTAAGGTCTCCACGAAGACCTGCTCCCAAACCCAAATCTTCTGCCCTTTCTTCCTTTCTCTTTTCCTCTCTGTCCCTTGGCAACTCCTTATTACTGACCTTGAGGAAAATATTCCGTGCTGTCTCAGTCTGGTTTCACAATGTGTTCAGTGAAACCCATGCCACAGTTAATGAACACACCAATTAGGCAAGAGTCAAGGCATCTGGACTCCCCAAGGTCTACTGCCTTATCTAGTCCTTGAGTCATTTCTCTTTGTCTTCGTTGCCTGACCTCTGAAGGATGCTCTTTTGTGAGTACTGCAAACTGAAGCAGAGTGCTAGCACTTGAGTTTTCTTTGACAATCCTGCACTGGTAGCTGTTAACATCAAGTGGTGCACACCACTAGTGTCATCATCTCAGCAGCCTTCCTCTGCACCCACCAAACATGTGACCAGTGCTTCCATATGTTCCTGAGCTTCCTAGCCCCCAGAGAATTTGCCCAAGGGCAGCAGCTGCTACACAGTGTTATATTTCAGGAGAGTAAGTCCACAAGGCTTTCAAACACCAAAAAGCTCTCAAGAAAGACAAGGAGTAAGATTCTGTGAATCACAAATGCACCTGTTCCACTGAAGTTTATAGTTTTTTAAGAATATTCTAACTTTACTGGTTTACTTAATCTGTTATGTGATTCACTTTTCTTTATTCAGGCTTGTTCCCAAAGAGTGATTTAGAGTCAAATAGATGTCTTCTGGGTTTTCTGTATGCAACAGCTTCATTATAAAAGCAGCAGAGAGACATTGAGGCTAATTATTAAGGAAGAAGCAACTCTGTATGATATGCGCTAGAGCACTGGATTCAGATACAGAAATTCAGAACTTTCACCTTTTTATTATGAGGGTGCTGATATTAGCTTATAGAATTTGAAAGTTGAAGAGAAAAGTTAGCAAGAGTTAAGTGCCGTTATTCACTGGATTTACTTACTTCACAGCAGACAATTCTGTACATATATTTTACTTGAAACATCTGTATCAGATTTGATGGGAAAGAAGAAAAAAAAAAGAAAGAAACCAAAATATCTTAGTGCTTTAACTGCATGCTATTAAACTATGGTGAACCAGAAAGCAGGTATTAGAAAATTGGACTACAAAATTATTTAATAGAAGAGAGGCCTGATTTTTCCAAACTGGAAAACTCAGATACCAAAGATAAGAGATCACCAAAGACAAGCACATTAAATATTTAAATGATAAATATATTTTAAATATCCCTAAACTCCCACTACTTATTTATATATAAAACTCAGCTAAGAAAGTAACTAGGCAACAGTGAAGAACTGCAACGATGATATTATCTTCATCTTTTATTTCAACTACAGAGCAAACTAAATATTTTCCCTCTTATATATCACTTTCAGTTAGATTTTTTTTTCCAGACTGGAAAATGTCATAGGTATATTTCCCAATAGTCATTCAATCCCACTTAGTATTGGAGCATTCATATAGAAATCTCTTGTTTATGTCTTTATATAAACTATATATCAGTATCAGAAAAATAAAGTTAGCTGCAAGGGATCCAAGAAGCAACAAAGTGATGAACTTCCAATATCTGCCTTTAATCACATATATGGGGTTTGGTGATAATTCCTTTTTTCTTCCTGGTTGAAAGAAGTAGGATGAAAAAGTCTTTTTAGGCAGAAAAACAAGGCTAAACATTAGAACAGAAAGTAAAACCCACACAGATGTAGACCACTAAAATAAAGTTAAACTTCATAGATAGTTGCTTGTTTTAAACCAGACTTAGTAGTAATCAGAAAATAATTTAGGGATTCTAGTCAAACAGTGAAATACATAATAGTGCTTTAATTTTTTTATGATATAGTGATATTTATTTCATCTGAATATCTTTGTAAAAATGTATTATTTTTAAACCATTTCTAAGAGCCCTATTTTTGATCCTAAGTGTTTATTTTTTTCCATTCTTTCACTGTTCCCATGAATCTAAAAGCTTCTTTTTTTCCAATTTTCTTCCAACTACGACAGAAATGTGAAACATCTTTGGAAGATGTCACTTAATGGTACTTGAAAAATACACATTTTTTTATAACCTAGACAAATAAAAGTACACAGTGCACATATCATTTTTATGATTTAGTGATTACTCATCTTTTTTTATTCAACCTTATCCAGTCACAAAAACACTACACTCCTTTTTGAAGTTATGTATTTTTATGGGAACATTGTGAAATTAGATATCAGGAGAATAGTGTCTGCATGAACTCAAAGTGACTTAAATGCATTTGAGTTTCACAGACCACATAAGAAATGGTTGGAAAAGGCACACAGACCTTTCAGAATATTGTACTCCTAAAGATGCAGGTTCTAGAAATTTTTGCAAAAGTGTTATAAGTCTTGTCAAGATCAGATATCAAGTTTTGATAATGGTGGTGTCCCTCTTCATTTTATAAACACAAAACTGTGAAGATCAAAATGATCAAAATCCTGGTGCCATAGAAGGCAGTGGTAGCCCCATGATTTGTTTCACAATTAGTATTTTGTCCAGAGATGCTGGTTGTCCACAAGACAGAAAATAAATTTTGTTAAAATGTTATCTTTGCCTAGAAGGTATCCTGTCTTTCAGAAGTCAGAAGAACACTAATAAAATTTTCAAATTTCTATGAAAATCTCATTGCTTCAAAATTCTAAAGTTCTTTGATCTATAACTGTGAAGGTGGGGCCACAAAGTCTCCTTGCACTTCTTGCATCATTCTTGACTAATTTATGTTTTAGGAGGTTGAGAGAAAATTCTATTGCTTTTTGGTCTTTTTGATTTCACATTGCAGCCTGAAAAATAGTGTTTAATGTTAAGGATGAGTCATATTTGCCTGGATTTTCAACATACTGTGGTCAGCAGGATGCATATGTCTTTGTGAACAACAACATGTTTTCAGAAGTTTTTGAATTTATTGTCATCTGATATATATACTAATTTAATTGATTAACCAGTTTTACTGCCTTCACAAATTGTATTTATAAAAAGATGAATTGGTTACCTAAGAGGTTTATCAATTTAGGGTATCAGATTATTTATTCTATCTGAATAAAATCTCACTTAATTAGGTCTTGTAGCTTTACATCAAGCTAAACAGACAGATTATGTATGCCTACAGAGAACCAAATTTATAGGCTAATCTTTAATTAGCCTCCTACTGAAGCAGCCATGAAGAACAAGTCAAGGCTAAAGTCTCTGTTGGTGTTTAAATCTGGCTTCAGACAAAAATATATTGATCTTTAAATTAGCAGATGCAACTTCCTAAATTCTGCTTTCTGTGTTAAGCTCTAAAATGTTCGATACACAGGATATCTTGTGTTTTTAGGACATGATCCATGGAAGAAAGAAAGTCTGTCAAAAAGCAACTTACTTCAAGCTCCCTACTCTGTCTGGAGCTCTTGATATCAGTGAAATTGTGGAAGTCTATGGTAAGATATGCCTGGCAGCTGCCTGACAACAAGCAGTTATGATGATTCACTTACTCCTCTGGGTAAACTTCAGTGATGCAGCTGTGATATGCAGTGTAGGTGTTCCTGATATTGAAATCCCCTATCACAAAAATGGACAGTAAATTATTACTTCTAACACTGGTGAGTGCAATGTCTTTTCTTGATGAGCAACATTGCAACTGAAATTTTTTATGGAAGGTTGATCTTGAGCAACATAAACTATCACTTCACAGTTAATTGACAGGGATGCAACTCTATGAATTCCATTTCTGAATTTTATTTAGAGAAAAAAGAAAAATAGCTTTTCTAAAAGTGCTCTCAGATTTTCTTCTTGTGGTAACCAAAAAGAGTGACTGTTGCTTAAAAAAAGTGAAAGTAATAAAATAGTGGTTTAATGTTTTATTGAGAGCTGTTTCTATATCTGATGGGGTTTTTTCTGTATCCTACAAAACCTAGGAAAGTCCAAGCTAAGAAATACAACACGTCATGTATTTATAGAAATGGCATGTGTTTATAGAAATACAACATATCATGTACATGTCATTACACGTATCATGAAGTTTATGTAACTAGATCAAGAAGCAGTGAACATACAGGTTTTCACTCTGATTTTAGGAAAGAGGGGGAAAGTGTAGGGTTATAGAGTGAAGACTGAGACAAGAAAATACAAAGAAATTGATCTCCAAGGAAATCTAGAGAAAGAATGAAAAGGATTGGAAATTGGAGATTAGTTAGTACAGAGATAAGAGAGATTTTACAAAAATCAGACCAGGTTATCACTAACAGGAACTGAGGAAATGGAGAGAAATAAACTTGTTACAAAACCAGGGCATTTGTCTTTTTTTTCTTCCCTTCTTATGGAAACAGCATTACATTACATTGGCACCTTTCTGTTTTTATTGACAGCTGCTGTGTGATGTGTCTGACCAACAAAAGCTGCAAGCATAGGGCTAAAAGGTAAAGGTGACTTGATGCTGAATATGATAACAGTAAGATGGGAGGGAGGTTCACTGACAAGTGACAGCTCTTCCATGCAGAACACATAATTATTTCTCCTGTTGATCCTTATTATTGCAATTTGAATGGTGGAAGAGCATGTTGCCGCCTGACCCTGAAGCATTGCATGAGCTGTGAAGTCATGTAAGAGGGAAGCACCACAAAAAGCAATGAGGAAACTAGACTTACTGTGCAAACTGGTATCTTGAGACAAGGCCTTTGTGCCCTTTCTCACCTACCATGGAAGAAGGCTCCAGAGGAGATGGGCAAGGCTGAGATTCTCACAAAATTTTGAGAAGTCTACAGAGAGTAAATAACCACAGCATTATAACGAATCAAAGGGAACTGGAGGATGACAGAATAGAATAGAATAGAATAGAATAGAATAGAATAGAACTCCTTCAACTGGGAAAGACCTACAATAATCATCTAGTCCAGTTGCCTGATCAATTCAGGACTGAAAAGGTTAAAATTGTCATTAAAGGCATTGTCCAAGTGTTTTAAATTCTGAAAAGACTGAAGTGTTGAACACCTCCCTACAAACTCTGTTCCAGTGTTTGACCACCCTCTCTGTAAAGGAATGGTTCCTTTACAGGAATGTCCAGTTTTAACCACCACTGGTGCAGGTTTGAATCACTCCCACATGTCATCCCTGGATGAGATGAAGAGCTCTGCACCTCCCTCTCCACTTCTTCCAGCCCTTTCACCAGCCACTCCTCTGAACACATGCAGGACCCTTCATGTTTTCCTTAGTTTGTGGGGGCAGTACTGCACACTGCTCACAAGGTTAGGTTGCACCAAAGCCATATACAGCAGGATCACCACAGTTGTAGTGTGCTTTTATACTTTGTAATACTTTGTAATAGTTTTGGTTTTGTAACCCCTTATTTTCCCCGAATGGTGTACCCCTTTTTGTACTCCCTCCCTCTACCTGTGTAATCATTCTCCTGTGTTGAGGTCATCCCCAAATCCCCACCCTGGCTCTCTGTCAGTCACTGTCAGCACTGTCAGTCACTGTCAGCTCTCTGTCAGCATCACATCCCCTCCATCCAGAACTTTCGGTCCAAGTCGTCGAGTGGTTAGTCCGAGGCCAGAGGGCAGCCCCCCAAGAACTATTTTATATGCTATCCCAAATGTCCATCCCTAAGGTTGCATCCCTGGAGGGTCTTTATTGGTCAGCAAATGTATCTACCTTAGGATTCCTCCCCCCCTTTAAAGGTAACCTTGAGATTCCTTTTGTTTTACTCTGAGCAAGGGGCATCACTGAGGTGTGGGGCTCCTGAGGATGGATCTCCAGATAAACCTTGGACTGGCCCCATGCTGAGAGTCAGCCTTTATCCTCTACCGATGTCTCTGCTGCAAAGGTGACGAGCCCAGCTGCCCTCAGTCCCCTCGGGGCACCAGAGAGTGTCCCCGCTGTTGGCCGCTTCGGGGCTGCCCCCTCTGCACTGTCTGCCGGCCCGGGGCTGGCCGGGGCTCACTGGGAGGCACCCAGAGAGACAGAGACACACCACCTCTTCTTACTGTCTGGCTGTGCTGTGTTTGATGTCCCCAGGATGCAGTGTGCCCTCTTGGCAGGCTGTGCAACCTGATGGCTCACAGTGAGCCTGCTGCCAACCAGCACCCCAGACCGTTCTGCAGGGCTCATCTCCAGCCACTCCTCTCCCAGTTTGTACCTGTGTACTTAGTGACTCTGTCACAGCTGCAGAAAAAGGCACTTGTACTTGTTAAATTTCACTCCATTAATTATTGCCCACTACTTCAAACTATCGACATCTCTGTGCAAGGCCTCTCAATCCCCAAGAGAGTCAACACTAGTTTGCTATCAACAGCAACCTTGTTAATGGTGCATTCAATTCCTTCACCTACATTGTTGGTAAATATATTGAGCAGAACAGGTCCTAGAATCAAGCTGTGAGGATCATTGTTGTCGGCTGGTCACCAGCCACGTGTAGTCCCACTCACTACAACCCTTTGAGCACTGCCCTTCAGCCCAGCATCATGAACCTACTCATTCCACAAAAGAACAACTTGTTCAGGAGGATGTTGTATGTCCTTACTAAATCAAGTAATCCTTACTAAAATCAAGAAAAACTATATCCACCACCTTCACTTCATCCACCAAGTGGGTGACCTTATCATGGTAAATCAGAATTTAGTTAAATAGGCCTTTAGCTTTCTGAACATGAGTTGTCTGCGTCTGGTGATTGCATTGTTCTTTAAATACCTTTCAGTAGTATCCAGTATAACTTCTCCAAAATGTTTCAGGAACTGAGGTTAGACTTACAGGTCTGTAATTCTTTGGGAACCCACACAATTGTTTTGTGGATTGCAGTAACTTTGGTAACTCACAGTCAGCAGGGACCTCTCCAGACTCCCAAGAACTTGATCAAGGTGATCAAGACATGTGATAAAATACTAGAATCATTAAGGCTGGAAAAGACCATAAAGATTATTTAATCCAACTCCGAAAAAACACCAGCATGTCAGCTAAACCATAGCATTAAGTGCTGCATCCAATCATCTTCTGGACACTTCCAGGGATGGTGACTCCACTCCAACCACAGGCATCCTGTTCCAGCGTCTGACATCCCTTTCAGTCAAGAAATTCTTCCTTCTCTCCAGCCTGAACTTCTCCTGGCACAGGTTGAGGTCATGTCTCTCCCCCCATCAGTGGTTCCCTGGGAGTAGGGACCAACCCCCACCTGGCTACAACCTCCTTCCAGGTAGTTGTAGAGAATGTTTACTTCTCCCTTGAGCCTCCTTTTCTCCAGGCCAAGCAACCCCAGCTCCCTCAGGTGCTCCTCATGGGATTTATTCTCTGGACCCCTCACCATCTCCATCACCCTTTTCTGGACTTGCTCCAGCACCTCAATGTTCTTATTGTAGTGAAGGACCCAGAACTGGACGCAGAACTCAAGCTGTGAACTTATCAGTGCTGAGTACAGTGTCCCATTATAACATCCATAATTCCTTCAGTGCTCTGGAATGAAAGTATTTGTTTGGTTTTGGATTTTTTTTCTTGAACTTTGTTGGTTGAGCATATCAGTCATTTGTAACTGCTGAAAGAACCAACTAGCTATTATCAGCTGAGTGTACACCAACTCAGTGTGTAACTGCTTGTCTCTTGAATTTGCCAAAAGAGTGTGAATGTCTTCCTGAGAGCATATTACACAAACCAGTAATGAAAATCATGTTTTACGTGAGACAACTGTATATCACAATTGTTACTCATTTCAAAGTGTACTTTATACACTGATTTAAATCCATTGCTGTATCATCCTGCTAAATTAATATGCCACCTTATATGTATGTTTAAGAGTCAGTCTTATTTATGTCCCATTTAACTGAATCGTGTTCTTTTGGTGTCCTGGACATGTTGCAAGACCAAAGGTTACCCTTATTGAATGTACTAAATATGTATTTAGGAGACTGGAATTTCATTAGTAGTATAGAAATATATTTGGAATACGTTCATATGTGACCTTTGTAAGTTCTCAGTAGAGTCCAATGGACTTTAAAGCATATATTTGTTCCTATTCTAGTTTCTCACAGAGTACAAATAATGCATTCTTTTAATTTAGAAGCAAACTCCCCCCCTCCAGCCATTTCTTATTGTTATCTCTAATTGCTGCCAAAAGCTTCAGATTTTTTAGAGGTACTACAAGTTGTTTTAATTTAAGGCTAAAAAAAATGCCTCTTATAATTTTTTTCTGGCATTCAAGGAATATCACAATATTAACATTTTTGTATTTGTTAATTAGAATGGTTTAGTAGGAATGCTACAATTTTTAAGGCTTATTGAAAAAAAAATAGAACGTAATCTAATGAGAACAAATTCACAGTAATGTCTAATTTTGAACTTACTGCAATCTTGGGCAAGAAAATAAGTCACTATAAAAATATTTAAATACTGTTTAATTCTATTGGTGCATCTCCACAAGAATATCAAAATACATTCAATTGAATGAAAGGTTACTTCTACAGAGGGATGGAAAAATCAAAAAGGTATATCTAGTCACAGAAGAGATCCTGTTCACCCATCTTCTTTGGACTTTTTCCCATTTTCCCTTTCTTTGCATTCCCCCATGCAGACAAGTCAGATATGTGGAAGCCCTTGGATCATCGCCTTCTGATGGAGGTGGCATAATTCCCTTCCCATCGCAGATGAAAGACTGGAGCCTATACATGTCATAAGGTCAAGCAGAATAATTAGGCAACAGAAACAAAAAAGAAGATTTCTTTGTTTAGGCACAAGTGAAATAGTTTTTTGCACAGTTTACCTGCTCTGTTCTACACAGCCTGCCAGAGGCTTAAGACACCTTCACGGTCACTTCTGCAACAAATGACAGTGTAAAACTTGACTGAGAAGGGGGAATGAAAACAGCATAGTGCTGACTTTATTTCTGGGTACATGAATATGATGTGCTGACCCAGTCCCCAGCACAACAAAAAGGATTTTGTAAAATGAATAACGTCTTGGGAAGTACTTCCAAAATTGATAGAACTTGACGAGTGCCCACAGATTTGAGAAAAACTTGATGAAGGCAACTTTTTCTTTTTTTTTTTTTTTTTTTCTTATAATGATATGGGAAGACTGCAATGAAAACCATCCCACTGGAGAAAAATTTGTAGCAGTAATGCAACTTCAGGACCAGGATGCACAGACATACACAGAGATAATTCCTGGCTTGCTTCTCAGGCTGGTTGCTATGAATCCCATAAACCTAGCACCTAGAGAAGTGTGGAGGAGGTAAAGATGACAGCTGGTTACATTGAATGACATATGCTATTTCTGCTTAAGCTTTTTTCTCAAGGGGTTTTAGGGCAGGCCATCTGCACAAAAAGAAAGGTTGTTCATGGTAAACATATGTATCTAACATGTGTCACTCCTGTACTGCCTAAACAATTGGCAGGACCAAGGTGACTGAGTGACTTCTGATAAAGGAAGAAAATAACAACTGCATGAAATATGACAAGATTAAAGACCAGGAAGAATAATTTACCTCTCTAAAAACAAATGTAGTACTATGGATTTCTATATTTTAAGTGGAATGTCAACTTAATAGTTTAGAACACAGAATTAAGTGTTTTGCTTATAAAACAGCAGTGTAGAGGGATATAATGTAAATGTACTATGATTGTATCGTGTAATATGTATATGTAATAGTAAATTTACTGTGATTTGTATCGTGTGCAGATTCATGGTGTGTGGAAGATAACAGGATTAAGGGCCTGAAACAAATGTCAGTTCCCACTGTGAAAAAATAAATATATATCTATCTGAATTAGTTGCAAAACTCTATCTTCAAGGAATAACTTATTGCCATGCCTCTAAATTTAATGTTGATGCTTGATAAATTAAGTGAAGAATAATCTGAGAACAGTCTCCATCAGGCGGACTTGAAAGCCATTTTCTTCCTGTCAATTTTTTGTTTGCTTATGTAGATCTTGTTTCTCCTGTCTGTCGCTTATGAAAGTTTTTCCCTATTTTCCTTTCTCATGTCTGTTCCAGTGGCCACCGACCAAGCTTGAACAGGACTGCACGCCTATTCACTTATCTTTTTCAAAACCCCAGTACTTTTACTGCCTGCAATATAAATGCATCTTAGAATCATAGACTCGTGGAACAATTAAGATTGGAAAAGACCTCTAAGGTCATCAGATCCCACTCTGCCAAGTCCACTGAGTCCCACATTTCATTTATTTTGAATGCTTCCAGGAATGGCAATTCCAACAATTCCCCAGATATCCTGTTCCAGTGCCTGACCACTCTTTCTGTGAAGAAATTTGTTCTAATATCCAAACTAAAACTCCCCTAGTGCAGGTTGAGTCCATGTCTTCTCTCCCTGTCACTGGTTCCCTGGGAGAAGACACCAACCCTCACCTGATTACATCCTCCTTTCACAGGCTCTTGTAGAGAGTGATAAGGTCACCCTTGAGCCTTCTTTCCTCCAGCCTAAATAACCCCAGCTGCTTCAGCTACTCTCCATGAGACTTATTCTCTGGGCCCTTCACCAGCTCCTTTGCCTTTCTCAGGAATTGCTGCAGCCCCTTAATGTTTCTTATTGTGAAGGGCTCAGAACTGGACACAGAACTCAAGGTTCTGTCTCACCAGTGCCCAGTAGAGGGGAAAAATCACTGTGCTAGTCCCTCTGGCCACACTATTGCTGATGCAGGCCAGGATGACATTGGCCTTCTTCCAGAGTTATAAGAAACATTATTGTGCTGACAGTTATGACAGAAATATTCAGAAAAGGTTTCTGTGTCTTTTTAATAAAAATCCTAAGTCTAAATAGCAAAACAGATACTCTCCTGAGTTATCTAAAGTCCCTGGGACCTTATTTTATGTTTTTTAAAAACTACGATTTTCACTTGTTTGATTACAATAATGACTTCTTTTAAAAATCAGGTCCTTAGATAATGGGAAACTGTAAATGTTTAAAATGTTTATTTGTTGCTAATGTAGTTCAGGAGTGGTATGTACTTGTACAGCAAAGCTGAGCATGATCATATTAAATGAATATATTTTTCAGTTGATTATTCTTCTGTGTTTGTCATATAAATTGGAAAGAGGAAAATAACTTTCTCTGTTGGAGCATAAAACAAATTAGACATAATGGCACATAAAAAGCAAACCATAATCACACTCTTGAAAATGAATGCATTTTACAGGATATGTAGCCATTAAGGCAGTCACAACATTTTAAACCTACTCAGTTCAACCACCTGCAATCTATTCACTTTCCGATGGCAGCATTTTGTGAAGCTGGCACTGATAATTAAATAAATTGTAGGTGGAAATACTAAACTCATCTCACATGGCAATGTGCCAGATTTTTCTTCCTTTATCTTCTTCAGTATTTCATGGAACATTTTTTTGTTCACTCTATAGCCTTTTGATGGCATTTCCTTTAGAGATTGGGAGCATTTTTATTTTTTGTTCTGAACACAATATTAGCAGATTAATTTAGGAATAGTTTATGGATGTGATAAACCTTATACTGTAGTTTAGCATGACCAAAGGGACCAGGTGGCAAAGGTGAGAATGACCAATATAAGCTGCTATAGTTAAATGCCAAGGAAAATATTGCTTCATGTCATTCTTCCAGAAATACTCATTTTGTTAGATCAATTCACAGAAAAATACTGGAAAGCCTTTCCCTGACAATTTCTTACAGCCTTCCAGCTTTATTTAAACAGTTTAAGGGAAAAATCTTGTTCCTTTCCCCCTTTTACCTCCCAATATCAAAGAGCACACTTTCACATCACCTCTAGACATACCAGGATAGCTCTTAACCGCCATAAATGAATTCTCATTCAGCTGATGACAGTCTGGGAGCAAAGAAGACATTTCCATTAATGCTCATTCTGCAAAATCAAAGATAAAACTTTGTTTCTGAAAGACCATGGTCACCTTTATGTCCTGGAGCTCACAGATTCATTTTCACTTCTTAAGCCGATGCCCAAGTAATTTGCAAAATAAGCAATATTAGTAAATGTGCCTCCAGGAGTGAAAATAGAGCACCACAGGAATCTTTCCACTTAAGTCGAGTCAGATTCCACTTAAGAAGAGTCCGACTGTACTCCAGCTGAACAGATATAAAGTTTTAGAATAAACTCTTACATTTTAGAAACTGTGCTGAGCATGACCATACTTATTGTTTTGGTGTCTGAAAATCCTGGGGCTTTTTAAGAGCTTTAACTGCTGTACATGACTTCAGTGGAATCTGTATTTAGCTCTGGGGACATTGGTCTCTACACACAATAATCCCAGTGATTGAAGAATTCCTCTAGCACCACTAGATAGAAAGGTGGCTAATATCTAGTGGGATAATTGTGATGTTGCACACTAAAATGAAAAAAAAAAAGAAAAAAGAAAAAAAGAAGAAAAAGAGAAAGTGACCTGGAAGCATAGAACATGCATCAACCATGCATAGTAAAGAACAGGGAAATCAAAATTGTACTCAAAATTGTAGTCAAACCCTCTGGTCTCAGCACATTGGGAGTGGCATACCAACAAAGAAGGGATCCAAAATCCTTCTGATGTTATGGTTAACAGGTATTTTTCATGTTATTTAGTTTAAAAGTGACCACCTCTAGATAAAAAGATGTTACAGAACCTCTGCTGGTGGTGGAAATGGTTCAGACTCTCTATATGGGATTTTAGTAATCTCCTTATCTGATAAGAGATACAGACAAAATCCTTCAAGTCTGAATAAAAAGGAAATTCAGAAATATTAAGATAAAGTGCTTTCTCTCTTTCTCTATCTCAACTCGGGGAAACACTATTTGATAAAGAAGTGTTTTTGTCTGAAAATGGAGATGGAACTGCCCTTTATTTATTTTCTCATAAGTTTATCATGAAATGTCAGGACAAAATCAGCCTTTTTCAGGATGTAAAATTCACAGGTCATCTTGAGGAGAAGATTAAAAATGAGAGTGTAGAACTCACTGACAACTTTGGCTCAAACATCAGTAATGATTGACGGTGAAATTTTTGCTTGTCTGATGTTACTGAATCATCAAGGGTGGGTTTTTTTTTTTTTAAAAAACACGTCTCAGTGGTGGGTGCTCAGAGAATGAAATTTAAGACAAGTAGTCTGTAGGCTACACATTGCCAACAGTTCTTAGAGTTTTTAAGTGTGCCAGCCATTTTGAATAATCTACCATGAACATTTCATTCTGACCTCTCTTTCAAAAACAGAGAGACAGAATACAAAAGGGCTAAGCAGCAGGGCTGGAGCCATGAGGTGTGTGACTGACACTATTTCCCATTGCACATGGAGGTGTGTGCCTGAAACACAGCTCACAAAGCCTGAAGGTTGGCTCAGCAAGCAGAACCTTGGTGTGACTCTGATGAGCACTCCTGGACCACATGGATTGTCCAAAAAAATGGGCAGTCATCTCCTGCAGGGTGCCCTTGGGGCCTGTTTAGCTTCTAGTATTTGGCACCACTGAAGCCAGCAGAAATTTTATCACAAATACCAATGTGTTTCTGAGTATCAGACCCCAACCTTTAAGCATTAGTGGCAGAAAAATGTCTTGCAAGCACAGCTGTCGCTCATTCTTGAAGATATTCTGTAAGCAATTTTTCTGAATCACTTATCAAAAGGAACAAGATTGACAAACCTGTCAATCAGTCTGTCATTGCAAAAAAAGAGATCATTTCTGCTGATATATTTTCTCATTAAGGATTATTCATCTTTTTTTGATAAATCAGCACTTACCATTTTCTACAGTCATTTGGCCACAATGTTTATTTTATTTCCTTTCCCTATTTTGTACCTTGATTAGCCTAAAACTTCTTCAATGGTTGTATTTGTTCAACTATTTTAATGAACAATTGCATGCAGTGCTCAGGTTATCACTCAATCTTCTGCAAAGATAGTCCAGCTATAGCCCAGTTCCCTCACAGCACTTAAATACAGCAAGGACAGTAGGATGTTTTACAATGTGTTTTCTACTTAATACTCTACACTGTTGTATTTTCTGCTCTCTATTGATTCTCCTTTTCAGCCTGACTAAGGAGATATTCAAATGTTCCAACAGTGACTCCCATTCCTGAGTGGAAGCACATCTCACCTGCACTCTTGAAACATACACATGAACCTAGGTTTCCCAGGGCAGCAGCCTAACACCAAAACAACGACTTTGCTTTCAGAAGTGACATTTTTAAAGTGGTATTCTGTTAGAGATGTATTAAATTTTAAATAATTATACAGCTTGAAATAGCAAGTTTTCTTTATAGCTAAACATGCTTTTCCTTTGCTGTTAGCTTAGTTCCTTTATGATTAGTATTGCAATATCATAAGTAGCTGGCATTTCTTGGGAAAAAACCTTCCATAAACTCAGAGAGATATGACCCTAAGCCCCCTGTGGGATCAGCAGAAGACAGTTACCTCCAGACCATACTTCAAAATCAGTCCTAAAATCTGTCTGAATTTGACTAAAAAAGCATTATGAGACTGCTTTCCCAGTTTGGGCAGTAAAAATTCAGGATAAAGTAGTGAAATGTGATTTTAAAGTTGTGGGTTTAACCCAGAAAGAAAGGCTAAGCAAAAATCTACACAGCTGGCAACTGACAATGTTAGATAGAGGAAAACAAGTTTAGATTTCAGAATATACTTTCCTCTAGACAAAGGAAGATAAACACAGCATAATTTCTGCACCATAGGATACTAAAGAAGTTATTCTAACTCAAGTCCAGACAGCCTAGGAAAGTCAACACAGTAAAGTTTTGAGCTATCTTTTATCAAAGCCTATTGTTATGACTGATCTAAGCTCCAGTGGAACACCTTCCATTTCCAAAATGAAGAAGATGGGGATGACCATATGGCCACATTTCTATTGACCTGACAGAGGACACTATTTAGGCTTCACACTTTGTGTTATCTGCAGAAATATAGGGAACACTTGGTCCATTACAAACATCTCCAGAACAAAGCCACACTTTAACAAATATCCAAAGGCAGCATGTTACAGTATTTTCACTTTGTATGGTTTGCAAAATAGTATTTTTTATCCTGCACTTGAAGTACTAATGCCTTTGTGACCAAATCACAGTATAACAATTCTAAACTGTGCCAGTTTATCTATCACATGGTAGCACACATCAACAGGGTCCATGGCTTTAGTATACTGATAAAACTTCCTCTTGCAGACAAACATCAAACAGTGTCCACAGCATTTTCTCTAAGCCTTCAAGACATCTGAAAAAGAGTGTATAATATGAACTCTGTTTTGCTCTATGTCATTCGGAGAAGAAAAGCTCAGCTTTGTTGAAGAGCTATGACAACTCCTTCAGAAGTGGCTGGTGTTCAGTCTTGGCTCAGGACCAGGAGCCAGCCCACAATGAGAGCAGTCAGCCATTGGAACAACCTCTCCAGGGAAGTGGTAGATTTGTCAGTCCTGTGAGCAGAGACATGGTCTCCAACAGCCCACATACAGGGTTTATGTGTCTGCACACAGCTTCAGAGAAGGGCACAGGAAAAAACATAACACAGGCTTATTTTTGAGCAGAGCAGTGTCTTTAGATGCTACAGCAGGTCAGATCAGAACTCGAAGATTCACTGAAAGAAAAAGAAACTGATTCAGGTATATAATAAAATAAATCTATAATAATATATGTCATATAATAAAAATATAACAAAAGGCAACGTCATTTCTACTGTTAGTGGAGTTAAATTTCTCACAGAATTTTATCATATCTCTTGCCAAAGGAGCATGCATTCACAGTTGGATCTCTTTTTCCAGCACTATTGCTTATGATTTTCCTCTGTCATTTGCAAATTTAGGTAAACAAGGGAACTACTAGGGGCCTCGCTCACATAGAAATGCCTGGAGCAAAAATTCCTAGAATATTTATTCTGTTTGCAAAAGACAGTTTCCCCCAAACTTAGCTCATTTTACAGGTATCTCTTCCTTTCAACAGCTAGATTGAAAGGACATGGGTAGGAAAACACAACATTGGTTTCAGAAGCCCAAGAGCAATTTTTGTGATGTCTCACTTCAGATAAGCAGCTGCCCATACCTGCAGTCTGGCCCCGCACAGAGTGACCTTCAGCCAAATTGCTTCTGTATTTCTGATATGACTCTGCTGCTAGAAAAGCACCTGCAATCACAATAGTGCTGTTGGACAATGTTCATCTAACTCAGGAAACAGCCAGACTCCCATTCTGCACACGTACTGCTAGATTAGATGGAAAGATACACTTGGGATATGATATACTGAGATCTGACATCTCTATTTTTTTCTTAGAGCTGCAGCAAGAACACATAAAACTCCACATTATAATAGAAAATTAAATAGGGGCACTGTCCTTTAAAGTAATAAAAGCCTTGTTTACTTGGGTTTTTTTAACAGACCCTTAGGAGAAACTGGCAAATTAATTTCTACAAAGTTATTTGCTAAGAAATAAACACCTGAAAATGGAAGGATATTCTTTATCTGAACAGCTATGCAAGACATTATAAAAACCTCATGCAATCTCAGGAAAAAAAAAAATTCTGAGGATTTGGGATTTTTGTTCTATTCCATAATCCTCCCCCACACATAAAAGATTTCTGCTAAATTCTTTATATATATTTATATTTATCTCTATACACACATACATATATACCTAGCAATATTTTAAAAAAAAATTCAAATGTTTACATTGCCTTGTGAGTTATAGATGCATGTATATTTATTTGGTATATTATTTTGACATAAATGTTTTACAAAATCTCTTCACAGGAGTCAGTTTACCTCTTTATTATTTTATTACTTGTATTTCAGGTAGTGAGACAAAAAAAAACCAAAAAAAATTGTGGGTGTGGCTTTTGGTTGGTTTTATTGTGAACAGTTCATGTTACTTTGAGAGAGTCTAAAGTGAAACACTGCATACTTTTCTGAATTATGAACCTTCCCGTTCTGATTCTGTAACTGAATTCAGATTTTGTCTCCCTTGGAGCTACTGGTGTCAGCGTTTTCCTACAATGGGAAGGTGGGAAGTAGGGATCCTTATTATGAATCACCAAACCTTTGGAGTGAAGGTGGAGTAATTTTCTGTTGGATTCATTAATCTCCCTGTGAGATTCTTCCCTACAGCTTCTATCTTGCTGAATATTTTGACTTTGCAGAAGCTGTCCAGTTGAGTAAGGGTGGCTGGATTTTCTTCTCTGTTTGCATTACAAGTCTAATGCCATGATATATCACAAGAACAGAGGGGTTATGAGACATTTAGTGCTGTCCTTTAACTCTCTAGTTCCTTCAAAACCAGAAATATGTCAGCATCTTTATTGCTTTGGCACCTTCCTTTCATTTCCTAGACATATACTTCATGGTTATTTTCTAAATCACCTGTTCTGATTTCTCATACAATTTCAAAGCTGAATGATTTAGGGGATTTGCGGGTTTTTGTTTGGGTTTTTTTTCCCTGTGCTGTTGCAAATTATATTCAGTTGATGTAAAAATCAAACACTACTCTACAGATATCTAATTATGCTCATTGTAAAATCTACATAGCGTGGCAGCTCCCATATGGAGAAAAAATACTCCCCAGTTGTTCTACTTTGCTATAGTTACTGTGTAATAATAGATTCCTTACCTATCATAAGCATAAAAGTCTTTGTGCATCAGTTAAATCGTTTTATATCAATGACACAACGTGAGTATAACTTGTTGCTTCTGTTCAGTTCAAAAATGTGAGCATTTCACATGCACTGAGCATTTTCACATTTATTTGTGTCTGTGCAACAACCCCCTTCAATTAAGTGCAATACTCAAAGGAACAGCAGAATGCAAAGGTAATAGGTACTGAAGTATTCAAAATGCAAATGTAGCACGAGTCACGTGATATCTACATTCAGGCTTACAAAGGAGATTTTTAAGTCTGAATTTTCTTTATACAAACTAAAGAATATTAAAGAGCTTTTGGGTTCAGTGCTGATGTCAGAATTCAGTCAGCACTCACTCTGGTGAGATTCAGGAAGCCTTGTATTCAAAGGAACTTTTTTCAACAAGACACTGATAGACTTTTAAATACATTAAAAACAAAGATTAAAAAATCTTTCATGCTAAGAACAGCATTTAAGATCAACTTAGCTTACACATAACTTCAGAAATATCTAATGAACTTACACCCTAAACATAAATCTTGGAAACATGAAACTGGGACACACTAAAATATGTAAATTTAACAATGTTTTGACAGTACACAGCTTAATTCCAAAACTCAGAGACAGAGACTTTCTCATGCAAAAGAAGACAGATTAGTCCTTCGAAACACAGATTTGTAAATAAAAAATGAACAAAGAAAAAGTCAGGAGATAACAACTCATGAGCCTTTCGGATAGTATATTAATTAATTTTTTTTTTAAATAAGTGTTAGATGACATATTTCGGCCAAAAAAAATGTGCCATGGGGCCTGGACATGATCAAATTCTCAGGGGAAGTCTGCCCTCTTCACCAGCGACTCAGTGCTGGTAGGCAGCTGAGAGCTCTGGAAGATGTGCCTGTATTTGGCCTGCAACAGTGCAAGCACACAAGGAAAGTCAATTACTTTTAATTAATACATGTGCTCTCTGTAACTGTTTGCTCTTTCATGACTGATGACAGCCAGGTAGGATAGGGTTTTCCCTTTCCGTGGCATGGCATGGCTATTAGGAGGAACAAAACCTTCCTTTATAGTACTAGAACCAGTTATACTTGACCTTCCATGTCTTAAACCAGAAAAAAAAAAAATCAAGAATTGTGCAAGGTTGCCAGGTAATCCTTTGCCTAACATAGTAATAGGGGGGAAACTGATGTGGGTGTTTCACAGGAAGTTCTCCTGCTGGATTCTGGGAATGTGGAGGGGATAGAGCCACCACAACAGTTGGGGGGCTGCAACCTGGGATATACAAGGAGAACCTGAGGGAAATGGGCTGGTTTGGCTTGGGGAGGAAAGAGGGAAGGAGAGAGCTTATCAGTGTTTCCAAAAAGCTGATGGCAGTTACAAAGAAGGTGGAGGTGCATGAAGGCAAAACAAAATGCATTAGACATAAATTGAAATACAGTAATTTACATTAGATGCAAAGAAAAATATTTTTAGAGTGAGGATGGATGAGCAAGAAGTGGCAGGATATGGGGAAAAGAATGTATTAAATATTCCTCTCTGCTCTCTCAAATCTTCAGCAGAAGACCAAGATGGATTTCTGCCCATTGTTTTCCATGGAGTTTCTAATTCACTAGTGGTGTTAGTGGTGAGCTCAGGTTGAAATGTTTTATTTATTTGTTTAAGGACATCTACCATCTCTTGCTTTCATTATTTTCTAAGTTAAATGAATAAATTACATTCTCCTAAAGTGGTCTTGAGCTTCTTCCAGATTTTCTTAATGCATGCAGTTCTTGCACTTTGCGTCCTTTTGAGCAGAGCTTCTATGATGCTTGCTACTACCAGGAAGATTTCACTTTCTATCAGCTCTAAATTGAGCTGTCTAAATTTTCCTTTATATCCAGTTTTGGTGTTCATCAGATCTCTTACTGAGGCATTTCAGCTCACTGATGTGCTAGTATATGATTATCCACTATATTTGGCCATGCATACAGATTAGTGGCAAGCTCACAAAGAGACCAGCAGCCTCCAACAGGTGAGCTATTAGGTCTGCTTCAGCCTTCTTTCATGCACATATATTTTAAAAAAGGATAGGCTAGGTGAATCTTGCCATAACTACTTGTGGTTTCATGCCTTCTGCCACCACCTGCACATTTGCTCTTTCCACTCACAATTTGGTTTAAGACAGACACTTTGGGTTGGTTGTTTTCACTGTCCTGCTGAATCTGTTACAAGGCCTTTAGTGTTCGCTGTGGTGCAACATCAGCAAGACAGTCAGGAAACATGAACTGCTGGGATTGAGGTGAGGCTGGCAACAGTGGAGTTTGGCAGTGCTCTTTGGGCCTGGGTAAACATTTCTCACCTCCTGGTGATCCTTTCATAACTTGGCAAAGCCACCATTGCAACATCATTGTGTCAATCTTTTTGTACTTGGTAGCTGCATGTACACATATCACCTGCTCGCAATAGAAGGAAAGAAGCAAGATGAAGACCAGTGCTAAAAATTTTGAGTAGACAGGACATGCCTAATTTGACTCCGATGATGAAATATTGACAGAGTATGCTCAGGGATATAAAGTTCCACTTTTCAGAAGGTGTATATAGTCATCTTGTTTGGTAGAAAGCTCTATGTAAAACACAATGGTTTACTTTCTTAGGCTGACTTCAAAATTGAAAATTCATAATATCATCCTAGAATTTTGGAATAAAACCATATCTTGACAAAATAGGTTCTATCTAAGTAAGAGAATTTCAAGAATAAAATTTTAAACAGCAAGATACAATTAGTGACATTTTCATCTACCATTTTTTATGAAAAATTCAACTATTCCTGTTTTCCAGAGTTTGACTAGCTTATTCCACACATTTACATGTACGTGGAAATGGCTATTCCAAATTTTTCCTGTAGAGAATAAAACCATGCAGGTGTCCTAAGGTTAGCTTCCTATCAGCAAGCCCAGCATGGAAAGATATCCACAGCAGTAAGGAAGTTTCATGGTTGGAATTGAAATGTAGAGAAAAGAAAGGGCACACATAGCAGGAGGAACTCGAGGCTGTGACTTCACATTTATTAATACAGCAATCAGCAATGGAACTTTAATCCAGGTCCGGTAAGAACACAAGACTGTATTTCTAACCAATATGATCCAAGACGAAGTATGAATTTCTTCAGGAGAAGAGGACAGATGAAAGTTGGCAAAAATCCTGAGGGAATATAACAAACTAGATTTTTGTTGCTCTTGTTACTTTTCTTTAGGTTCTGGGGCTTTGCTCTTTACTTCAAGGAGTTAAGGATGTTGAAGCAAAGACAAGGAGGGGAAATTAACCTGTATCAGTTTGCGCTGTATCATCCTTTTGCATTGTGCATTTCATGTGATTTTAGCATCTGAAAGCGGGATTTGCTGAAAGATCAACCCATGACTTCAGAGCACAAATACCACATGGCGAAAAAGGGACTGTGCCTTTAAGTTATTAAAGAATTCCCACCTAGACCCTCAGCAGAAAGAATTACAGCAATACCATCATAAAACTGCCTGGCTCTGTACCACTGGAATAGGCATTCTTTGTATCCTGATTTAATTTTTAAAACATGCTGTTGTGGCCTCCAATGGCCTGATTCTGCACCCTTGAGCAGGTGGCAAAGTCTCATCCATTCCAGGTGGAAATATTTCCTGATTCTTTGTAGAAGTCATTTCTCCCGATGATGTGATTTTAAAACTTTCTCACAATGAACCTTTAAACTTTGTTTCTACACTGCACTGTAAATATTGAAACTGTGAAAATATGTAACAGAAGCACCAAAATTTGCACTATGTCACAATCCTCTTGCAAAAATGGAATAGTTCCTCACCAAGGTATCCCAATCAAAACCCACACAAATATTAGTCAATGGGTATTGGCTAAGGAACATAAATTTGCCAGATACCAAGAGCTTTCTGCAATTTCAAGGATTTGCCTATTTTCTAAGAACAGGAGCAAGAATAGTGTCCTTCACTGGCAGAAAGGCCCAGCATCTTGAAACTAAGCATGATTTTTGGTGTGTGAGAAA
Source organism: Onychostruthus taczanowskii (assembly GCF_017590055.1). NCBI lineage: Eukaryota > Metazoa > Chordata > Aves > Passeriformes > Passeridae > Onychostruthus > Onychostruthus taczanowskii. Next base: position 247,971 of record NW_024499474.1, read on the forward strand.
TTACAGTTTAAAAAAATCTTAAAGGCAGTCTGTTTCAAACAAGTGGAAGCACTAGGAAAAATGTTTTAAATTCATGTCTCCAAGGATTGTACAGTCTCTGAAGCACTAGCTTGGTACCCTTGTTAAAGGGTGGGGAGTAAGGGATGTGGAAGGTGTTTGAAGCAGAAAAAACAGTAGCAGACAACAGAAACTTGGATGTTAATGCAAAAAGAGATGAACAAAGAAAATTCTGTGAAGCTTAACATATTATACATGTTTTGGAAAATTCTGTTGGAGATAAGCACCAATATCCAGGGTCACAGAAAAAAAGATATAGCTGTTTATTTGGATTTTAGCTTTGTGCCCTAATTAAGGTTTTGATTGGTAAAAATTTCCCTTTCCTCCTGTGATAGCTTTACATAAGTTTAATGGACTACTACAGCAATTCTGAAGTACTGACACTGCATGAAAGTCTCTTGCCCTTGTTAAGAAACACTTTTCTGAGTTTACCTGCCAGCCCTGCAGCCACTGTGAATTTTTGTGGAAGCCTTGAGCATTCAGTTGAAAAAACTAAATTTCTTCCTCTAGGCAGACTTCCCCCACCTGCATATATGCACATAGACTGAGATATCATCAAACAAAAAAAAAAAAATTATGATAAGACTGGGAATTACTTTCAGAAAGTATTTGGCCTTTTCTTGCATTACTTCAAATAAAGTTCAGAAGAGTCACATATCATTACAGACGTCTACCATTAAATGAAGAGAATAGCAGGGTATTTTTAAAGAGGATGGTGAATCCTAGAGTGCCTACACATTATAATTTCATAAACTTCACATAAAATATTTAAATCCAGTCATTAACAGAGACAAACTATCAAACTAGAACAACTCTGCTATAGCTATAAGGATACATGGAATTATCCAGGGATAAAAGAATTACAAAGCCAGTGGTAACCACCTTTTAGCCCTTCTTATAATTTGTTTCATTTCATCTGCCACTGCATTTCCAAGGTTCTGCTGAAACTCTAAGCAGAGATATTTATATATTATCACCATTAAAAAGCAAAAGAAATATGCCTTCAAAAGAGAAATGCAAGTATTTTTCTTGAGAGGTTCTGTCAGGCTTCCGTAAGCAGATAAAACCTTTGTTTTGAATTAGGTTTTCCTATTTGAACCAAAGGCTGAAAACACCCACAATAAAGACCCTCAGACATTGGTAGTTTATCATCCATAAATGCAGAAATCTCAACTGGAAAAAGTGTGAATAAATGTCTTTAATAAATGGCTGCTTAAATTTAGTTCTCTAAGCATGTGCAGAATATTTAATTAAGTGCTGTATTTTCAAAGTTGCTGAGAGAAAATCACATGCTCTTAACTCCTGCATAAACCATTTAGACCAGGAATAAAAATGTAATAATATTTTTTGTTTCTCAGAAAGTCTTGGTGGTTGTATATATATTTCAAGTTTTTATAGAAACATTTAAAAATATGGCAATAAATGCTGTTAACTGCTGTGACTTGCTGTGTTACCTAAAACTTGCTTGTTGTTTTTACACTGTGCAAGAGTGAGAGGACCAGATCAAACAGCAGCAGGAAGCTCAGCTGTATCGTGCTTGAGGCTCTTGCCTAGTTTGCACCTGCTCACTGATGGTTTTTTTCAGAGCTTCACCTATTAGTGTCCTCCAGACAGAGGCCAGGTTCCAGGGTTTGGATTTTTTCTAAATGTATACAGACCAGAGGAACTATTTAGACTTCACTGATACAGAACCACTCAGATGACTTACTGTTGTCATTGCAAGGAGGTCTGTGATTAAAATGTCCCTTAAAATTGTTTCTTTTGTCTTGTTTCCATCCCAAATACTGAGTTTTGAAGGAAACATCATATGCCTTACTGGTGACTTTTTTGTCTCAATGGGAATAGAATGCCCACTCAGTAAGTGCTTTCACATACAACAGATGTATATCTGTTTAGATAAATTTGTTGGGCTCAGTAGTTGACAATCCCCATTACCAGTTAGCAAGATTTACAAAGCAGAAAATGTAGCAGGACTGCTGTGTAAATTTGCAGCTAAATCTCCGGTGACAAGAACAACCCTGGGAAGAACTATATTGTGATTTAATACAGAGTATCATCATTCTTGGCTGGTTTATTTTCTAATTATTATTCATATATACATTATGTGACATTATTTTAAAAGGATACATCTATGGTCTAATACTCAAGAAATTTACACTTCACTATGCAGAAGGTAGTATTCTTCATAGTGTCTGACTAGTGACAAATACTGAGGGGAACATGGCACGGAGCACACATTGTGGAAGGAAAACAGCATCACAGCCTCTGGAGGACTAAGGCTGGTAGCATTAGAAAGGAAAATTCCATCTGTTAGTGGCTACTGTGACTTCCTTCATGAATGATTCAACTGCATTTGTCCTTGATAATATAAATTTTGCTGTGCATTCCCAGAAATCAATGCAAAGTACAAGTTATGTAAGTTATTTAAAAAAAAAAAAAAATCAATTTTGAGATTGTTGGGAGTGGAAAGGAAGTTCAGCAGAAAAGTTCCAAAAATTTATTAACACACCTGCATTTTCTTGCTTCTCCTTGTTTTTCCCATACCTCTTTCCCTTCTCCTTACCCTCCTCCTTCTCTCCCTTTTTCTTGCCCTTCTCCTTCCCTTCTACCTTTTACTTCCCCCTTCCACTCTTTCCTTTTCCTTTTCCTTTTCTTTTTCCTTTTCCTTTTCCTTTTCCTTTTCTTGAAAGTACTTTCTACAGAATAAGTAAAGCATCAGTGAGCTCTCAGGAAAGGACATTTCCAAAATGACTGACTAAAAATGTGGACACAAATAAGAAAAAAGTAAGGGAAATGAAATAGAAAGGAGAGACCAGCTGCAAATGAGTGATGTTAAACATTAGAAACTTTGATTTTGTCATGAGAAGAATTTGAGCACTTAAATTCACTTTTGGCATGCCTGTAGGTTCATAAATTCCTAAGCAGGTACTCTTTTCCCAGGTTTCCATTTCTTCCCAGTATTTTTTGCTCACAAGTATTTCAACCAAGGGAGAAAAGCAGCACTGGTACATATTTAATGTCTGCAAACTTACTGAAAAGCTTAATGTAATATTAAAAGTATATTAGCATCTATGGTCACTAATAATCCACAGAGAAGACTACAGGATAAGCACCATATTTTCAAGGTTTCAGTCCATATTATGATTCTTAACACAAAAAAAATTGTTCTTGTAGGTCAGCCTCCCATATCTATTTCAACTCCTTCTATCTAGATTAGTCAATTAAGCTTTAAGATGACATTTAGGAATAGTCAGTCATTTGGAGTAGCACATCTGCCATATAGATATTCACAGGATGCTTGTACTTTTGCAGAAGTGAAAATTTCAATTAGGTGGATTTGGAATTGCAGGAAGAGCTGTGGCTTGCAGACATATTTTATGACATGTATGGGGTCCTTGTCCCCATATGCACCAGCAATTGAAAAAGCTGTGTAAATAGAAGTTAACTAGAAATTAAAAATTACAGGACTTCAGTGTATTTTTCAATTATTTGATGAGTTCCCAAATCTCATGTATGGTAAAACAAGCAGTCATTCAGCACAGCTGCACAAGATGAAGCTATTAACATCCAAATGGCTATGATAGATCCATTTTACTTCTGAAATTCTTTTATTCAGCACTGCTCCAATGATTATTTTATTGATTTATTTATTTATAACCACATACATAATTTAACTAATAATTGTAAGTCTCTATTTTCCCTTCTAAACCTCAAGTACAATAAGTTCCATGGCTAATCTTAGATAATTCTTCTATCCTAGAGAATATAATTACTATTCCTAGCATTATTCCTATTTAATCAGTTTCTAAACATTTCCAAAAAAGAGGAGAGTGAATGAAAATTCAAATTAATATAATGCCATAGATCACAGCAAAATTACATTGATATAGAGAGAAATGTGTTTGTACATCCTGGGCTAAAATTGGTTTCTTGCTGTTTGTTTAGAAAAAGGGTAAGGACTACATGACAGGAAAAGTAAGGTCATTTAACTTTCATTAATTACTTTTCTGTATGTTTTGAATCAGGCTATAAAAGATATTACAAAAAGGAACAGAAATGTAACATACCATTCTAAATGTCTCTAAATGCTAGGCAAGCCATTTACAAGATTACTGTGCTTACAACAAGGTTTTTGAGTTACCATCACAAAACATTTTCACTTACCATCACAAAATTCTTCATTTCAAATCTTGTTTCAAATGATTAGAGCTCTGCAATAAAACATTAACTTTACTTCAAGCATCTTCCCAACATTGTCTTTCCCTAGAAAAAAAAAAATCCTGTAACCTACATGTATGCTTTAAGTCTGACTCTAGTTTTCTAGTCCTCTGAAGGAGGACAAAAGTAAATGATGCAAATGGCAAGTACACTCATGTCATTACTATTAGTGGAGAAACAGGACCACTCAGTAGTGAAATGTGAAATTCGCTTCTCAATCTGCCCCACCAGTATACACAATCCAAACACGCAAGACCACCACAAGACCAGGCAGCCTGGCTCACTCGGGGCACATTCCTGCCACTGTGGTGCCAGAGCTGGAGACAGCAAGGGAGTGGGTACAGGTCTCACTACCCCCCACCAGCCTTACACCCTGTATCACGCATTTTTTCCAAGAAGCAAGTGTCTTTCAACCACCCCTTGCACAGGCCAGCTCCAAAAATTCAGGACACAGAAAACAACTGTCCTGCTTGAAAAGAAATGTGTACCCTGATAATTGCTGGTTGTGAAGGGAGGTTTCCAAAAAAAAGAAAAAAAAAACAAACCAAACAAACTAGCAATTGTCAGGGAGGTGGACAAGAAGTCACCTGAAATGTGAGTTGGATCAGATGCAAGAGTGGAAGTGCTATATTAGCCCTATCCTATACAGAAGAACGACATACACCATAGGAGTTCTTATTATGGCAGCCAGTGCAAAAAAATCACTCATCTAATGGAAAGTTCTGAATCCATAAGGCAAATGCAAGATTTCAAACAAAACTGTTAAATTCTACCATTCTATACAGTTTTGTGTCCAGAGTGTGGACAAAGGGAAATTTTAAATCACCTCTGGCATTGCAATGGCAGACCCCTCAAGCTTCTTGAGAAAAGTAAATCGTGTGGTAACACCAGCATGTTATCTAAAGGCATAACATGCACTTAACAGTGGCTAGGAATGAACTTAAAAGACTGTCAATTTGTGTTTCATACCCAAAGGCAGAGCTGAAAGTACAATTTCTCTCATTAAAGAAAAAAAAGCACAGAATTTAACACATAACAAAATATGTGATTGTATCAACCACAGTGGAACTATCTTCCCAGTCTGGTCATCTGTCAAAAGCAAAATACCATGACAACCATTATCAACTAAAATGAAGTAAAAGCATTTTTTAAAAAATCCATAATTAAGAACAAGGACAAGTAACAATACAAAATTCACAGTAAACAGATTACAGGGGAATTTTTCCTTTTAGTAGAGGAACAGATCCAAGATACCATCATAGCAGAGAAATGTAAACATTGTGAAACGAAGAAAAACAGAGAATGTTCAGAGCTAGCATGACTCAAACCACTGTAGGCACAACTGGACACCAATAGACTCAGAACAAGAATCAGATAAGCCCAGAGACCTTGGGAAGCAAAAGCTGTGACAGGACAAATCCCCATACTGAGGCCAGGCAGGTAGTATCAGACAAAACAGAAGACACATATGAGCAAGCACTGAATTCAAGGAGTGACTGGAAGATGAGATAAATGGATCTACATTGGAAACAGAAACTGAAGCAAGCACTGCAGTGATAAGAAAGTACTGTATTTGGAAGAAGTGAAACTCTGTGTGGAAATTTCAAACGAAGAAATGGACCAGTCAAAAGCAGTGAGGGAAAAACTCTTACAAATGTGTGCAATTGAAAAGCCTCAAACCTTAGCCTGTCAATAAAGCAGATAAGGCACAGCATTCTTGAGAAGCCTTCAACAAACACCACTCAGCATCAGACTGAGAAAATAAGGAACAGACTGTAGTTAACTTAATGATAACATGAATCCAGGAAAAAATCAGAAGCACAGACTGCAAATGAACTGTTGAAAACAGAAAAGCAATAGACAGAAATGCTCCAACAGCAGACATAGCAAAAAGCATTTCCTGTGCCTCACTCATGCTGAAAAAGCTGTTCAGAGAAGGGAAAAGAAATCCCTCCAAATGGTACCAGCTTTGACTCATTACCAGAATATTCCAACAAGAACTTTGCAATTACGGCAGCAACTGCAGATGTGGCTCCATCTTATAGAGTATTTTGTAAGGCAAAACCACAAGGAAAAGCAGAAAAGGTAGATGCAAAGCTGAAAGAGGATACTCGGATAACAGATAGGCCAGCTAGTCACCCCAAGGTGAATACAGCAGAACTCTGGAACACAGTTGCCCCTTCATATCCTCAAGCATACTGACCTCAAAACAACATTTTACAGCCTTATCAAAATCTCTTTTTGGAATATCAAATACCAGAAAAGTCCTGAAGTTAAACATTTTCATTATCGTATGAATCAAATACATTTCATAAGCACAATAAATAGAAAACAATTGCAGGAAATTTTAAATTTTAAATTTGTACAACATAACAAAGGTCTGTGAGGAGAATCATCTCTCTGACTTGTCTCTGAAATTCTTTCACCCAACTTAAATGCCTTTACTTCCATCCTAGACAGCAAACATGCTAAATCAACTTTTTGCAAAAACTCTTCTTAGGCAGCTCAGAAGTAGCGACAGGAAGGGTCTAATGAGACCCTGCTCCCAGGTTTCCTAAGCCATTCAATTTTGATAGTCTAATTTGCATCCAGTTTGTCATGACAGTCATTCTCAGCCTGCCAGCTGAGCTGGCATATTTTTAGTGTGTAGTTACCTGCTTGATCACCAAAGGAAAAGAAAAAAAAATCCTATAAAATAGGCAAAGGTTGGCTATCACATGTATCAAACTTCGTGGCAAAACTCTGAATATTCAGCAGTTAACTGACTTTGATTCTTACAATGTCTTTCAGAGGCTGCTAGTATTAGAGTGTCAGAACCCAATATGTCCCTCCAGATGCCCTGGATGGCTCAAAGCCCTGGCAGGGGCTTGGAGACCCTGACAGGAAGCCAAAGACACCTGGGAATTCGATCTCAACCCATGGAGCAAATTACCAACTTTATATGAAAAATTACAAGTCACAAAAGTTTAAGTAGCCTGACAGTAGATGTCACAGGGTGAAAGGTGGAATTTTGAAGAATTTCACTATGGGGGTCTACGGGACAAGCTGGAGGAATCTGGCCGTTGTCCTGTTCTTCTTCCTTCTTCTTCCTAGCCTCCATCTTCTTGGTGATGGTGGCATTTTGGGATTGGTTTTGACCAGAAAGTCACAGTCTAACATAGGTGATAGGTATTGGAACATAACTGTAAATATCAAATACATAGTTTATAGTATAAAAGACCCAGCCCCATGGGAGGGCAGTGTGCCTCAGACTGACCTGCAGAACAGACTTTGGCAGGCCAGACAGAAAACGTTTTAGATAAGAAATAACAAACAACCTTGAGAATGACAGCCAAAGAGTTCTGACTCCTTCTTCGACAGCTGGGTTGGGGAAAAGAGACTTTTAATACATCTCAGGATCAACTCAACCAGAGGAGATCCCAAGATTAGGGAAGATCTTAAAGACAAATACAGATCTCAACACAGAGAAAACCACTGTGTGAACAATTTCAATGTATCCAGATACATCTCATAGTGCACTTCTGCACGAGACAAAAAGAATGGTGAATTATTTAGCTGAAATCTATTGATGATATTTGATGACCACTGAAAATTTCCATCCAGTCTCCACACATATTATATTACCCTTTAATCATATTCATTGTCAAGGGGAAGTTGAAAATAAAACTTAATGTAAAATAACCTGATCCCATCCTTTCAGGAAAATAGGTACCTGTTTTGAGTTTGCCAAACTAACTGTAGAAAGATCTTCTCTGCCTTTTCTAAGTATAATAACCACATGTAAAATTTCTCTCTGGAACTCTCATCTATACATTATAAGGTACTCACAGTGTATCACAGTGAGTATCACAGTGGCTTGGAACAGAAAAAAAAAAATCAGTGAACCTTTTACAAGCAAAGAAGCACTAATATGGCCAAGCTGTAAATCAGGAAATGAAGCAAAGAAATATAAAATCACTGGTCCTTAGGCAGCTGAAGAAGTAACAACACACAAAGGATCTACATCCAGCTCCTTCAAGCATAAGACTATCAGTCTGGCTTCTAACTCCCTCAGCCTTCTCTTTTCCTTGAAGCATCTGACAGAAAAGTGCTGATCCTTGTTAAGTGATTTGCTGTTCTCCTCATGCCTGACATCTGCATAGAAAACTTAAATAAGGACAACTCAGCTCACAGAGTCCACATAAATGGCCAGCAGCTGCCAGAGGTTCCCAGCAAGTACCAAAGAGGAACAGATTTATAGCAATGCAGGACAATGGCAAGTCTCTATATTGTGTTAGGAGTTTCCTAATCAGCTGTTACCTGCACCCAAGTGCTGTGCTCTGCAGTACCATACTACTGCATTTTACCTAGCTGCATTTTTCCTTCATGCAAGCATACCTGGGAGCATCTTTTGCCCAGTATTCAAAAATACTATAACACTTTGAGAATCCTTTGTAGAAGAACATTTGTAATTAACATCATACTTAATAGCACACTATTAAGGGTGCACTTTCTTAAGGGTGCAAGGTGTTATACTTACTTAGTGCACATTATTAAAGTTGTAGCAAAATTCTAGATGGATTAAAGATCAGGATAACTTTTCCCTCACTCTGTATTTACTTGGTGCAGTAGGCATTCTGGTTAAATTATCCTTTATGGTGTTTTTGAGTCTGACAAGAATATGAGCTTTTGCTTACATGTGTGTAGGAATTATGTTTATGATAAGTGTTTCCTTTCCTCACAAAATTGGAAACTAATTGGAAACTAAAATTGAACTAATACTCATTAGAAGGTAATAAGAAAAAATAGCACAAAATATTTTAGTATGCTAGTTTAATACACAGCTGCATATATGCTGCAAGCTTTGTCCCTGAAAGGTCCTTTTTTTCAAGTTCCAAATTCTTTGAAATAGAAAAGTACAGTTCCACAACAGCAGTAATATTCACTTTGTTTATTGCAAGACCATGATTTTTGTGTGCCATCCTGTCAACATGGAGCCTGTTGAAAAAAATACAACACAGCAGACCTTGATGGAAGCTCAGAAAGTGTTTTATCAGGGTAAAATGAGCAAATGTACCACTATCCCTGACTACATTTTTTATTATTATTAAATTGTGATTAATACCCCATCTTTTTGAAGGCAATGAATTTTCCTAAGACATTCTATGTTATATAAATTATGGTTCATCAGGGAACCCCTAGCTAATGGAAAGATGAAAAAAAAAGGGCAAAATAGATTTATTTTATAGTAACAGACACGCACACACACACACCAGTTTCATGATCCGTTTTTATTTTCCTGAGCACTTGACTAGCATCACAATAAAAAGAAAGTAAAAGTGATAGGAACCTGAGGCTTTTATTTTGAGGGAAAAATCACACCCCTAATTTTTACAAAAGAGGTGCTATTTATAGTCTTTTCTTCCTTTATTATTTTATAAATCAGTTATATTTTATAACTGACGCTTGGGTTAAAATTTTTGGTGCAGAGCTGAAACAGGCATACTGATCAGAAACAAGAGAGCTTTGACTAGGCATAGCCATCACTGTGGTTTTGGTGCATTATCAAGGAGAAACAAGCTATGCATGCCATCTGCTGGAGAAGGGCTTGCCAGGCTAAGCATCAATGATACCTCACAACAGCTTTGTGCTGGGTAACAAATATATGAGGCTGCATATCACAGCAATTTTTCCCAACAGCTCTGCCAGCAGAAGCAAGAGTCAATGATTATTTTAAGGGAATTGGTCCATTGTATCAACCAATTCTTTTTCAGTGTATCAACCAATTCTTTTTCAGTGTTTTTCTTCAAATTCAGTATTATGCAATGAAATTTCAACATCTCTGCTTTTGTGCAACGGGAGTGGACAGGGTAAGTAATAAGAAGGGAAAAGAAAATGCAACAAAATATATTCTTTTGATTGTGGTTGGGAAATGAAGATATGAACAACTCCTCTGTTCAATTCCGTTGACATAGGTCTGTCATCATACTGAGGTGAGAGCCCTGAGGAGAACAAGCCTCTCTGCAGCAACTGTATTAGAGCTGGTCCAGGATGCAATGAGTTCAGTACTCTGTGAAAGCCACTTTAGGACTTGCTGCTTTATGACTGGAATGAAGGACACCATGCTGAAAATTTCCAGGAGTTATGAATTAGTTTTATCTATTCAGCCAGAGCTCTTTCAAATTAGTAGAGAAATCAGGTTTTTGCAGAGAAAGACAAATACAAATATGTTATAGGATTGGACAAACAGCCCTGTAAGATATTGACTACAGAGAATAAGTGTCTGCTATGTAAGTTGCTTAACTGATTTCAGCTATCTAGTTAGTATTTTAAAAGAAATCCTACTCTACCAAAAATTCTCTCACTGAAATCAGCAAGAATTTTTTGGACCTGACTGTAAGTCATATAGCATTGTTTGACTAGCCTGAAAGGTATTGTTAAGAATTCTTACTGGATAAATGACTTTATTAATTTCATCTTTATAAAGATACTCTGCTGTCTCAAAGAATGAGGACAAAGGACTCAGCAGTGAGTCTTCATGGCTTATCACAGCTAATGCAGGAATTTGATGTCCCTTACTGCCTTGGTGATAGAACTGTAGATTTGGACATGGATCCATTCTCTACCAGTAAATTCATATTCATTCAGTGAGAGGAAAGAGACAAAAATCCAGGCACTTTGCTGAATTAAGAAAGATTCAGGCTTACATCTCATCTCTGAACTTGACAGGCTTGGGCCCTAGTGCTTCTTCCGTTTTCAACCCAGAGCAGCTCCCTCTTCCTTTTCTGCATGTCATATCTCCCCACCCAATTACCTCGAGCTCCCCTCACCCTAAATCCAGCCTGGATCATACAAATCTTTCCAGCTAACTAATATGATTCAGCAAAAAGTCATTGAAATAGTCCTCTTTTCCTTCATATAACTACAGCCAAAAGGCTAACTAGCCTGAAGTAGCTAAGCCTTGGAGATTTCAGCACTGGTCCTATTCAGGGATTTGAAAACAGGAACATAAAGGGTTCTCTCGATCTGGGCACACAGTGAGATATGAGAGGAAGGAGTGATCAGTACATTTCAGCTTTTTTCTGAAGAGCAGCAGAGTCTGAATCTCGTCCTGATTTGCTGTGGTGATTGCTTCCCCAGCAGGAGGTCTCAAGAGCTGTACAAGATACAATGAAGCTCCCCGACAGAGGTAAAGTCAGCCTCCCTTGAATTAAAAGTGGGAAAATAGTGGGTTATAACAGCTCTAGCAATAATGGGGGAAAAAAAAAAAAAAACCCACAAAGCTCCAAAGGACCAAGAAGACAAGAAGACATATGAAAAATGAGAGGAAAGGTGAGATTATCTGTTTTGGGGATATCAAGCAGTATATTAATCTTAGCTAAGCTAAGTCAGCACAGACAACTTCTTCAGCCTACAAATTAGCCTCAGGTTTGGTCTGATGATTGATGCAGCTCTGCTGCTATCCCAATCAACTATCCAACATCTGCCTCTCATCTCCCATTTAGGTTAGTTTGAGTTTTCTGGTACAAATACTGTTATGCAGCAAGACATCTTAAAATTAATCTATGCAAGCATAAAAGTAGCTTATTTAAGGTTTTTTCAGACATACAGATTCACTGAAAGAAACTAGTCATGTTTCTTTACATATTTAAGGGAGCTACAAACAGAGAAGCTGCCTTAGGCTGATAGCAGATCAGAGCTAGGTCATGCAGAGGTAGATTTCATTTATTGTAAGAAGACACACCGACCTTTGAATTTTAGAGCATATGTATTTTACCTAAGAAAAAGGATGATACAAGTGTTCCAAATCCTGTACTTGAAGGAATCATTTACTTCCTATTGGACAACCATTTGGATTAAAGGCAAAGTTATTTGCTTATGCTGTGACAAAAAAAAAAAAAAAAAAAAAAAAAAAAAAAAAAAAAAAATCAATCTTCATATGTAATTTAGTCATTATACAGAAATAAAAATATATTCTGTACACAATTTATATATGATTGTCATTGTAGTAGAGGCAAAGAGCTCTGTGAGGTCTTCTCCTTTTATTATCAAAAATTGCATTAAGAATTTTTAAAATCAGATGAGATCAAGCGCGCACTATGTAATAATATGATTCATTTAGAGCAGTTCTTGTTACAAGAGTCCACATTTTTTATTTCCTCTACAGCTGAGTGAAAGAGAGACTTATTTTTTATCTTATTTTTTTATCTTATTATTTATTTATCTTATTATTTATTTATCTTATTAAATAAATTTTATAATATTTATCTTATTAAATAAATTTTATAAATTTATCTTATTATTTATTTATCTTATTAAAGGATAACTTCAAAATATTTTTATGAGCAATTTTTTTTCTTCTGCTTTACAGACTGCATCCTTTTTGACTTAGAAATACAGAAAAGACTTTCAAAATTTTACAGAGCTTTGTGACAACAAATGTGAGGAGACCCTTTATATCTTCTTACTGCACATATGATTAAATGGTCAGCATTCTCCACCAGCCACTACTTCTTTACTGATCTATAGTTTGTACAAGAAGTCACAAAGTGTCCAATTAACTACCATGACATTTTGAATCAATATATATATTTGTGCACAAATACTCATGCTTCAATTTTTGTGCCAGCTTATTTTGCTATTGCTGTTTAATGATTACGGCTCTCAGTTTAGATCTTTTTATTCCCTCCCCTATAAAAGACACAAGTAAATTTAAAGTGTAAATTTTTATTTTTCTGTCACTACCTTAACTTACTCCTTTCCCACTGAGATATTTCTGTCAGCATGCCATGAACTCTTATCAGAGGATTGGCACAAGGTTTGACTGTAAAACTTTGCAATGAGATGTGGCTGGATTACAGCCTATGAGAAACCAAGGTATCTAAAAAGTCCAAACAGCAGAGGCGAGAGCAGAATATAAGTCTGAATTTACATGTGCTTACCTGAGGATGTTGCTGCTAATGGTGCAGCTTTTTGGTGGTTTTTTGGCCAGTCATGTTTTTTCTAAATGCATGCAAGTCATTAAAAGTACCCAAATGTAAGGCAAAAGTATGCCTTCAAATCAATATGAGCATTTACTTATTAATTTCAATGTAAATAATATTAAAATAAGATTCTTCATGCAGCAAGTTAGGTATCCTAACACCATAATCCAAGGGCATCTAGTAGAAAGGAAATTATGGGCAGCCAGACTATGTTAAATACAGCTTCACTTCTTGTCCAAGTAACTCTTATTATTCTCTCCTCCCTGTCATTGTAGCATCTTTTGTTCTCTTTATAAACCTCTTACAAACTGAAAGTCTTTAAGAGTATATTAAGTTCTTTAAAAGATTACAAATGTTTTTAACGTATTTCAAATTAATCCTTGTTTGTAAAAGAAAAAAAGTCTTTAAAAGCAGGGAAAAAAAAAAAAACTTGACTGAAGCATTTAACAGAGATAATAACACAATTTTTTATTTGTGGAATCATTTTAACACAGAAGCAGCATAATTGAGACTGTGAGGAGTGTAAGTAAGTATGTAAAAACTGTAACAGTTAATCTCCTGACTAATACAAATGAGAAAAAGCCAGGTGAAGTCAGAAAAGCCACTTCCACCAAGTCTCCCGTGCTAGCCGCTAATATGAAAGTCTCTGTGAGCTAATCATCATTAAAATAGTTGATACAAGAGTCCCTAGAATACAGTAGCATCTGATCTTGAATGAAATGTTGCAAAATGTTGCTGGAGGAACAAGAAACAACTGGGGTTTTGTTTGTGTGTTGCCTTGCGTGACAGCTAACATTCGCTCCCAAATGCATCATTAGCTGAAGTTCGCTAATGGCAAAAAGACATCTTCATTTTAAGAGCAGCAGCAATTGTTAAAATGGTAAGATGAAGGCTTGGTCTTACTTGTATATATTAGGTTATACTTGTCCCTGACTGTGGAAGACAAGTGGGAGGGGTACTGCAGAGAGATCTCATCAAATGATGATTGCTCTGAGAGACACTTATGGTCTTCCAGAGTGATACACATTTAGCCCTTGAAAGACAGAATACTTTCCAACACCACTTTGCAACCACAGTACCACACTCCCACAGCTAAATCAGAGGCCAGCTGATTAAGATGTTTATTGACTAATGAGAAAACCATTAGGAAATTGGTAGAGAAGTAAAAGAATAAATTATCTTGGCAATATAACAATTATATAACAATGTAGCCTATTATGCTTGACTATAAAGCTATTAATTACAGCTTTTAGATCTAATGAATCACATACCTGAGCACTACTCAATCCCAGTTCTGTTAGTATAGAAACACAAATCTATTTCCCTCTGCAACTCAGGACAGCATGTCTGTGGAGCAGGACGACCCTTCAGCATTGTGATGAGCCAAGGCATGCAAGCCAGTATTGCTGCTGTCTGTTGGCATCCACACTCCTGCTGAGCAAAGATCCATTTCTTATTCTTTTTTCCCCATGTATAGTTTTAAAACTTATTCCCTATTCTTTTTGAGTTCAAACTCACATTTTTGCCATACTTCCATATTTGGTTTTCCTCCAAGTTCTTCCCAACAGCATACTCCTATCTGTCCTTCCTTTTTTTCTACAGATTTGCTACAGTACCAAAAGCTGTTATTACTAGCATCTTTTCCCAGACAATGTTGGCCTCATGGAGAGGATTACTTCAGTATGAGTGTATTTGTGCTCAAAGTTCTCCCATCATTGTCCATCCCAGACCAACCAAATTTTGTTTGTCTTGTTGAGTTATTGAACAAACATTTTAGCTTTAGTTTTAGCCCTGCCTAGTTACATCTTAGAATGAGCAAGTTCTCATCATACACACCAAGTGTTTACATATCAGAGCAGCAGAGTTACTTGGTTTTCCCACTTCTGCCTTGGGCACACTTCTGTGCTGGTCCTTGGGAGGACCTTCTGCTGTAACCCCCAGCCTTTAAAAGCAAAAATCTTAGCATATTTCAGTCACTGCTAGCAAGAAAAAAGATCACCATGGAAAAAGCCATGCACCTAACTCACATCTTAATTGTCATCTTCTTCAAGGCAAACTCAGGGCTTTCCAGGGTGTGAAAGTGATCTTGAAAGACTGAAGATATTGTTTTCACTTTGAAGCCTGTTCACACGACAGGACTTTTCTCTCAGATCAGTCTTTCTTCCACTATGTATTCTAATTTTTACCTGGACCAGTAGCTCACCAGTGAATTCTTTATAGGATTCTTTTACTGTAAAGTTGGATGGTCAAATTTTGCTTTGGTTGGTTGAGGCTTTTATTTTCTGTTGAACTTATATTTCTTAAGTATGCAAGCTTCTTTTTTTAAGATTTTAAAGTGCTCATTTCCCTAAGCCATCAGTAAATAACACTGCATTTCTCCATGGTCTGGTTTGCACAGATTGAGTTTTGTAGTTTGAAACTCCCTTATGCCTAAACAATCCCAAATTTCACTTAACAGGCTATTAAAATTATCATATAATTGTATGGAAGGGAACAACTTTTTTTTTTTTTTTACTTTTTTTTTTTTTTTTTTAAAACAAACAAACATCATTTGGAACTGTTTTTCTTTAAATTCAAGAGAACCTCTAGGTGGACAGAACAAAACAGTATAATTAAAGCAGTCTCTTTTCTTGTGCAAACTTGGTTTAGGGCTGGAACAAATATTCATCTTGGAAATATGCATCATGTATTAGATATTCTAACACACAGCACTTCTTTTGTCCTAAGTAATTGCACCACACATGTGATCTCTGGCAAATTTCTGGTTTGTGTGTTTTTTCAACTCTGCTACAGAAGCAAGATATCCCACGGGTTTTGTATTATCAAAATAAGTTGTCTGCCCTTCTCCCTAAAATCCTGAATAATACGGAAGGAATTCATCTTGCTCTTCCAGAGAAGAGTTTTGTGGTCATACTGTGAAGTGTACATTATCTCCATCCCACTGTCCACCTTTGCTCAGGCACGGGATGTTTCTGATGGTGCTGACTGCAACTAAACAAGAGGATGAAGGTTTCCCAGAGCCCAAATCCAGAAGCATGCATCACCTGTGTCCAAGATATGAGGTGGAAGCACTTCAGTTTTGTATACCACTAGTTTCTATGCAACAGATACAGAGGCTGCCTGGGAGCCTGTACATGCTTTAGCAAGTCTTCGGTCTGAATCACTGGCAAAACTGAACTTGAAGGCACATACAGTAAAAAGTTAGTACAAACTCTGAGTTTCTGGTTCTTGTATATCAATTAGAATCAAGTCAGCATGACAGGTCAGCCAGTGGTTTGAGATCAATCTAGCTAAATTACCCATCACTTCTCCCAAGGCTACTTCTCCCAAGATACAGAAGGTTTTCCAGTTCATCCAGACTCTGTTAGAAAATTATTTAGGAAAATTCACCTTCTGAGGAAAATCAAAATCATTAGGTGAGACAGTAGAAATAGAAAGTGTTCACACAGAATTCTTCTGCCAGCATTGTCTTTGTGAGAAGATCATAGCTTCTTCAGTAGATTTATTGCGGGTTTGAGTTGGGTCTCAATGATCACTTTACTCTGGGGCCTGGGATGTCCCTAATTTTCCTGGCTGAGACCTCCATGGCCTTTAATCCTCTTCTAATCTCCAATAACCTGTGATCACCAGAAATTCCCCTTGTCTGGATGGGTTCAATTTGTTTCCTCTTGGGGGCAAGGTGTCCTTGGTAGGAAGGGAATGAATTGAAAAGAGTTCCTCTTTATTCAGTTGCGTATACTAACTAAGTTCCAAAGCAGTCAAGAAGCAGACTTGACATAGCACTGCTCAGACAGGAACCCATTTCAGGAATATTAATCTTCATGTGTGCATTGCACTCTGTCATTTCCAAGAGGACTTCCTGTACAATCCAAAAATAAAAACCATGGTGAAGATTAGGTTCAGAGTGAAAAAAAAACACAGGTAAAATCAGTTATTTAATTTATGGAGACCTCTACATTAACCCAGCAATTTCAGTGATTTGCCCTTCATAAATATGCGTGTGTTCCACAAGGAATTCTTCCATCATCCAGGGACAGTGCTGTAACGCAGCCTAATCTGCAGTAACAATTCTCTTTTCCTAGCCAGTTCAGAATAACAAGGTCACAGAATGACTAAGGAAACAAAAAGTTTGTTTCCTGGTGTAACAATTCCATGAAGTACAAGAAAAAGACTTCATAAAGATGTACCTTCTTTTATGTACTCTGGAGGCATAATCCACTTCTAATTATCCCAAAATTTAAGCTTACTCAAAGCCAGAGATTAGGAAAAAATAAATATTTAGCTTCTGGCCTAATGCAATTAAGATATGAAAGCCACACAGGTGCAAAATCAATAGAAGAAAACCTATTTCACAGATTTATTAGAGTTAAGTCACCATCCCTGGAGGTATTTAAAATACATGCAAATATGGCACTTAGGAACATGCTTCAGTGGTGGACTTGGCAGTGTTCCAGTAAGGATTTTTTGAGGAATACATCTGGTGCAGGTAACTTGGTCTGTAAGCTGTAGCAACCACTGGGTGCAAGTCTGAGACAAGAGGACATGAACCACCAGCCCTTTCCATAGCAAGGGGCATGAAGACCAATGTCACTGGCCAGGGATTGGACAGACATGGCAGGAGCTGAAGACTCAGGATGAAGAGGAAGACTTGAGCTTGCTTAAACTGTGAGGGTATAAAAGCACAAGGATTTTTTATTGGGGGTCCCTCCTTGGAGGAACCAGCCCGAGCTGTTTCTGTGCTATTACACCCCGAATATATTTCTTTACAGAACAAGATAACCAAGACTCTTCAAAGGGAAACCTGGTGTCAAACCAGTAAGGAAACCTTGTCTGACCATGATAGCATGGGGGGTGTAGGCAGTCAAGCAGGGACCCTTTGGCTCACTTGAGCTGCCCACTGCAAAGTGGCTTTGGTCCCAGCAGCTAAAATCTTTGGTAGTGGAACTGAGACTGCCAAGTGTCTCCAGGATGGCCAGAATGCAATTTCTTTAACAAACTGAGCTCAATTATCTTAATGGCCTTTTCCAACCTAAACTATTCCATTATTCTATTATTCTAGATACTGTGAAGTCTTCCAGATAAGGGGCAGGAAGAGCCTGACTCACGTCTTAAAAGCAGGAATAGAGAAGTGGGCTATCCCTCTTGCAAACATTGCAGTGAAAGGGAATTTGCTAAGCTTTTCTCAGACTTGCCGCCAGGAAACGTTATTCTCCAAAAAGCAATTAATTTAGAATTTTAGAGTTTATGAGGTTTAGTTTTTGGGGGCTGGAGGTCATTGTTGTTTTATTGTTTGGGGTTTTTTTCCCCAGACTTAAGAATATACATATGACTGAGAAGAAAAGAAGACAAATGGATAATACCAGGAATTCTGTACACAGGAATACCTATATTTCCTCTGTCTTTGGAGAAGCTACCTGAGTCCACAGCAGCTACAAAGAGCACATTTTCAACTTTCTTGTGCTCTTATTTATGCTCTGAATTTTATTCATTTATTGGTCCCCACTGTGGAAGTGAGGAACAGATATGAAGGGACAGTATAGCCTCAGGGCACCATGGAGAACTACAGACAGATGGGGACATAACTTCTCAAGTTTTACCCTAACACCTGCTCAACTTTCCAGCAGAGATAGAATAATTGGCCAGTCAGGAATTCAAGAGAACTGACATTACAATGAACAAAAAGCCAGCACTGTTCTTCCATCCCTAAAGCTGCCTAC
Organism: Onychostruthus taczanowskii; assembly: GCF_017590055.1. Taxonomy (NCBI): domain Eukaryota; kingdom Metazoa; phylum Chordata; class Aves; order Passeriformes; family Passeridae; genus Onychostruthus; species Onychostruthus taczanowskii. The sequence goes on from NW_024499474.1 coordinate 266,926, forward strand.
AAAATATTATTCTTATTAAAATATTTTCTGTACCCATCCTAACACATTGCAGCTGACATGAAAAGAAAGTGATCTCAGATAACACAAAGACAAAATACTGCAATCACCAGCTGTAATAGCACCTGTAATGGCACCATTTTGAAGAAGAACAATTGCATAGAAAGACATTGTATTTCCCTCTAATGTTGGCTTTCCTCTTCAGACAATATATACCTTCTGCATGTTAAGTATGAATAGAGGAGCTATTGAGAAACATAAGGGTAGGTGACATGAATTGTTAATATCCAATTTTGTTCATCTGCCAGGAAAAACTAATCTCTAAAAGTTTGAGAGAAAACCCTGGGTGCTAGTAATGGCTTTTCCAGCACATACTTTTGGGATTTATTCCTTTGCTTTTTTATTAAGTCTGTAAAAGAGAAAGAATAGGGTTCTTTACATACTTATTAAGTTTTTTCAACAACAGTGTAATTTCCAGAGGGAGGCTAAGCTGATTATAGACAAATATATTTAGTTACTACCAATCCAAGCTAAACAAGCAAAGGGGCAAATGGCAGAAACTGATGCACAGAAGTTCCTCCTGAATATGACGAAGAATTTCTTAACTGTGCAGGTGAGCAGGAAGTGGGACAGGTGACCCAGAGCAATTTTGGAGTCTCCATCACTGGAAATATTCAAGAACCATCTGCATGCAATCCTGCTCTGTGTGCCCTACTAGCAGGGAGTTTGTACCAGATGACCTACTGCGGTCCCTTCCAACCTCACCATTCCATCTTGCTGTGACAGTGTTCCCCAATGCCACAGAAAACACTTTAATTGCACTCTTTTACTAGATGTAACACCCCAGTTGTAGAATGGCTTCTCAGTCAGAAAAAAATTCCAGTGTTTTCTAAGAGTTTTAAGGCACACGTTGTAAATAGAAATTTTGAAATAAAAAAAGTTACAAAGGCAGACAATAATATAAAAGTTTAAGGAAAAGCATTTGTGTTCCTATTAGAGTTAATGATCAAAACAGGATTGAATTCACAGGTGTGGCATAAAAAGAGAGCTCATCTTCTGAAAGAGCAGATGGTGCACTAGAAATGTGGCCATACTCTGATACAAAATAAAAAAGTAGCTGGGTGGATCTAGTCTAGTGGACCCAAATATTCTGATCTCTTTAAGCTTTTTACTTGCTTTTCTTCTGGGAAAAAATACAAAGTCGTGGACTGGATGATACTTAAATTTTCAAATCCTCTCTAGTGCAATTGTTTTGGAAACAACAAAACTTTCCTTAGGGAAAAAAAAAAATGAAGGTTATTTAAGCAATAATTTAATACAAAATACAAAGTACAGACTTTGACTAAAATATCTGTGAGGACAAAATTTATGAGAAAAAGTGAGCCATTTTGTTTCTACATGAGATGAATCAAGAGAAAGCAAGAGAAGGGAATAGGACCTTCATGTTCTTTGCTAAAGGACAGAACTCCAGTCTCTTCCAGTCTCTTAAACTTTAAATCTCCTTGGTTAAATATCAACAAAGCTTCAGTAAGTGGAAAAAAAAATTCTTAGAAGGCTTTGGGGGGAAAGTGGGGAAAGTGTCTGTAGATGCAGATCTGGTTGTATGGAGTTCTAGCGTTCTACCTTCCACTATGAAAAGATAAAATTACAAAGCATAAACCCAGAAATTTCTCCTTTTCCATTCACTATGTACTTATCCTCCTGTCTAGTATTTCCTGATTTCCTCTGTCCCAATTTTCTGTCACTTCTTCTTCTCTGTTCACTACTTTTCCTTGTCAGTTTCAGAGAAGCAGGGAGAGTATAACTTTTTTTTGTGTTTCCCATGCTTTCTCCAGAAAAAAAAAAAAAAAACCTCTGATCTCTCAGTCCGCTCCTGGGCTAGATTCATCATTATGGGAGAGAGTAGAGAGGTGAAATTTTAGCATTGGCTTTGCAGCTCTTAACATAATCCATAAATAATGGATAGATTAATTAATATTGGGGAAAGATTCAGATAGTGCAGTGATAAATGTTTGCAGAAAATCTCATTCATTAGGATGCATTCCGAACCATTAATCCAACTTTGGAGAGCAAAGTCTGCCCTGAAAGACAAACAGGAAACAGAACACATTTCCACTAGAGTAAGACAAGGAGACAAAAAAAAAAGGTTAATTTTTTGTCCTTTAAGCTTGCCTCAAAAGAAATCAGGTCAAGCATTAAGAATTATTATATCATTCATTTATTTTTAATATATTTGGTACAAAAATAGTAACCTTATCACCTTCAGAATTGTGATGGTTAAAAAAATGGGGAGAAGTGTGCTTCCAGTAGAATATTTTGAGCAATTTGCAGTTAGCTGATAGTGTACCATTTTATTTGTTGGATAGAATGCTAATCAGATTCATTGTACTTAAGGTCTAAGGATAACATAATTCATTGCGGGGATGCATAAAATATATGAAATACAATTGAAAGATTTATTATGAAATCTTCTCAGCTGCTGATTTTACAGTGAAATTTCTGAAACATTTTAGGAATCTGGGGAGAAAGTTGTCACTTTTGAAATATATGGTCAAGATGCAACTACAAGGCAAAGATTAACCACCTATAGAAGCTATAAATCAGCACATGGATATATATTTCTGAAGAAAGAACAGTCTGGGCATAATTAATGATCTAGCTGGTAAAATGTCAAAAATTATTATGGGTCTAGATTTAGAATGTGTGAGCTTCATATTCTTCTGTATTCCTCTATGCTTCTTCTACATCCATTTTTTTAAGTATTAAAATGTCTATTACAGCTGATATAAGAGAAATTGTTATACAGTGATATAAACATATTTATTTGTGCTATTAGAGTGTTTATATGACTGGTTAATGAAGTGCAGCTTGTAAAAAAATTATGCTTAAGGATACAATTTTAAAACATCTACAGACAAATTTCTGAATAAACTCAACCTTACATTATAGAATTATAGCACACTCTCAATTTTATCTAAGGTGGCAAAAGTTATATGAGTTCAAAACCAGAGAAGGGTAATTTTGAGTGCTTTGTCGAGACAGATGAACTTTATCATAGCAAAATGGAAAGAGAACTGCTTAAACAGGTATACGGACTGTTCATTATATGGATAATGAACAGTCTCCTTTTTCATGGCTACCCTTGCAGTGATACATGAAAAGTTAGAGAAATAAGAATGTAATAACTCTGCCTGACTATGTATGACTTAGTGAAACAGAAATGCATTGTGATATGAGTTGTTACGGAAGGATTTATCTTGTATGGGCTTTCCTCACAAACCATAATTTACTATCAATATACAGTAGCTCACAGAGTACAGCCAAATAATTGTAAAATCCTTCTTAAAAAGGTGAGGATTTGGGAGTGTTAGTGGAAATGGTGATTCCAACTAATGTTTTCATTCTTTCCAAGGCAAAACCACAGAGAAAAAAGCATTCTTAGAGAAAAACTGCTTTCCAATTCTATGTAGTGACATTGATCTTTTTCAAAATAAACTGTGAAACAGCCTACTGCCAAAACTTTCTCTCTTTTCCTAAAAAGCAGATTTCTAACCACTGAAACACAAAAACCTGGGAGTGGGAAAAAGTCCCAGCTGACTACAGGATAAACATTTCGGGAATCATAGAAATCTGATAATGCAAATACAGGAGAAGGTCCCAACAAGTATCTGTCTGCACCCCATGCAAGGAAACTGAGGCTTTAGCCATTCTGCTGACTCATAGAGATGCATATTGGGTGTGTGTATCCTGCCAGCAGATTGATGACAAACACTTTTTCCTCCTCATGCCTTCCCAGTCCTTTCTCAAAATGTGAGCTTAAGAAAGTGCACAGGGTGGGGGGCAGAGGTGAAGAGGAAGAGCTGCACGGGAAAGTTGTGCTGCAGAAAGGTCCTACTGCACAATCTGACCTACCCTGCATCTGTGGTTGTGCCTAGCATTTCACTCTTTGGTTCATATTTGCCATACACAACTGAAACATATTAGATAATAGAAAGCAAAATTTCCCTGTTGTGGTGCACAAGTTTTAGGTGTTCTCTTGCATTGGGTGATTGCGAATTTGCACAGAATAGTTTTATATTGCACTGTATAGCTTATGTTCTATCATGCGGTTTGTTACCCCTTTCCCCCATCGCGTGGCCTTTCCCTCACCCACCCCAGTACCCACTGGTGGTCTCTCCCCTGGGTTACCCCTCCCCTCGCCACTCCTCACTGGTATCCCATTGCCTGTGGACCTCTCCCTCTGTCCCCAACTGTCATGGTTTGACCCGGAAGTGAGAGGAAAGATGAAGAAGGTTTGAGTAAGTGAAAGAATGCCAACAGATAGAGCACCTGAAATAGAGATGATTGGAGTGGCTTTGGGCCGGACTTTTCCTCTTACATAGCCACGGGTGAAGCCAGTTTCTTCCGTTAATGCAGAGACTGCTCCTTGGGGGAGGCGGCTGGCCAGGCGCCAGGAATGATAAGGCCGCGAGGAGAAGTCGAAGGAACAGAGACTGGGGGGAGGGTGTGGTGAACCCTCGGCCTTCAGCGAAGAATCTCCGTTCCTGAGCCCCAGGCCCCAGGGGAGTGAATATGGGGGGGACAGGAGTCCCAAATGGTGAGAGGCGGCCACGTCTTGGAACTGAGCAGAAAGCATTCTTAAAAAACCTACGGAGTAGTTTGGATCCATGGACAGTGGTGAGAGCACTGGACATGGAAGGAAGATGGTCACCATGGCAGATTTCTCTTCGAGCAGCTGCCGTGTGTGGCATGGAAGCACAGAAGTTCTACTGTGTTTCCGGAGGCAGCCTATGGTGCAAGAAGGAGGATTCTCTCTCTCCTGATGGACTGGGGGGGGCTTGTGTGAAAGGAGGGTATTGGATTGAGTATTAATATGTTAGAGGGGATTTGAATGTTAGAGGACTGGGGGGGAGGAGGAGGAGTGTTTCAAAAGTGTTCTATTGGGGATTGTTGTGTGTGTAGTTTTTTTCCCTTCCCTTTTGTGTCTGTGTAGATTAATAAAGTGTTGTCTTTTCCCTCCATTCCCAAGTTAGAGCCTGCTTTGTTCTGTTCCTGGGTCACATCTCACAGCAACCATTTTGAGAGATACACCTTTCATGGGGGCACTGGCACTGTGCCAGAGTCAATCCATGACACCAACCTAGGGTATAAAAGATCCCTGCCACCAGGGAATGCTCTATTTCTCCCATGGGTTTGTCCACTTGGTGGTTCTCTTGGAATAAAGAAGGTTTCCCACATGGAGAAGCACGCTTCTCAATCTTTTAACTTTGTTAATATCATGTGGGCAAGGGACGATAGCTAGCCAGAGTGGACCCCAACATCCTGGCAGATAACCCGATACTTCATTTCCCCACAAAGCCAACCATTTTTCTTCTGAAAAAGAGATCCCAGTGAAGGACAAGGGTTAAAAAACCCTTTCTAAGCATCATGGCTTTTGCTTTCTTCTTGCTTATTCTCTGTGTCACGCCTCTAGCAAGCCTTCATGGCTTGCCTTCATGGTTCACACTTTCTCTACATCTGAGGACGTACCAGGGAAATGTGAAGATTGAAATATCATCCCCACATCTGTCTTCTAAACTGAGTACTCCCCTTGATGGCACCACTTGGTGCCATCTCTCACAGCCACTGAAACCCCTGTTTTTAATGTTTTTCATCTGCTTGAATTTGTATTTTTCTATTACAAGCCTAAGTTTCAAGTTTTTGGTTGAGGGAAATCTTTTTGTTTGTTCTATTAGCAATGCTACTATTTTGCTTCAATATAAGCATGAAAACAGCCTTCCTGCCAGCTTCCATGCTTTAAGTGAGAAGATTTTGCTACACATGGGGGTGCAAAGGGAGATTTCTTGGCCATATTGCTGCTGGCTGTGAGAGATGGAGTGGGGGGAGGGGGGAAGTGTGATGCAGGAGATTATTCCTTCATTGTCCCTCTTTGCTCACAAATAACCCTTTCTGTGACAATGTCCAGTAATACTCTTACTGACTGGTTCAAGCTCCCAGAGCACTCATGTTTCTGCCAAATATGAAAAAATCTCCCCTTTCTTACTCGGCATTTTTATCCACATTGTAACAATAGGAAGTCTTTTTCTCTGTGACTCCTTTTTTTGGCTCCTTTTTTCCCTCATTGCTCAAGTCCATGGGCCCACCCAAGCACCAGGAGAAGAGAACAGCCCTTTGCATTATGCTGTTCTGGACTTTGTCTCAAAGGGTTTCAAGTTCAATGGGTCAGGCACTGCATGTCTTTTGTGGTATCACAGTCTGACATGCCAGACTGTCATATCCCAGGAATACCTCCTGGACATTGCTGCAAAGCAAATGCCCTCAAGAAATAGAACAAATTTTGCTTTCTCACACCTCTGCCTGGGTTCTTCTTAGTCAGGACAACACAGGTTTTGGTCCACTTAGAGACCACTGCCTGGTTTCATGATCTGTACAACATTTCTAGGACCTGAAGGCAGTGTTAATATATTTCATATATAAAATTTCTGATAAAACATAAATTCACTAGTTTAGAGTAAAAAAGTCTTTATACATGAAATAAATTAATTCATTAAAACAAAACAAACACAAAACCCTGACTAGTTTTACTGTAACCATGGAAACAATAATTAATAGTATTAATAATTTTTTTTTAATTTCAAAATGAAGACTGCTTTCTGAAGGATCTAGTACAAATTTGGGGCTAAAAATAATATATAAATAATTTGGTTCCCTGCATAGACTATACAAAAATTAAAGACTCTTAAGAATTAATTGATGGTACAGGTTTTCAGAAGGGTTTTAGCAAATATACTTTATAAGGTAGAAAATTAATACATTACGTGTGATACATTGCCTTTAATAGTGTTCAAGGTCTCAAAATAGCCGAATACCTGTACTAGAGCAGAGAGTTTTGGCTCAGATTTACCGCAGACTTAAGCAAAATCTTAAAATTTTATTTAAACGCTTCAGGAACTTACACTCCATTCTTTGCAAAACCAGCTCAGCTTTTGGCAGTTTGTATGTGACTGCCCACACTTACACAAATGGTCAGGTACATACTACTTGAAGCAGTGCTGCTCCTGAGCCTGATCCAGACTCAGACTACATCCCTCTTTTACACCAGAATGTGACCTGGCCAAGGACCATCATCTGCTGCCTGACACAATTTCATGGAAAAGCAAACTGGAATGCACAGGGAAGGCAAAAGACATAATATTTGCCATCAGGTTACAGCTCCAGGCAGCTGAAAACGAGATTTAATGACATATCATAAAATGTATCTGCCCCATTAAGTAAATCCAAAAGCATCTGTGGGTAGGCTCCTCAGTGGCAAGAGTCTAGACTGTAAAACTCATTTAAATATTTAAAAACTTTTGACAATGATATTCTAATTTAATTTTGAAAATAGTCCATTGCTACCCAACAATGTGCATATACCAAAAAACCAACTCACAGTAAAAGTCCTTTTCTTCTTTCACACTTTTTGATGCATGCTTGAAAAAAAGCTGGAAACCACTGTTATCTCCCCTTCATGCTAAGTGATCCACATTTCTACTTCAACTCTTTATTCTCAGAGTGTGTTTTGGAGAATTAATAATTCCGCTTCCTTAGTAATTTTTCTTAATTTATTTAGAATTGGCCAATGAATTTTAAAGCACTATCAGCCAGAGGTGTACATGTGTATGCATACTTTTGTGGATGTGTATGTTAAGGGACCACACAAGCTTAATTAATTTAGGAAAAAAGTCTAAACTTTTTTTAATAAACTGAAGATTTTAGGAACAGGCAGTTGGCTGTGCAATGTGAGGTTTTTCCATATGATATTTAATCATAAAAATTAATTTTAAATTTAAGTGAATTTTAAGTATTTGTGAAATGTTTATTTAAAAGGAGACAAATGGCCAGTTATTAGCTAGCAGTTGCATCCCTCCCTGCCTTTAGTCTGCAAAGTTCACTGTAAAGTGAGAGGTTAGATAGATCCCATTCCTTATTTTAGTTTTTCTTCCTCTTATGTTCTTGGCAGAGGAATAGAAATCAGCATATTTGGAGGAGCAGCTGCAAGATGCTGCTGTGGGAAATGTCTGCTTAATTTGTTGCTGCAAGCAGATTCCATTATTTGATTAAAAATAAAGTGGTTATTCTTCATTCCCATGATTGACTGTTCTCTGTAGACATCATTTTGGCCCAACTTGGTAAAGCAGAGAGGACGATGAAAGAATTCTCATAGTGGAAACAAGTGTGGGAAACATTTACAAACACTGCTCCTGTTTTGGCAGAGGGGTTGGGGGTGTTTGTTTGTTTGTTTGTTTGCATATATTATCTTAGCTTTTCCTGTGCCACAGTTAAGTCACTGAATCTGCTTGAACTTATATTCTTGAATCATAAAGCCTTATGGAAATGGCTGCAGGGGATGGAGCAGAAGATGGGTTGGGGTGGGGCTGGTGCTTTAATCTGGGCATTTCTCAGACAGAGCATCTTAGCAGTTGTGGGGATGATACCTTCATTTCTTAGTGATCAATCACACTGCAGGCAGCCAGCACCAAGTCAGAACTGATGATATTCCTTCATAGCGTATTGTTCTCTGCAGCAAAATAGAACTCATTTTTAAATTCTCCTCTTCTTTTCATCCATCAGAAGACAAAAATTGGAGCTCAGGAAGAAGTATAGCCCAAGTAATTTTTACAGCTAAGCAGACATCAATACTTATAGACCTACTCATGGTTTACAAACATTGCACAGTAGGGCATCTCAAACAGGATTGGCTAAGGATCAAAACAGGTTATAAGACATAATTATCCAGGAAAAACAATGTGTCTGGCAATATGGAATTACTCAAGACATTGATCATTTTGAACACCGAGAGGGTACATGGGTCAGCTTTGGAAATAGAGACAGAAACAAAGTCTCAGGAAGCAGCATGTATAAACAGCCTCCTCTTACCACATCACCTGCACTCGCTGGACAGTAATTCTGGCTACAAGTGCATGTCCATACACATGTCATTTTGTTGCATTGGCTTTGCAAACCTTTCTGCTCCAGCTCTCCCTCATCCTGGTAAAACTCACGCAGCCTTCACAAAAGTCAGCCCAGACGCTGGTGCTCAGCCTACACACGCAGGCAGAATAAAGAGTATAGACAAGAATGTGTCACATCAGCATTTATGCCACAGACCTACTGCTTTGAGAAAACCTCCCTTTGTAGTTCTGTTTATACAGTAACTAATGACAATAAATATGCAGTCTGATACCACAATAGTATACTACTAAACCCACATGAGTGAGGAAAATTGTGCCCAGCTCACCTTCTCCAGTCTTGTGGTTAACCAGAAGTATATGCACTGGTGGAACACTACACTGCACGTACTTCTGTGTCTCCTGTTTCTCCTACTCTTTTTGAGCTTTTAGACCTCAATTTGTCCTTGCATAGCAGCGTAAAACCCACAGATACTTTATTGTAGGACTCCTACAAGGCGGTGACTTCTTTGGACCCACTATCAGTCTTCCCATGCTTGGCAGCGTCTCTGGATAGTGAGATCTGAAGACTGACACCAAAAGTTATAGTGAGACTAGGCTTATTTTAAATGCCAGTAATCACTGAATGGATTGTAGTTTTATGTCTTTATGTCTCTTTTCTTTAAGGGTTGTAGCACTGATTGACTAATAGAAGATAGTCTATAATAGTAGAAGTAGCTATTGTAACGAAAGAAACAGCATATTTTATTAGAGCAGATGTTCTGTGAATGAGCAGGGAATATGAAGAGCAGTCATTTTTTTGATGTTGTTTAAAGGGCAAGAGTGATGCCAATCATAATTACCATCTGCTATAGTACATAAAGTATCCATATGGTCTTTAGATGGCCCCAAAATTGATTTGAACTGCCATACTGAAATTTCTCATTTGAGGACATGATAGCTTTATATACCCTTATTAGCTCCTGATTGACAAGAGTCTTCAGAGTAGTTAAGAAAAATGTTTCAAAATCATGGCTCAAGTAGTCACAGATTAAATTTGGAGCAGAACAACCTTTGTCATTCTTTCTTGGATCTTCTGCCGTGATAACATTTACCATCTGAAGCCTAAGCATGCCAGACAGCTGTTCAGAAACATAAACCAAATCTACAAATCCTCACTGCTATACTCTGCAAGGCTTGCAATGTTTCTCATTGTTCTAAAAATGTCATGTTACAGCCCACACTCCTCTAGGCATTGGCTCAGAAACCAACTCTGTAGTTAACCTTCTGTCCCTCAACTTCCAACTGAAAACTGTGTTCTTTCAGCTGAGTGCATTTCCAGCAATATTTCACATAGTTAAAAGAAAGACCTCTCACATTTATCCAACATGAAGAGCAAAAATTATTTCTAACCTTGCAAATCCATTGACCTCTTCATACTTTGCAACTAGATTGTACATGAGCTTTCGAGCAAAACTTTATGTTAACTGAGTTAACAAATGTTATCACAAATCCAAGAAAGAATTTTAAATTTGTCTATAATAGGATTCTAAAATACTGTCTTAACTCAGACTCCATCTTAAATTTAGGATTATTTTCACTTGCACAGAAAATAACAAAAGATATCAGCTATGGAGATACAGTGACCATCCATTCATTCACACATTTTTCCTACAGCAGTCCAAATAACAGACATCTGAAAAAGTGGTGCCATGCCCTATATAAAATAACAGTAGTTCAAATGACATTTTGTTGCAAAGCCCAGTCAGTTAGCAACAGGCTTATTCTACAAAGGAGTTTAGTTTATATTCCCCCTCCTTTTCTTTTTTTACCAGACTTATTTTCATTATCATGTGATTGTCTGCTTTTGGAACCCACCTGTGATTTCATTGGCAGCAAAACTTATGGAATGAGGTTAAGGCATTTCACATCACTGGATTTAAACATACCATCACAGATCAGGGTATCTCCTTGTTGTTGTGTTCATGATAATGTGTGAAAAGGAAAATTTCGAGTGGCAGGGGGGTTTTGTTATTGTAAGAGAGTTTTTTGTTGTTGTTGTTGTTTTTAATTTCTTCTTTTGAGGCTGAAAGAAATTTATGGTGTTTGGTCATTTCTGAGATACCTTAACTCATTCTCAAAGTTTTAAGTTTAATGGCCAGCATGCCATTAAAAAAGTATCTGGGTAGTGCTCCTCCAATTTTTAATGACATCTGAGAGATTCCATTAAGGTTTCCCTGGCACAGACACATTTCTTCAGGGTCTACTACTGAAATGCCCGGGGCGGGGGGGGCAGTGGGGGGAACAGTTTCCCGGGTTTCTTTCTTTTCCCTTAATCCTTTTTATGGGCTTATCACGATTCCCCTTACTTTTTTTTTCTTTTTTTTTCTTTTTTTTTTTTTTTTTTTTAGTTATTTCCCTCTTAGGCATAAGGATGGACATTTCATAGGGAAACAACTCTCTTTAAAACAGGGATAAAAGTCATGCCAATATCTTCTACAAATAGCAGCAGAGTTACCACACAACCTTCCACATTCTGCTGCAGTAGCAAAATGACACGACTCTTTTAACATGAACATGCAGAAAAAATGTTGTGCTAATAGAGATTGTGAGAGAGGAAATCTTACAAATATAACAGTATTATAAACACAATTACTCTCCTTCAGGAAAGGATGAGATAGAAAATTGTTCACAGGTTGTTAGTCACATTACATAATGCTAGAGGGCATTCAGCAGCAACAGTGGTCCAGTGATGAAGCTGGAAAAGAACTATTGCAGAGAGTGCGGTGGTGTTGTATGTATGCTATTTGTTGAAAGTAATAAAATCCTAAACAGAAAATGTCAAGATAACTGCTATTACAACTCTTGCAATGTGCAGCTCCTTTGTATGATCATTATATTTTGAAGGCCATTTACTTTTGTTTATTTTGCTTTACTAATCTGTGAGTAACAACCTATACATTTATGTGTGAGAAGTTTTACAGAATCCATTTCATTTTGTCTTAACATGTATGCCTGCTATTAGGATATTGCTCATTGCTAATTTTTCTGCAATATGGTTCACCAAAAGCTTAATTAAAATTATTTGCTTGGCTGGAATATTACATTGTTTTGTTCTTTATGCTAAATGCAGAGAATTTTATTTATAGCATAACTGTGACATAGAAGTTGTCTGTAAGAACTAAAAGGTAGTAAGAATACATTGATGATTTACATTAACATTCATTATCATTCTAAAAAGCAGCATAAAGGGAGTTATAGGGTTCATATAATTGCACTCTAATAATTTTAATTTACTGTAATTAAGATAATTTTTTTAAAATCCAATGAAAGAAAGCCATAACATCCTTTCTATAGCAGTAAAAGAACCATACTCTTGCATTTTTAAGCTGTTATTAACCCTGTTCTGGGTGAGCAGGACAAAGGCACAAAAGACACTCTGATATTAAACAAATCATTTCTATATTTGCATAGGTGTTTAGAGGAGTAATTTTTTAAATCCATTTGTGTCCCTGCATTTTGTCCTTCTTCAAAGGTCATCAGCAACACTAAAAGCAATGGTGTCAGAAACTGAATTGTTATGATGATGGCTTAAACATTGCTATGAAGGAGTTTTTTTCCATTATGCCAAAGCGAGCTCTATGAAGAAGCTGAAACCACCAAAGCCCACCCATCCTGAATACGGCTCCTGCAGGGAGCTTTGGTGAGTTAAGCCACCTAAGGGAACTCAAGGTAAGACAAAGGTGACACTATTGTCCAATAATCTCAGGTCTAGAAAGAAGTGAGCTAGACTGAGGGAGAATATATCCACAAGAAAGTCAAACCCAGCAGCTCTCCTGCAAATCATCTCTGGCTGGGTTTGTTTTGGGGAGGCCATAGTCCACAGGTCCATCTGCTGAGGCCAGGTTTGCGCACACTTCCCCCAGCCGAAATGGGGGAACGAGGAGGCTTTGGGTAATGTGGCGCAACATCTGGAGGGAACAGAGGGAGTGGACACAGACTGGCTCAGTTGTAAACATCCCCTCACCTCAGGAAGGTCACATCCACAGGACATTCACATGAGGACTAGCTGAAGAGATGTCATAATCCATAAAGAGCCTCCAGACTCATTCCTGAGGCCTTGCACCATGCAACTGCATGTGATGCAAAGTGATGTAACAGATACAGAGTTTTTGCAAGAGACAGTGTCAAACTTGCCCTACCCAGGGAAAGTACCTGGGCATTCCCACCCAGCCCAAATGTATATTAATCCATTGAACTCTCTGTTTGGTGGAACCCTTAAAACCAAGAAGACTAGATGGAGAGGATCAACAGGATGCTGTCAGGATCCACTGAGTGGTGATATTTTCTGCTTAATCTGTCTCTGTCACTCTTCTTCTCCCTCCCTCCCTCTCTCCCTCCCTCTCTCCCCTCTTTTTCTATTTCTTTCTCTTTCTGTCTCTCCCTCTCTCTCTTACTCACATTTACTGTTAAGTAAAATGCATACTATTGACTTTGGCATACAGTCTCATTTGCACCTCAATTCAGGCTGAGAAGTCCCTCTAAAAATTTTAACAATTGGATCTTAAAACAGAGGCAAAACCCTAGATGAGATCTCAAGGGCCCTAGCTGCATTTACAGTCACAAGCAAGTGACTGTAACCAAGCTGACTCTCCATTACTTTCAACAATTAGGAGACCATCCTGACCTCTTCTTCAGACTCTTGAGATCTATGAATACACCTGAACATTCATCAACAAGCCAACACCTGGGGCATATACCGATTTTCTCTTGCATGGTTTTCTATAGGAAAAACATGGCATTGAGCCATCTTTTACAAAAATGATGCAGCTCAATACCAGAATGACTCCTGCATTTAGCTGGAAACTAATCACTTAAAACAGAGGTATAGGCTCACAAAGTTATTGTTGATGCGTGTTCAAAAGTTTAGCTGCCAAATGTAGAGAGAGGAAGAAAAAGCTTCTCTTTTTTTTTTTTTTTTTTTTAATACATAAAGAACAATTAAATACATGGCTCTGATAGAACCATTTCACATTGACTGACAGCACTGTTCAAAGTGCAGGATGGGTGCTTGACCTTCTTGCCTCATATCAACAGCCCAGGAGTTAGAGTTAAGGTTGGAAAGGTCAGGAATCATCAGTTTCTTGTTTTGAGATGTGAAGGTGCACATGAGGAACTCAAGAAAGAGGACAGGAAAGGACGATGCCAGGATAACACCTTCATCACTCAAACCTGGATGCATCAAACCAGCTGCCTGAATTCTTTTGTCAAAAATAGCTCATGCATTTCTGAATACCCTTCAATCAAGTCCCTTCTGCTACTGTACAAAATCCTTGGCAATTTGCCCCTGCTCTTGGCTTAAATTATTTCCAGCCCATTTGTCTCAGATGTTACATAACAAGTATTATGAATTTCTATATGCTTCCAAAGTGCTATATGATCTTCAGTTGAAAACCACTAAATGCAAACTATCATTCAATATAGTAAAGAAAGTAATATGTGAAATAGGGCTGAAAAAAACTTTTGTAATATAAAACAGGATAAGGAAAAGAGAATGTAATTTTCTTGACAGGCCATGATTCCTTTTTAATGTATAATCACTGGTTTAGGCACAGAGTTCCCTTTTTATGAATGTCAAATAATGATTGGACATATAATTCTATTTCCTCTTTTTCAAGAGGAAAATATCTAAAAGAACAGGTCAGAAAGAGTCAGTAATTCAGGGTCTAAGCAGCTGAGTGGCAGGGAAAAAATCCACTGAATTTAGAAAGTTTCTCAGCACTTAAAAGTCCTTCTGAAAATATCAAGTCTGGCATGTTCCAAGACTTATATAATGATAAATTTTGCATTCTGTGACCAGGACACTTTAGGTTTCTAAATATTCGCTGTAATCATTATATGTACTGTACATAATATTGCACATATAAATGCCTAAACAAATTTTATACAATATTTTTTGTAATTTTATACAGTGTTTTATACCATTTTATACAATATTTTATACAATTTTATACAAATTTTAATACAATATTTCATACAATAGTAGTTTTTTTACAAATTTTATACAGTGTAGCACTGGGAAGTTGATTATATATTGGTAGGAAAGAAATCCAGATTTAGCTGGATAGAACTGGATAGAATTTAGCTGGTTGGCTACCGGGATCAACTGGTTCTCTAGGATTCAGGATACATCCGCAACAAGTAAAAGCCATCAGGTTGAAAGCAATATCAGGGAAATGTTTGTGCTTTGGTCAGGTGGATAAATCTCTTTAAGTGAAAACCTTTCATGTGTACAGATATTTTCTCCCATTTTACTTGTCTGTCCTGTTGACAATGTAAAACAACCCATATTAAGCACAGTGGGAATCCTTACTTTAAGAGGATCGTGAAGCACTGAAGCAACACAAATGAAGGAAAATTATAAAACAGGTTACCTATGTTTCACAGAAGCTTCCAGCTCGCTAAGAATGTGTATGTGCACCACAGCCTGGCATGCTTCATGCTGTCAGCATGCACCAAGATGCACCACGCAGGCCAGGAAAAGGCCCCCACAGAGTTGTGAGATGGCCTGGGCAGTGCCAGCCCTGCGCAGGTGGCTGGAACAGGTCTTCACCACACAGCACAAACTCCTAGCAGTGAGGCAGGTCCCTCATTCAATGCCTCTGTGGGTCAGACCCCCAGTAATTATCACAGCCAATGAGACCCTGGAAACCTGTTTCACAGCACCGAGGCTCATAAATCTCAGGTCCTGGATCTTTGGTAAATCTACTTTCCAATCACCTTCAGGTGTCAGGGAAGACAAAACAATTGATAAGAAGATAAAATACAGATCACTAATAAAAATAAGCATGTTAAGACTATTTAAATGAGTTCATACCTTAATGTAAGGCACATGCATATGTGGACTGATGTACCTTTCTTGAAGTAACAAGTAAATAGTCATTCAAGCCTAGGCAATTGTCATGGATTGACTCTGGCACAGTGCCAGTGCCCCCATGAGAGGTGTATTCCCCAAAATGGTTACGTTGCAGAAAATCTTCCTACAGACTCCTGCTGCAGACCACTGTAAGCTTATGAGAAATTACATAAACAGAATGCACACATGTCTGCAAAATCATTATTTGTTCTTTACAATTTAAATTTTTATTTTCAGAATTTCTAATTTCCATTAAAAACAGATTTTAGAAAGCCAAAAAAATTGTCTGCAGGTTTTCATTCTCTTTGAAGAAAAATCTATTTCATGTGTATACTCCTCCATTCATCAAAAAAGTTATTAAAAAATGTAATACAAAGGGTGGCATATCTAGTTCCTTATTCAAGTGGAATATCTCTTCTCCCAGTCTTTCTACCCACATGCATATGTTTTGTCAGCAACTACTTCAAGAGTATTGAACATGCACATTCCCACCCAAATCTGCCTGAAATAATAGCTACCAAGTTTTAAAAGACCCTCACATTCCTATTGAAAGAAAAGTCTTGGAGGCTGAGCAGGATGAAGTTCAAATAAAGGCATGCTCAAACTAACATATAAGGATGTCTTTGATAGGTACATCTCAAATCGAGGCTCAAAGTCACCTAAACACACACCTTGTTCCCAACTGCCAGCACGCAGTAGGTTTGGCATCAGTGGCTGTGTAGCTGACTTTCACCTCTCCAGCAATACCAATACTTTGGCTGTATTTTATAAACATTGACAAACTTAGCCCACTTGTGATCCCTTGCTCAACATGACATGGCTCCTGAATTATTTAAACCCATCTGCTGGGACAGAGGTTTTACTTGAATACTGTGCAGGTAGAAAAAATATGTCCACCATGTTTGATAGCTATCAGCAATACAGAAAAAGATTGCAAAAAAGAAAGAAAAAGTGAAATAATGAGGGGTCTGAATCTTTTCTCTGACAGGGTTTATGCCCTGTAATTACAGGAAAATGCTTTCTTTCTCTCTGCTATCTCCCCTTTTTAATACCAGGAAGCTAATATTTCACATGTGAAAGAAATGAAAAAGATTTAATTAAATAGCAACATATCTTGGGAGTAAATATACCCTGAGATACTGATATCTTATCTTTAGTCAGGCCAAATGGACTTTTGGTTGGGGAAATTGTTTGCAAACTGTAATCCATCAGACAGTGCTTATAGGGTTTAGCACCAGAGACCTGCATATAACAGCTCATCACAAAATAGCAAACACCACAAAGCATGCTTTGAAGAGTGAATGAGATACAAAAATAAGATGCAGCCTGCTGAGTCTGTGGCAATACATTTTAATAAGCTGAAGTCAATCTCCGTGTGATTGTTGAAATGCTTGGGAAAAGAACTTTTTTTTATTCATTCCAAATTATTTTTCTTCCTGTTTCTTGCATCTACTGAACTTAAGGTCTGAGATCTTGGGAAGAGAGGCAGAGACCGTTTCACTTCATGTTTCGCTTAGTTTAAAACCAAAAGGTTGGCTATTACTATTTTTAAGGAAACTAGAATGGATTCACCTTTTATGCTAGAATTAGAAGTCCCAAATACAGACTTTTATTGTTCTTTGAGACAGATTCTAGTAAGTAATACTTCATGAGGCACTACTACAAAGCAACTACCACAAACTTTAATTAATCTCATATACAGACAAGGTGATGAATGGAGGTGTTTACAAACATGCATGTGCTCAGAGAGGACAAGGAAACTGATTGTATGGCACCCTAATAGAAAGTCATTTGTGGTAAAAACTAATAATCCAAAAATCATCTCTGACCCTGATGAGGCCATGGTCAGAATTTCCATGCCCCAGGAGCCATGATAATGCTGCTAAACTCTGCATGAAACTCTGTGCAAACTAGTTGAAATATTTGACAAACTTCTTTTAAATGTATAAGATTGCTTTGGAGTATTTCCAATTGATATTAATTTTTTATGCTATTCTTGGGTTTCTTTGAGGTGAGAGTTTTGTTTGTCACAATGAAATTGTGTTTTATTTGTGGCAGATTTTTTTTTAAATATAATAAAATATATTGTTTCAATTTGCTGAAAAGTCAATGAAAAAATTTTGTATTGAAAACTATTTTTTAAAACACATGTTTATTAAGAATGGAATATAGAAATATCTGCACATTTCTAAATGCTAAGAGAAAAATATATGGCTTTGATACTAAAGGCTTAACAATGCATAATATACATGCTAAATATATTCTAATTTATACTGAGTTCTGTTGTAATTTGAAGCAATTTAAACCTTGATTATGGTACATTTATACAAATACATGGCATTTGAAAAGTTGTGGCTGTCAGGTGAAATTCCAGATAACTGGAAAAGGGAAAATATTTTATTCATCTTTAAAAAGCGTAGAAAGGAGGACTCCTGGAACAACTGGCCCGTGAGCATCACCTCTGTGCCTGGTAAGATCATGGAACAGATCCTGCTGGAAGCTGTGCTAAGGCACGTGGAGGACAGGGAGGTGATTTGGGACAGCCAGCATGGCTTTACCAAGGGCAAGTCCTGCCTGACCAACCTGCAGGCCTCCTGTGACGGAGTGACTCCACTTGTGGACAAGGGAAGGGCAGCAGATTTCAGGACCTTGACAAGGTCCTCCACAACACAGTTCTCTCTAAATTTATGTCTTGGTTTACAACAAAAAACAGATTAGAAACTCAAAAATCTGTTACTTCCCCTTAGTTTTAACCACTGCCCTTACCCCAATAAGGAGATGAGTCATTCCTCAGGAGCGAAGCTTTATCCCTCTGATTTTGTGGCTTCCTCTGGACTCACTCCAGCAGGTCCATATTCTTCCTGTGCTGGGCCCCCAGAGCTGGGTGCAGGGTTTCAGGTGAGCTCTCAGCAGAGCAGAGCAGAGGGGCAGAATCTCCTCTCCTGCCATGCTGGCCACATTCCACTGAAAAACTTGTGGAGGGAGGGTCAGACTTTGGGGATTGATATAGAGGAAATATGGAATATACAATTTTCTTTCTTTTTTTGGGTCACCTAGTGTACTTAGGACAATTGAATAGGGATTCATCTGCTGAGAAGACTGTCAGGTGAATAAGGAATTGGCTGCACTGTCACATCCAGAAGGTAGTGGCCAACAGACTGCTAGTTTTCTCCTCACCTGCAGGCAAAGCAGCGTGGGAGGGAGGCGATTCTGCCCCTCTGCTCTGCTCTGCTGAGAGACCACCTGGAACCCTGCACCCAGCTCTGGGGGCCCAGCACAGGGAGGACATGGAACTGCTGGAATGAATCCACTAGGGAGGTCACCAAGTCAATGAGAGGGTTGATGCACCCCTCCTATGAGGAACGACTGAGACAATTGGGATTGTTAAGTTTGTAGATAGGAAGGCTTCAGAGTGACCCAACTGTGGCCTTCCAGTACCTACAGGGAGCCATCAAGAAAGACAGCGAGGGACTTTTTACAAGGGTATGCAGTGATATGACAAGAAGGAATGGCTTCACACAAAGAGAGTATGTTTAGATTAGGTATTAGGAAGAAGCTGTGAGGGTGGTGAGACACAGGAATACATTGTCCAGAGAAGTTGTGGGTTAAATCAGTAGTTACATACAAAGGGCTACATTTTCCAGTTATACAGATATCATTTTTAAAATGTCCTGCATGCTCTAAGGTTTTTAATTAAGCATAAATTACATTTGGAGTCCCTTCAGGATACCTTTAGCCTTCTGGAACGATGACAGTTGATTTTGCATAAATGAAAACCCAGCCACCAAACTCATTATTGTACTTGGATTGAAGCCTTCTCAGAAAAGCCAGTTTGCTATACAATATACCAGTTCACACTCTGTTACTCCTGCTCTCTGCATCTCCTTTCCTCTGTATTTCCACAAAATTTCAGCCCAGGCTCTGACAACTTGACCGTCCACACACCAACACTGTATCACAGCAAATGAAAACTACGGGGTCATGGAAGAGGAAGTTGAACAGCATCAGAATAAAAGACAGAGATAATGCAGAAAAATATTTATTTAAAAATAGTTCCTTCCCCTTGAGTAAATTTCAGACTAAGGAAAGGTAGCCCAAGTGTTATTAAGTGTTCTAAAATTTTCATGATTAGAAATTGGAAATAAGTTAATAAGCTGAACAATTACATTGACTATTTGTGTGGCTCATTTTTTCAACTATGTTGCTGTCTCCCTCCCATGTAACTGACACTACAGTGGCCTTAGATTACCTTCTCTTTCCACATGCATATATATATTATATATATATATACACACACACATATATATATCTATTTCACTGATTTGTGTGTATATGTCAAGAATGTGACCCCTTGTGATCATTTTTTCTGTTTGAATTAGGAACCCCAGGTCATCATCTTCTGTATGTCGGATGAATTTCATGCATGTGACCCACTAACCAATGTCTGCATGAAATTCCTGCAGATTTAAAATCTTGTGATTTAAACTGAAAATATTCAACATGCAAGACTCATCCTTTTCTCCTCTTTTACCTTATGTATCAAAATAATTGCTGAACCTCAACACAGTATGCATTGTCACTATTCTGCCTTCATTTGAATTCTTTCTACATTTTGCTGCACGAAAATTAGAGTTAACAGGAAGTGAAGCATTTATTAATAACAAACATTTACATGTGTAATTATTTTGCCTATGATTACACAAGCCAGTTTGTTTAACTTGTGAAATGGCCCAAATCTATATTTATATAGTAATGATCCTGTTTCTCTCCACATACCTCACATTCTAAGCATAATTTGAATTACTGTGCTTACCCTGGTAAAACAAGGAATGTATGGTCTTTTGTTTAAATTGAATAAAATCAATAGTTTATGCTATCTCTTTTAAAAACACAGATACACACTCCTGTGTGTTAAGATCCATTCTCTAAAGTTCTTCCTAACTTATAAAAGGTAGAATTTGCCTAAGAATTTGTCTGAAGCAATACTTCACAGAGTCCTGGTGTGAAGGCAGTTGTTTTTAGGTAATACCTAGGCCTGACCATAACTGTTGAGCAGGAGTATATATATATGTAAAAAATGGATTTAAATTGTCTTTTGAACCTTTCAGAAAAATTGACTTCATTGCTTCATTTTAGATAGATTTTTAACAAAACTATGCTTAAAATGGTGGAGAGTTTCTGCTGGCTGCAGTATGGGGTTTACAAAAAATCCAGTATTAAATAAGATTTTCCCTAAAATACTTTAAAAAGTGGTAGTTTGAATTTTTATAAGAGTAGAATATATTTCTTCCCTTTTACTGTGGAAAAAAAATACACATTTTTTGTTGGTTAATCACATATATAATTTGTGACAGTCCAAAAACTTCCCAATAATTCCATCATTTATTTCTAATTTGAACTTCTAGTCATAAGACTTCATTTTGCTTTTGTCTGAGAAATTAGATTCCTCAAGTACTATTAATCTTCTCCCAGATATACTTCTCTATTGATGATACTTATCCAGACCCCATTATCCAAGAAAGAGAAGAATGTGCTCAAGATCACAAAGATAACTTTGATAAAGAAGGCAACTGCCAGTTGCTTCTGTGTAAAACCTTAACTTCTAGACCAGTCTTCATCTCTGGAGATCACAATTTTGTAACCAAATAAAACTATATCAAGAGGTAAAAATAGAAAAAAAATATCATAACATTCTTCCTGTATCATGTTTTATGCTGATTTTCCCAAAGGTACAGAGTTAGGCTGGGCCTTACTGTCTCCCCTGTCCTGGACAGACACACACGGACAGAACCTTTGTAGAAAAGATTAATTTCTTAAGGTTTTTTGAACAGGGTAGTATTTACATGGTAAACTGGAGCTCTCAAATACATGGGGCATTTGCTGTCCAGATGTTGACGGGAGGTTCCATTGCAAGCATCTGGCATCTTCAGCAGAATTAAACAGGATGTACCAAATCACAGTTCTGGATCATTGTTATGACCCAGCTCACCTATGGCCCTATGCCCTCAAACATACATGTGACCACTTATTATTATTCATCTCCAGTTGCATGTAGAAAACTGTCTTATGGGACCCTGTCTTCATAAGCAGGGACAGTTTCTACTGAGTATTTAAAATCTGCACATGACTTGTTCACAGCCTTCTTCCACAGCATGAACAGCGTGGGGATATCCTTGCTGTAGACTGCCACAGATACTCCCACTGAGATGACTAATCAGTGCATATGAAAAGAGCCTAACAGGGAGCCTGAGCACAGTGGGGCTCCCCTAGGGTAGGGAGTGATTCAGGACTCTCCACAAGCTCCTTTCCCATGTTTTCTGTTCCTCTGCTGTGAAGGCGTCTGTGAAAAACTGCTTTGCCCTTGTTGGCCTATCTGCCTTGAGCCAGCCTGGTGTGCAAACTACACAGAGAAGGAAGTGAGTACTGACTGCACAGGGCAGGGATGCAGGCAGAGGCCTGGAACACAGATACACCACAGCTTTCAGTGTTGATCAAAGTTGAATTTCAATCTTATATCGCAGTTGTAGTTTCAATAGCACAGACTTGTCAAAATTCTTGTGACTTATTGCAAAAGAGGCTTTTTGCCCCTTACACCAACACTCACCACAGATTAGCAAATATGTTCTATTTTCACCTTAAGGAAATATCAACAATTGACAAAATTCTTAAGACAAGTATTGCAATTGGAACAATATTAATTATATGAAGGTAAAATGACGCATCATCTGCCCAGTTTCCCTCACTCTGATATCCATCTGCCTAAAGTATAATGTTCTCCTCTTTTCTGCTCATCATCCTCAGAGTCTGATTGCAAGGAAAGCCAGCACCAAGAAACTAAGTAAGGATATTATGGTAAACAATATGATGCAAAGCAGGAGCTGAATAACAAGAAACAAAGCAAATGTTTTCTCTATCACTGCAAGAATTGACAAGACTAAAAAAAAGGACTTCCCAAGACTGCTGGAGAGTGGCAGAGTTATGGGAGAACAACCAGTCAGCCAGGGAAAGTAAAAATGGGAAGTAAAAATGAGACTATTTCAGCTGAGTGATTGAATAAAATATTAGAAGAAGTTGTATTGTCAATGTGAGTGCGTGGCAAACAGTTCAAAAGTGATATATCTCCGCTGACTTTAGGAATCTAAAATACTGTCCAATTCATCTTCCTTTACTTGTAACAAAAAGAATTGCGCAGTTCCATGGTGCGATGCATCTTCCCTATTTCAGGTATTTTTTACCATATGATGAATTATCACTGTATGTGTCATTTCCCATCAGCAAGACATGTAGCACAGCAAGCACCACTGCTGTAGAGGACTATGGGCAACTATCCCAACCTGGCAAGGTAAACTCAATCCTCTGGAGCCAAGAATGTTTCTTCTGAGGGAGACATTATGGAGGAAAAAAGCGCTTAGTCCTTTTTGTGAAAATTGGATTCTTTGGTGGATTGCTTTAATTACAGCAGACTGATCTAATTCCTAATCTGCAGAAGTAGAAATTCAAGGCCAAGGACTCACCATAGTACTGTTATAAATAGTCACTGATTAAAAATGTGCAGCTCTACCTGTAGGTAATTAAACCATATCTTCTCTTCTACTGGGTTTCCTTTATGCAAGTGAAATCTGCTGATTTACTGGGACTGATTTACAGCAGTCAGACTTTCCCATTCTCAACAAGAGCTTTAGCCAACGTCATTGGCAAGCTGTTATTTTAAATAGACAGCTGCTTCTTCCAGTATAATACTTTCATACTAGAATCAAATAGCCTTTGAAGGGAAAACCCATTCTCCTAATTCTAGCAGACTGAATATTTTCACTTTCCTACTCATATTGTGGTCATCACATCTTTTATAGCACAATAATTCTTCAAAAGGTCAATTTTAATTCTTATAACCCCTTTGAACTGTGTTCCATTATTTATTCATGCTGAGAATTGCTTCTTTTCTTATGAACTTCAAACTGATGAGCTAAACAAATTCATGCAAGTTTACTTTGCACAAGGTACTGCCTAATATCTGTATCCAAGAAAATGTAGTAGTCTGGGGAGAGATGCAACTGTAGCCATTGGTTTGAAGGCGGTAATTCTGCTAGAGAATAAAACTTTTTAAGCCCTAGTAAACCTAACACATGACGTAATAATGGGTCTCTTTGATGTTATTTTCATATGAAAGCTTGTGCGATCATGCTTGATTTGAGTCCTGCAGAGTTTTCTGCCTATTGCTGGTAATATTCAGTTTCCTTTTTTGGTTGAAAGTGTGCACATTGCACTCACATTGCACTCGCTGCAGCTGACAGTTATATTCAGCATGCTGTGGTGAAATATGCTTTACCTGCTGCAGTACAGTTGTATTGAGGAGTCTTGTCATGAAAATGTTGTGCCATCAAACAGGATAGCAATTGTCTGTTTGCCCTCATTTTCCAGAGCACAACACAGCATAGTTTCAGCCTGGCAAAGAGTTTCCTAGGCATGGCAACCAACTGCAGCAGTCAGACCTTCCTATTCTTCACAAGACTTCAGCCTTCAGTTGACAAGTCATAGCATCACTCAAAACTTCAGGCTTGCAGTCAACAGAATTAGCTGTTTATTTCTAATTGGGCCACAACAAGAATGCTGGCACATTCAAGCCTTTCTAGTAGGAAGAAGAAAAAGGTTGTTCTGAGAGAAAAGGGTAAGACTAAATCCATCAAACTGCTGCCAGCAGTCCCACTTTTAAATTGCATCCATCAAGGAGCAATGCTACAGCTCTTTTACATCTCTCTTTTGTCATCTCACCTGTGAAATCTTCAAGTGCTCCGTTATGTTATTTTTTAGGCAAAAAGGTCACTGGAAGAAAGATAAACATTTATGCAACCTACATCAAGCTATCCCATTGTGCTGCCTTGTATCTTGCTGAACCTGAACTTAAAAAACAGCAATTAAAACAGCTCTTAAAAGCTGTTATGCAAAAAACCCCAAACAAATACAGATAAAAATGCTGAAATAAAGGAAGACAGAAAATTATAACCTGTTAAATTGAGATCAGCTTTTTACCAGGTTGGAGGCTGTTATGAACATTAAGTCTTTCAGTCTATTAATAAAAAGAAATCCCTCCTCTCAACTAAACTATTTGGTTGTGGTTGGCAAAGCATGGAAAAGTGTAAACAAAAAAAAAAAAAAAGGACTCGGTATCAGCAGTAATTCTACAGTGCCCCTGTTGGAAACTGTGCACTACCCCAGTTAATTTCAGGTGGGTCTGGCACAAAGTGGTTGAAGGACTGTCTTTCACCCCACAAATCCTGACAATTTTTGCACTATATTCTCTATTTTTAAGTGTTTTTAAAGCAACCAGTCTATCTGTGGGTTTAGGTATTGATCTAGGCTCAGTGGTGCTGAGACATCAATTTACTAATCAGTGTCTGCTATGCTTTATATTACTTTTCATTGCTCCCTCTATGCAGCAAAAATAGTTCAATTATTCCAGAAGCAGTACAGAAGGTGATGTTATTCTGTATGGTGGCAGAATGAATTGCTGCCTCCAAGGTGTTTAACAGCAATCATTTTCCCAGGCATTTTATTAAATGCATGCTCTTCCTTTTCAGCAAGATTTTGAAAGTGGGAATATGTTGAGTACAGAGGAAGGAGTGCTAGTCTGAGCTGCTTGCCAGACCTCTGGGGACAGGAAGAGCTGAGAGATAAAGCTTGGAAAATTCAGACAGATCTCTAAATTAGCAAAACATTTTTGGATGGCTGCCCCTCTCTGCTTACCTGGCCTTCAGATGGCACTCCTCCAGCAGCACTGCAGCACTTCTCTGCAGAGCTGCAGCTGAGGTTTATTGCTTTGGGCTTCCACAATAGGGCTGTAGCAGAAACAAAAAGAGAAAGATCAGAGACAAAATACAGCCAGAAGGAAGAGAAGGAAACGTTTCACAATGGTGGGATTTGTCTGAGATTTTGCTGATCTAAGTAGCAGGACAAGCCCTCTGAAGAGCCTGCTGTAATCTTGAATAAGTCACCAGTCCCAAGGTTTCCCTCTTTGTTATGCAGACCAAGCTGAGAGAGTAACTCACATTAAAATTTACTTAATCCCCTCATAAACTTCTACCAAAAGCAAATCTATTTTGAATTTACTCTAAAACCCACTTATTCCTCTCCCTCTAACTCCTTTTCTATATCTTAATTTGAAGCATATGCTAACCAAAATTCAATACAGGTAGAAAAACCTGGATATTTCAAGATAATTTTTCTCAATGTTTTATGAAAGTAGAATTAACATGTTAATTTCAAAAATATAAAAATTAAACAAAGACTTTTTCTTTCTCATTTTTCTCTTAGCTACTGTCATTGAAACCATTCAAAGACTAAAAACAGTTTCAGAAGCTCAAGAGAAATTCAGTCCTATACATAAGTTAAGCACCTCAGCCTGTCACCTGGCTTAAACTAACTGGTTTTTATCTCTCCTGAGGGATGTGAATGAGAAAAAGGAGAGACAGAAAAGTGTGGTTAAGGCATTCATTATTTCAGAGGAAGAAGTACTTCTATTGAACACAAAGGAAGTGATGCTGTGTCTCTTGGCATATGAAAACTGGAGGAATAAAAGTTAAGTCAAACTGTAAATTACCACAGGTAGAAGTTTAGTAGATGTAGGGTGAATTTGTTTTCCCCTCTAGTAATTCTAATTTCACCATGTGCTGAAGAAGCATGTCAAAACCTAATATGCACCTGTTAAGGGTTGTCTGCATCTTGCTCTAAACTGGCATAGATTTCCTATGAGAATACAATGCTTCAAATAATTGCCTTTGCCAGCTGTACCTTGGAACATCAGTGTAGTGATGCCCCAGATACAGGCTATGCTCAGTCATCTGAAATGGGAACAAAAAGCTGGGAATGGCAAAATGAAAAACCTGTTGATGACAGGATACAATCCTCTGTATATTGAGGAGTTTCTTCATTCTGAGCACTCAAGGAACAGACAAATAGGGGACCTCCAGCCAACTCTATTCAGATTCAGCAGCTTCATAAAAATGGCTCAGCTTTTTAAGGAATTTGTTTCTTACTTTTATATGCTAATGTTGAAAATAATTAATGGCAAAAGATCATATTCTGAGGAATAACAACCCACCTCCAAATATGCATTTACTCACTAGAATACCTGAAAGAGGAGTCAAACAGACCTCTGTGAGCCTAACACAGGCTTACATGAGAAATTCTCAAAAACAGAAATGTGGATATCTATTAATAAAGGGGGGGGGGGGGGGGGGGGAAGTACAGTGTATCTGAAGATATACGGAAAAGGCAAAACACTGTCCCACCTCAAGTTGTACCCAATAATACCAGTACAACCCACTGAGTTTCCCTGTCATCTCCAGCTAATATTGAGGAACACATTCAGTGCAGGCAGCTCAGGTGCAGCTGTGCTGGGAGTTGCAGGTTCAGTTCTGGGTGGGAGCCCAAGGCAAGATGCCAGGAGCTGCCAACTCTCGGCCCAACAAAGTGACTTGCGACCTGTAACACCAGCCAGGGGACCAGACACCGAGGCACAGCACGAGCTGATGGCTCAAGAGGAGCAGAGACAGTTTTGTCCTTGGATAGTGAGGGTGTAAAAGCCCAGGCGTTCCTTTCTTGGGGGTCCTTCCTTGGAGGAACCAGCTCGAACTGTTTCTGTGTTACTGCACCCTGAATAAACTGCTTTATGGAACAAGACATCTGAAGCTCTTTAAAGGGACACCTGGGGTTGAGCTGGTAAGGAAACCTTGTCCAGCCATGTGAGAGTGGGGTGTGTGGGGTGCCTTTTTCAAAGGGACTTCAGTCTCAGCAGTTGAAGCCTTTCATAGTGGAAGTGTGACTGCCAGAGTCCTCCTGAATGATCAGATGGGGAAGTTTCTTTAACACTGGCACCTGGTAAATGTCCCTTGTATTTGATGAGATCCATGAAACTCTATGTTACATGTAACTTACATGTCATTTACCAGGTGGGATATTCCATGCTTCCAAATTTTAATTCAAATTCAACAGATTTAGAGCTACTCTACCAGCAGGTTGGTCCTTAAATCAGAGGGGAAACTGCACTTCAGATTGCTGAGGACCTTGAAAAATTATTTCCTCATTTGTTTTGGGCTTCAGTAAGACTCTTCCAGCAGATTTGTTTCCCAGCTCTCATGACACGTTAAGCAAACAAAAACCAGATATTTAAACTAGACCAGGAAATAAGGAGTGATGATTTGCACACTGGAGAGTAATATTGATCTTTCTACCCTTTACATACCAGCTACCTGAAGTATTATTTAGCTGAATTCAGAAGATTTTTAAAGGTCATAAGTAACAGAAATACAGCAAAAGACAACAAGAATCTGTAGTGAAGATTTCTGACAAAAGCCATCAGCCACACCAGACACTTGCTCAACCTTTTACTTTTCATTGCTCTAATACAAAAGACTCAGCTATCACAAAAGACTCAGCTATCATTGTTGAACTCAAGAATAAAAAAATTCAGGAGAGGTCCTCTGTGTTTAGCATGCTGTTCTATATCTGTGAAACACTCAGAGGCAATGGGAGTTTCCACTAAATTTTTCAAGACAGCATTGAAGTGTGCTTTCTTCCCACTGTCTTTTTTTTTCTAACTATGAAACCATTGGAAAAATATGAGAAAACTTTCTCCAAAGCATATGCTCTCTTGGATTTTTTCATGATGTGTCTCCAATTCTGCCTCAATAAAGCGTACAAGAGTGTTGTGATAAGGCACGAAATGATGACAAAGACACTGCTGCTTTTGCCACTCAGATCCGTCCTTCCAGGTA